>NC_051176.1:221951564-222297642 GCF_013339695.2 Rhipicephalus sanguineus | reverse complement strand
CGCCTGTCGACGTCATTGCCTTTCTGTGCCGCTTATTGCAGCAGTTTTAATCGTTTCATTAGCAGATGCTATCGCACTCGAAGCACTAGCGGCGGAGAAACGCCGTCGGTGCATGTTGAAGCTGCACTACTTTGTCGACGAGTCGTCAAGCTAACACACCTGGAAAGGCAAAGCACGTACTGAGTCGTCACCAAACCGAATCATCGCGTGCGGCGCATTGCACTCACTGTACAGTTTCCTACAATAAGCATTGAATCCTCCGTTGCGCTGAAACTACAAAGGTTACACCATCCCGCTAAAGGGAACCATGTGCGGATGCGAAGCAGTGGGGAGATGGTTAGCTTGAGCGGGGAGACGGTTTTAATTTTTTTCTTGCGTTCTCGAGCCTGTGCCTTCCCTCTGGCGTAGAATCAGCACTGTCTTCTAGTCTCTATCCAGCTCCCGCTGCGTGTAACTGCCGGCTGTCCGAGGTATTCGACTCCCGCAAAGTCGCAAGATCATCTGCGTCTGCCTCTCTGCTGTCCATGCCGTTGGTGTTGTCGTGGGATTCTTCAGGTAGGGAAGGAGAAGCACGAGCGCCCGCGCGTCTAGAGCCACAGAAGCAGAGGCGGCCATCGGTCGCTCGTGCTACGTCAAGACGCCGGCGGCGTCGCTGCTGCCTACTCGTCGCAGGAGAGAATAGGCGCGCGAGAGGGGGAGTGGAGAGGTGAGTTGGGTTGAGAGGAGGTGTGTGGAGAGGGTTTTCGTATGCGCAGTAAGGTGGTCACGCCGCACACCACCACTACGGATTGAACTCCGCCATAAGATGCTTCGCATCTAAACTCGCTCCCTGTCGTGCTCGTTAGTGTCATCATGCAGTACGCCCCTTCACCGCTCCTAGACGGCGACAACGCCGCGCCAACGAAGATCACTATAGGCGGAAGGCGTGAGAGATATAAGGCGCGCTTGGAAACCCCTGTGAATGTGCGTCGGTGGCGCAGTGGGTAGAGCGCCAGGCACATGTCATCGCATTTGATTTCCAGCTCATAGAAATCAACTAAACTGCTTCTTCTGGTTTCTCTGTCTTTCATCTGTTCGTGTACGTTTACCGACGCCAACTTCGTGACGAAAAATGATGCCAGTGAAGTCCTTGTCGACCCCGGCAAAAAAAAACTTTCGTTTTAAAACTGCCCCTGCTTCACTGACTTAAAGGCCAACTCCGTGATTTTTTGAGGTCAGTGGAGCTCAATAAAATTCGCTGGGTGCGTTCCTTTTCACGTTCCCGTTATTTATGCCACATTACAAGCTGGAGACATGCGTAGATTCATTACAAATGAGTTTGATTGATTGCCCTGACTCTCCCCCACCTTGCTTCCTACAGGGCTGGGCAGAGATACTCGGAAAAGTATTCCGGAATACAGATATCGAAATACATGGACTGGAAGCCTAAAATACAGATACTGAGATACATTTTCCTTTACCGTAACGGGATATTTTCAGAGATACTTTCGCAATAAGACGAAAAAAGTATTCCGGAATACAGATAAAGCAATACAGATACTGGCATCCTTTTTGATGTCAAGGATGCTCATACTCCGCAAACACGTTAATAAGTGCAGCATAATGTTGTAAATAAAGTTCCAGTGCATTGAAACTTTCAGTTCATTTATTTTTATTTCAGTGCCTTCAGCGCCATTAAGGGGGGCGGGGTTACAATTTAGATAATTAGTAATAATGACATATTCACACGTATCAATTGCAATAAAAAGTACACTATTTCACAGGAACGGTAACAAGCATTGGACACCGAAATCGACATACTTGGTGACAACAAAATGATCTATGCTAGAAATAGCATAGTTTAAGCAAATCACTCGAATCACTAATGTACACCAGTGAAATGAGAAAAAAGTATATATTTATTTTGCACATAAGATCTGCTTTGTTGAAAAGGTTGCCGTGTGAGCATCTCAAATAGGCTGTCTTCTAGACAGCGTCGGTTCGGCCTCAGAGCAAGACTCGCGAAAGATAAGAAGTCTCTCTACCGCTGCAGACGATCACAAATCCGTGTTATAGTAAATAAATACCGCCTTCATAGCCGGATAGCCCTGCAGCGTGGCGATATTTCTTCTCGGGTCATCTAGATACCGAAACACTTCGGCCCTGACGTGGTGTTGTTCTGACAGTTCAGAAGCCGAAGTTGGCCCCCATCTTCGTAATCCTCATTCGTCTGGCCCGGTCGGCGCCGGGTCAGACGGCTAAGGATTCCGCTGCCCATGTAGGCCGGCCATAATTACCTATGCGCAGTGGAGCCCAATATGTAAATACAGCACAATTCAGACAATTGGCTTCCTAAAATCAAGTTCTTCGGGGGTGAGAGGGTTTAAGCCCTTCAAGTAGCTCCTGCCAGCTCTCTAAACAGACGTGGAAACGGCGACAGCTGCTCAGAGAGCCCCATCAGAAACTACAGCGAGCACTCGTCGCCTGGCCCGAAAGGGTCACTCTTCAATAATGTCACCGCCACCGACGCTACCAGCACCCATTTCAGCAAGCCGCAACAGACGAAGTCGGCTCCGGCGGTGGGGGAACCTGGTACAAAAGACCGTTTCACGCTTGTAATCAATTAGGGACGCACCCTGACACGCGGCGAGGTGGCCGAAAGCGCGGAAAAGATCGCCTTCTTCTAGTCACTTCCACCGCAACTACGGGAAGTGCTTTTAGAAGTGCCGCCGCTTTGAAAACTGAACGCACGCGAAGCATTGCAAATTAAGCCTCTGTTCCAAGGCGGTATCCGCGCGGGGGGTCACGAAATAATGGCTTGCCACCCGAAAAAAAATAGGCGTGCTGCACTGGCCTAGAGAGACAGCGACTTTTGTCGGCAGAGGCCGACAACACTGCCTCCGCGATTCTGCCATCTGTGGCGTCGCGCGCTTTACCACATGCGCCATTTTGTGCTTGAGGGGAAACCATAGCCGCCCTTTCTGTCGGCGACCGGCGGTGCACCTTTGCTTGTCTTGGCACAAAAACAAACAAAAAGAAACGTCATTCTCCCCTTGGAAACACGCCTCAACTCATTTCCGACAAAAAAAAATGTAACGAGATACCCGTGTCCTGCATAGTATCGCGATACAAACGATACACTGTAAAAGTATTTCACTACTGAGATACAAATACATTTTTCAAATGTATCTCGATGGAGAGATACTCGAAAGTATCTCTGAAATACTATCGCAATACTCTTGTATCGCGACACTGCCCAGCCCTGGATTCCTAGATTTAGTGGCAACATTGTGTGCGTGACGTCATTTTTGTTAAAGCGGAAAGTGACGGAACCGAGGGGCCACTAGAGCGTCTGCTATTCGCAAAGCAACAATCGCGTGTGTTTGGCGAGCGCTTCGTTGGCTGGTCGTGTGAATTTCAGTTCCTTGTGGTAACGTGTGCGATGGGTGGCAAGTGGTGTTGCGTAGTGTGCTGCACACGATTCCCCGTTGGCAGTCACGAAACAATTGCACCTAACGATTACCCTGTGTCTTATGTTAGAGCTAGCAATGCCGGTTTACCGCACGGAAAGTGCGGTAATAGCGTACCGGCTAAAGAATGCACATGCGTGAACATTACCTTACGGAAACACCTTCCGTAACATATACATGGTGCAGCGGGCCTAAAAGCTGCGCGTCGTGCGAAACCACGTAGCCTAATCTAGTAACGTTGCTGCGAAAAGGTGGCTCGTACTTGGCTTATATTAATTTCCTTCGGCCCTGCCAACGCGACGTTGAACGCCGCTATTGCCAAACTTATGCACTCTTCCCAAATCAATATTAAGAAGCTTTAGTTAGTCCGCAAACTTCTCAGCGACAGCAATTTACCCAATCGCGGCCCATCAAACTGGACAGGTGGCGCCATCTGGCGGTGGAATGCGCAACCAGGCAAGCAAAGAACTAAGCAGGTGTGTCTACTTCATGGAGCAATGAATACTAAGGAGAGGCCCTATCGTATTTCAATGCATTGCGAAAAGTGTGGCGGAAGTGACGTCAGATTTATGGGGCAAACAAACCGGTATGGGGCAAACAAAACAGCAGACGCCCCGCGGCGTGCTCTCCGCGGTGGTTGGCTTCTGCTCAGATTTGTAGTCCCGGCGTAAACTTAGCGCGTATTGTGCGGTTTGCACGCAGGTAAAATGTTGCAAGCAGACGTTTACCAGGCTGTTCGTGCGTGGCAGGCCGAGCGCGGCGTGCTGAAATTCTTCGTGGAGCGTTTTTTGTGCAACAGTACAGAATACCGGTACGTGCCGTGATCAAAAACGTTCAGCCCCTGCATCATCGTATTCGAACTCACCTAGCAGTGACTTACGCGTTCTGCTGGGCGTTAGGCCTTCCCTTTCTCGTAGCCCGATTTCCCGATCTGTTGCCGGATTAGCGGTTCTTTGTTCGTGTATATGGAGTGAGCGTAGTAGCTATTCGGCTTAACGCCAACCTATAGGCCTCGACAGCTGGATATGGTGGCGCTGCGGCGCTAGGACAGTCAGCGCCGCGAGTAGCGGCCGCGCGCGTGATCCCATCATTTCATGCTGCGAACGCCGCTCTGTGGGAGCAGAGCAATGGCATTGTGGAACGAGCAGCGCGCGCGATTATGTGGATTCCGCGGTACTGAATACGTAGAAAGGTGTTTAAAATAAAAGCAATCTTCTTCACGGCAGTGATCTTTACGCCGCTAATCATGTTTGCGGCGCCAGGGAGGAAACTGTGTCAGCAAAGAGGCCCTTCGAAGTCAGTTGCAATTGTGCGGCAAGTGTGTGAAGAGCGTCGACTAAGACGTCCGCCTACAGGTCATCAAAGTTTTATGAAGGTCTTCTATTATGTACATTAAATTAAAATCATTGTGACGAAGATGTGCCTCCATCCAGCAGCATCGCCAACGCTCGGCTCGTGCTTTTTCTTCCCTCATCTATTACGCGAAGAGCTACCTTTGACTTTTGCATCCGTTCTCGCTATTCAGCAGGGCTTCTCGCTATTAATCAGTCCGCGTGTGTTGGTGTTCGCGCTAAGCAAGAGAGAAAACGTTTGTTCCTCTCGCTTTTTTTACGCTGGCTCATTCCTTCGGAATTTTCGATTATTTCTGCACATTTTCCCAGCTGTCTATAGAACAAATTGCACATTGTGGGAGCAAGGTGCAGATGCAAGTGTGGACGCTGAGGATGGTGTAAGCTCGTCGCAGCCTTGTCTATGTTTTTCAACAAGTGCGAGCACACATCCTGTACAGACCTATCATGCGCCTGGCTCTAGCCATTGCCGCGTCCCCTTCTAGATACCAAAATGTTTAACGCTTCGTCGCAGGGTCACGCTGTCACCTTTCCCATAGCACGCAGGAAAACGTGTCGGAACACAGGCAGAATGCAGGGTTTTCGAGCTTCTCTCATCATTGCGCAAGAAGTGGGCACTGCATAAGCGGTTTCGGTGCTTCACAAGCTGTCTAAGACCTCCATCGGGGCTAAAAGAAGGCAGAGTTTATGACCACAACGAGCAAATATGCGCAGTAATAGCAAGGAAAACATTAAAAAATTAAGAGTGTCTGTTTATCTCGCACGTCGCACATGACATCGCTCGTTTTCGTGAGCCTTCCATATAAATCCATGTAATTTTATTTTTGGCAGCTTACCGACAGTTTCTGTAGCTGTTGCGACAGCGATACACGCCACAATACATAGTTACACTCCTGTTTGACCGCGAATTAGCTTCGTCCTTTCGAGCTGCTATGGTTCCGCCCGTACGCACCCGCTCTCAGCCGCGACTGACCAGAAACGCGCCGCGCCGCGGGCGGCGCCGCTTGTTCAGTCAAACCTGCAGCGCACTAGGCCTATAGCTGACGTAACTTCACGTCGAAAAGAGGACACCGCTGTATTGTATACGTGATCGTGCACGTAAAGTTTGTAATTCCAGTACGCACACAACAACAAGCACGCAGCGAGCGCACACCGCACAATACATACATCACGTAGTCCGATAACAACAACATAAGTTTATTGTCCTTTCGTTGAATGACACAGCCTCTAAAAACGTACGATTCCTTCGGCGCATGTTATGTACGGCGTGTGAGACGGCAAAAACAAAAGTTCACGTGTGTTCTGAGTTGACACAATGAGTAAGAAGCGACACAGCGCATATCCGAGAGCTTCGCATGCAAATACCATGCATTAGTGATCAGCAATGAAGCGAACGTGTGCGTACACATGAAAAGCGACACCCGGTACTTTCCGCAGTGCACGCGATTTGCACCGGGTATACGCAACCATACGCAACAGCTGGGCATTGCGTAGCTTTCCTAAAGAATGCACACAAGGAGCACCATGCGTAATCGACTGCGCCGCGGCACCGCTTGCACGGCGAAAAAAAAAAGGCTTGAATCGCGCATGCGCTTGCAAACAACACGACGGAAATCGCGAAATGTTTCGAGGCTCTTTCGCTAGGAGGCGATGCGGGTGTTTGCGATGTGGAGGCTTCACGAATGTGACGTCAGGGCCTCTCCTTATTTTTCCTTCCTCTATGGTCTACTTCATCGAAGAGGAATGGAATGGCGATTTTACTTGGCCTACAAATGCGTCCGAATCGCAGCTCTCATTTTCCGACAGCTCCGAGGCGCTTGTGCACGTAGCGCGGTCAGTCACGCACAAGATATATTTCCGAGGGAGTCACCTTTCCCCTGAGCGTCTGCTCTTCGCCGCTTTCGCAGTTTTCATACTACGCGCTGGTGGGACCGGCATGCCTTGGATGACTTCCGGTTTTTCCCTACTTATGCGTCACGCGAAGACAGTATGCTCGGTTGGGTTTCGGTTTCGGTGTTGCGTTTTTTGCTTATTTAAAATATTCTCGAATTTTCCGAGTATTTCTGCTATCGGGTCCGTGACAGGAGCGTCTCAGGAACATAAAAGCACCATTGCTTTGACATGGCCGAAAAATCGCCGGAGTTGGCCTTTAACGTCACGAAGGCTGATGAAACAGCGAAGCATTCTCCGCCGCTTCGTCTTTCCTTGCCGTAAACTCAGGACAGATGCAAGCCGTTCACGTCTAACCCAAGCTTCTCTCACTCGAAGCTCTGGATCTTCTGCCTTCTGCTTGAGCTAGGCTTCGGCATTACTACGGCGGCCTTCTGGATTAGAACGACGCCGTTGTTAGCTTCCACGCGACATTTACCGTTGACATAGGCGTGCACACACGGGGGGCAGGGGGGCCGGCCGCCCCCCCTAATCACCTAAGAGGGGGGGCCGCAAAATCTGTCCCATACATTGATTTAGTAGGGCGGGGGGGGGCGCTGCGATGAACCTTTGCACCCCGTTATGGGGAACCCTGCGCACGCCTATGACCGTTGACGCTTTCCACAGGCAGCTTCTTCTTCCGGAGAGCGCATGATTTTGCCCATCGCCGAACATTCGAGAAAGACCACCAAACGCTTGCACCTCTTCGCGGGCGTCTGGATAAGAACGACGTCGTCGTTGGCGTTCAGGCGCCATTTCCCGCTGACGCTCACGACGGGCAGCTGTTCCTTCCGGAGAGCGCACTTTGCTCATTGCAGAACATTGAAGAAAGACTGCCGAGCGAGCGCACCTCTATAAGTTCAGCTCCGCCACGGTGGTCTAGTGCTTATGGCGCTCGACTGCGGATCCGAAGGTCGCGGGATCGAATCCCGGTCGCGGCGGCTGCATTTTCGACGGAGGTGAAAATGTTTAAGGCCCGTGTACTTAGATTTATGTGCACGTTAAACAACCCCAAGTGGTCGAAATTTCCGGAGCCCTCCACTACGGTGCCTCTCATAATAATATCGTGGCTTTGGGACATTAAGCCCCAGATATTATTATTATTATTATTATTATTATTATTATTATCTATACGTTCACTCTTCTGAAATATGTACATCTAGATTGCCGATGTTTTACCGAATCCTTTCGGCACGTGGATGAATTCATTGAGGTTTAGACTGACTAATGATCCCATTTCATGAGCAATGCAACACAATGGGTATCAGCTGTAGTGTTGTTAGTTCTCCGAGGGCGGCAACCAGCACATGGCTTGAGGAGACCAAAGTGAGACCACCAGTCGACGCTGAACCCAAACAACACTTCTTTATTCAACTCCCTACAGACCCCTGTCACCTAGATGGGGGCGCCACTAACTAACACATTAAATATTAGCGACCTCTACATCTCCCCCCTTTCATAAGTTTCATCGGTCATAGTTCAAACGGTCCGGTGTAGCAAAGTGTCGGCCAATACGCGTGCACACAACACCATCACGATCACCAGCACCACCATAACGCCAGGTGGGGAGCCAGGTGGGGGTCCACAGCGATCACCAGCCTGTCCCGAATCACTCGTCGTTTTAGTGGTTCTTGGAGAACCTTGAGGAGTTGGATGAGCCACTCGCGGCTGTGGTTCAGCTGCTTCTGTTGAAGCTTGTGATGCTGATGATGCTGGAGCAAAGGGGACAAGATGACACCGGTGGCACTGCAATATCTCACGTTGTCCTTTTTTCTACAATGTAGCTGTTGGGTCTTTGCGCTGGTTTTAGCACCGCTCCTTTTACGTGTCCCGACCGCACCCAAACTTGCCGGCCTATCTGAAGTGGCATTTGGTGTCTGCTTCCATGACGATTGTTGTACCTAATTTCTTGCTCCATTTTTTAGCATGTGTTTCACAACGCTACCGTGATTTGAGTGGCCAGTTTGGGTGTAACAATTATTCCCTCCCAAAGACTTTGGCCCTTAGCCGACGACCTATTAAGAGCTCAGTCCGGCTAAAGCCACTAACGCCCGGAGTATCCCTGTAGCTTAGGAGAGCCATGTGGAGGTCTTTCACCTCGCAGAAGAGGTTTTTTATCGTCCTGATCATTATCTCCGTTTCCCCATTCGACTGAGCTTAATGAGGACAGCTCGTCGCGTGGACAAAGGCATATGAGGAAGCGAAGGCTACAAAATCTCGTGACGAGAATGCCGGCCCATTGTCAGATTGAACCTCCTCGGGCACCCCATGGTGGGCGAATATCCTCTTTATCGCATCCACGACAGCTTGCGTGTTTGTGCTCGTCAAGATTATTACTTTCGGGTACTCAAGCTGTCTGCTACCAGGAGGAAAGTTTGTCATTTGAAGTAAACAGCTCCATGCCGGAGAAATAAGGGGCTCGGCGAAGCTAACCCGCGTGGAAGCGCATTTCTCTCAGTTGGCGACCAGAGACGTAAAAAATTAAAGATGCCAGGCCAATATACAGAATCGCGCAAGTACTTTCCTTCTACTAATGAATTAAGTCTCTCATGTAGCAGCGCCGAGACTGATGGTCGAAGTGAAGAAGGAGTCATCAAACAGACACCTTTGAGCAGTAAGCCGTCGCAGACAGAAAGTTTATCAATCACGGAGGAATACTTGGAGATGTGCAGTGGCAGTTTGTTTTTTTTTCCTAGGCCACCATCACTGACAGAAGGAGCTACGTTCAGCGCATTCGCCATCTGAGCTTCGTGCTTGACGCACCTCCTGCATATTCAGTTGCAAAACATCGAATGTGGCAATCGCTGTTTCTGCAACATGGAGCGCCATTGCATCTACAGGTGTGCTGGTCGCTGTTTCTGTGGTGCATTCAAGGGAGATGCACTCAGGATGCTGATGCTCGAGAGAGTATCAGCCGTAGCCGAGAACTTACCAGACACAAAAAGTACCTTGAATTGGTAAGGCATCGTTTTAATTCGTAGCCTTTGTATCCTAGAAGGCAACATGCCAAGCTCCATCTTGCCGAAAATAGAGACGAGGGGTAAGTGGTCTGTCTCACTATCGAGTGGGATGCAACGTGCAAATCCGCCGAACCGCCTGGGAGCCCAGGTTATTGCAAAAGCTTCTTTTTTAGCTTGGCTATATCTCTGTTCTGTCTTCGGCATTGCTATTGAGACAAAAGGGCCAAGATGGCGCTCACCCGATGGCTGCGTCTGCAGCAGGACCGACCAAAGGCAAAACGAACTAGTATCAGCTGAGATAGTGGTGGCACACGATGGATTGTACTCGGCTATACACCTATCGGACGTCAGTAGCTCCTTCACCTTGACAAATGCCGCTTCTTGCTCATGTTGCCAAGTCCAGCTTGAAGAATTGTTGAGGAGGGCTCTAATTGGAGCGGCAATATCAGAGATCTGTGGCAAAACTTGGCGAGATGGTTGACCATTCCGAGCAGACGCCTGCCACCTGCAACGTCTTTTGCAGCCTCCAGAGCCTCGACGGCTGAGACCTTGCCTGGATCTGGCCTGATGCCTTCTGCAGACCCGATTATTCCGGGGAACGGTACTTCAGACACACCAAGTGAGCATTTTTATTGTCCAGTGTGACCCCGGCCTCAGCAAGACGGTACAGAACCTGCATCATTCGGATATCACGTCACTCTCGAGTGCGTCCGAAGGCAAGTATATCATCAATCATATTTGCGACCCCTTCCTGTCATTCCAGAATTCTCGCCACCTGCTTCTGAAAATGCCCAGGTGCTGAGGTAATGTCAAATGAAAGGTAGCAGTAGCTGTATCGGCCGAATGGTGTTAAAAACGTTGTGAGGTCCGTAGATAGTTTCACTAGATGGAAACTTGCTGCTGCGCCCAGCTTGGAGAACACCATTGAAGTTCCAATCAGCCCGAGAAGAACTTTGCTCAACCGTAGGGAAGACGTGGCGTTCTCGATGTACCACTTGGTTCAGCCTAGTTAAGCCGACACACTTACAGTAGTCTCCCGATGCTTTCGGAACCACCACCAGTCCGGAACACCCCGGCGTTGGTCTTTTGATACCGCGAACCACTCCGTCACTCTCGAGCTTGTTGGACTAGCTCCTGATAGTTTTGTGCAACGGGATAAGCATCCGACTATTTACGCTGAGGGAGAACAGAATGGCATCTGCTTTCAAGCGAATTTTACATTTGCCCTTGAGGTACCAAGTCAGCAAGAAAAGTTCAGCGTGCAGTGATGCCTGAGCAGGAGTCTGCACTCCGCGATAGAATTTCTCAAGATCGAGGGCTTGTATTGCCGGCAATCCCAGAAGAGGTACAGAGGACTCGATGACGAATAGCCGCTAGGAGGACGTCTTCCCGCGCCACTGGAGTCGAGATGTATATGAACTAAGCACCCGCAGCGGTTGACCTCCAGGTCCGGTAAATAGAGTTTCGCAAACGCTGGGGCTATTTGCAAAGCACTGGGGCTATTACAATCGGTGCCAGCTTGTGACTGCAGCTTTTCCTTTTCAGCATTTTCAGCCTGGCGTGCTCCATGCCTCTTTGAATGTTAGTTTAGCGTTTCGTTTCTGCAAAGATATCCGAGAGACGCGAGTCGTGCAAGCCGACGACGAATCTGTCACGAACCTCTCTTCAACTTCCACTGAAAGATAGGCGCCGCGTTTCACCAACCTGCATAATTCGCGTAGTACATATTGGCGCTCTTGTCTTGCTGCTGTACGCGTCTGTGGAAACGCGATGACTCGTATAGATAATTACTAGGATGTAAGAAGTGCCCTGTAAAACTATCGACAACCATCTCGTACGAGGTGAGATGCGCAGCGTCAAGTAAAAAACCCCCATTTCCCCGAAGGGGAGTATGAGGAAGTGCGAAGCACGGGGTGATGTTATGAGGGGGCGCGCGCGACTAAACTACACTACACACTACACACGTCACTACAGAACACTACACACGTCACTACAGATCAGCACCTATTCGTGTTATCGTTGTAGCTCACGGTTAGTACCAGCGCTTTGTGATCCGAGAAATGGACGGTGAGCGGATCCGGCAAGACGGCGCGGACCGTACAGTTCCTACTGAACGCCAAGTCTATGAAGTCACCGTTGATCGTGGTCGGAAACTCGAGAGACAGACACGTCATCGAGTAATTGTTCAGCATGTGGTCAACCAACCAGCCATTGTCCTTTCTAACGTCCACGTTAGTCACCCACCACCACAACCGGAACCGAGGGACGCGCGCGCACAGACACACTCTCCATCGCCGCATCCATCTGCTCCAAGACGGCATCTCGCGAGAGGTTCGGGGCTAGGAGCCGGCGCGGGGCTCGCGCAGCCACGGAGCGGAGGGCGGAGCGCGCCCAGTCACGTAGGGCGTGACGTCGCTGCGCCGTTGCTACAGACGCTCCTCTCCGCTCCTCGCGCCGTTGCTAGGGGAGAGGAGGAGGAGCGCGGATGCCGGCGGAGTTTTCGGGGTCGCTTAAGAAGTGCATTCGCACTTAAAATCTGTCCAGGAGCGAACGCGCTTTGGGGCCCACGCAATATAGGATCGAACGCACCGGTGTTTCTTCCGATGCATTCTTTAGTCCTGAGAATGCGTCGTAGTCCCCAAAGAGGCTTTTCCACGTCGGCCAGAGAGAGAGAGAACTAAACCTTTTTAATGAAAACCAATGGTTTCCTCGATTGTGGGAGGCGACGACGGTTAGTCGGCCAGGAGCCCCTGCTTCTTGGCGGCTGCCAGCTCCCGGCGTTCCGAAGTCGAACGGCTCCGGCGTATGAAGCTCGACGCCAGACCACTTCGGGCTGGACTGCTCGGTAGACATGGTAGGGACGCTGATTAGCTTCACGTCGGTGTTGGACCACTTCTGACACGCCAACCAAAACCCATTGACCAAAACATAAAAACCGAGATTCCTCACTGTCAATCCTTGTTTCGAACTTCCGTAGTCTGTATCATAAGCAGGACCAGCTGTGTTCGTATGTAGAATCATGCTCAGCAGATATAGTCTTAGGCACAGAAACATGGTTGTCGCCTGATATTGCTGACTGCGAGTTGTCTTTGTCCCGTCAATTTACATTATTTCGGAAAGACAGGGTCACATCGCGAGGTGGTGGAGTGCTGATTGCAGTGAAAAATAATTTGGAGGCTTACATTGTTGACACAGATTCATGTCTTGAAATTTTGTGGGTAGCCCTACGTTTGCCGCCGCGTGTCACATGTATAATTGGTGTCTGCTACCGCCCACCTGATGCTTCTGGCGAATTTCCAGAATTCCTTAATGAGTCACTAACTTTTATACAAATAAGTGGCCAAGTTCGTCAATATTCTTAGCTGGCGACTTCAATTATCCGGCTATTGAATGGCACTCGTACAGACCCATAGGTAGCTCGAAGAAGCGTGAATGTCAGAGTTTTCTTGATGTACTGTCGTCATTTGATTTGCACCAGGTGGTTTCTGATTGCACGCGTGGAAATTCCCTTTTAGATCTTGTATTAACAACGGAGCCAAACAGTGTCTCAGTAACCGTCTTGGATGGCGTGAGTGACCACAGTATTTTGCACTGCGAATTGATATGCGAATGTAAAACTCGGGATAATACAAAGAAAATCATTTTTGATTACGCACGAGCGAATGTCGATATGCTGATTGGTGACCTTTCAAGCTTTTCGGCTGATCTTATGCAATCCTTCGATCAGCGCGATGCAAACATGAACTGGGCCCTTATTCGTGACAGGTTACTGTTGCTTAAAGAAAAGTACGTACCTAAAATCAGTATTACGGTGTCAGCGCAAAGCGCATGGTTCACGACGCATGTGAAACGTTGCATTAACAAAAAGAAACGTTTATACTCAAAGGCGAAGTTATCAAACACTGACGATGATTGGAGATGCTATCGTGAACATGCGCATTTGTGCAAAACTGTAATATCAGTAGCCAAGGACAAGTTTTTCAACAACGATATTACAAACATGCTCCAAAATGACACAAAGAAATTTTGGAAAGTGATTAATCCGAAATACGTCTCAAAATCAACTATATCGTTAGCGAGAGATGGGAATACTGTTTCTCCTGCTCAGGTTGCTGTAGAATTTAATGAGTTCTTTTCATCTGTTTTCACGGATGAGAGTCCACTGCCAAATAATATTCAATTTCCCCATTTAAATTCGACCATGCATGATGTTGTTATCACTTCTGAGGGGATAGAATCCGCCATCGACCGCCTAGCAACTAACTCTGCTCCTGGTCCTGATGGCATATGCTCTAAACTACTCAAGCTAGCCAAACCTGCGATATGTAAAATTTTTGCCGCCCTATTTCAACAATCCATTGACACGGGATGTGTTCCAAGTGATTGGAAACAGGCTCGTGTCATTCCCATCTTTAAATCTGGTGACCCGTCCAATGCCTCTAACTACCGACCGATTTCTTTGACAAGCACGTGCTGCAAAATTCTGGAACATATCATTTCATCCGCTGTCATGAAATTTTTAACAGAACATAATTTCTTTTTTATAAATCAGCATGGATTTTTGCGCGGTCGATCCTGTGAGACGCAACTCTTTGAATTGATCACTGACCTACACCACTCTATTCATTCATTACATGATGTTGATGCTATATTTGTCGATTTTGCGAAGGCCTTCGACAAGGTTCCTCACTTGCGCCTAATACACAAGCTAAAATGCCTCAACATCAATATGAGAATTATTAAGTGGATCACCGATTTTTTAACTAGCCGCTACCAATCAGTTTTTGTAAATGATCACTCATCCCCGTTGCTCTATGTTAAATCTGGTGTCCCTCAGGGCTCCGTGCTCGGACCCATCCTGTTTTTAATTTATATAATGATATCGCTAATGGTTTATGTTCTACAGTGAGATTATTTGCTGATGATTGCGTAATTTATAGAGAAAATACTAGCGCTATGGATGCTTGCTACTTACAATCGGATTTAGACAAACTCGGTGCATGGTGTGAAGATTGGCAAATGGAAATTAACGTCACCAAGACCAAAGCCATTCGATTCTCGACAAAACCTAACCCTGCATTATCCAACTACACGTTAAACAATACGTCCATAGTCTCAGCATGCTCTATCAAGTACTTGGGCGTTCATTTGTCATCTGATTTGACATGGAACGCCCATATAGACGCCATGGTTAGCAAAGCATCTAGAACACTTGGCTTCGTCCGGCGAAACTTAAGTTTAGCGAATACCGCCACTAAACTTCTCGCTTACAACACCTTGGTACGTTCGAAAATCGAATACGCATCACTAATCTGGAACCCGCATCAGGCATACCTCATTGATAAATTGGAATCACTACAAAATAAAGCTGCTCGATTTATCACTAAAAACTACCTGCGAACATCGAGTGTAACAGAAATTAAATCTTCAATTGATCTTGTTCCTCTGGAAAAACGTAGGCTGGTCACGCTTCTTTCATTTTTCCATAAGATTTATCACAATCCGTCATCACGCGCTGCTTTTCATATCAAACAAGCCCATCGCGTATCCTCGCGGCTTGATCATCAGTTTAAAGTCGAGCCCGTCTTCGCCCGTACCAATCTTTTCTTTTACTCCCCGCTACCACTTGCCATCCGTTACTGGAATCAGCTTCCTGCTGACATTGCAGATATTACTAATCATAATGCATTCGTTAAAGGTCTGAAATGTTACTTTAAAGCTTAAATTTTTGCATGTCGAACTTCCTTTTTTTTCTCTCTCTTCTTGACACATCGCACATTAAAATGCAATTCGTAATTCTATTTTTCTTAGTTGTATTTTGGTGTCACATGTATTTATTGCTCAAGAAGCATTTGTATATGTCCGAGGTGTTTGGATTACTGTTATTTTTAATATTTGCACTTTTTTTTTTTTAGTTCTGCTTGTTGAAAAATTGTGTTAAAGTGTGGTAAAAACTGTGTAGTGCCGCATGTATTGTTAGAGCATTTGTAAATGTCTGAGGTGTTTAAATTACAGTTATATTTCATATTTGCACATTACTTACTTTCGTGGAACATTGATATCGCTGCCACGAAAGTATTGGTGTATTACCCTTAGATATTTCTTTCCTGAGTTCTGTTTGTTTAGCAACTGTATTATGCTGTACTATTCATAGTTCTGTCCCCCCTATGTAATGCCTTCGGGCCTTTAGGGTACTTGAATAAATAAATAAATAAATGAAGTGTTCTCAGAGAGCGGTAACCAAGCCACAGCTTGAGGATACTGCAGCGAGAACACCAGTCGACGCTGAACCCAAACAACAGCTTTTCTTAACATGTGTCCACGTCTTTCACATGTCCACATCAGACACATGTTTCACTCCACATGTGTCTGACCATTTCGGACAGGTACTCTCAACCATTGCCAGGATCTGGGGACATCTGCACGTCGCGCTACCTCTCGGCGGCAGCAGCGGCGTCCTGCAATAACTGAATGCGAAATAGGCGAAAAAAATCATCTCTTGAACAAAGCTAGTAATCAAAAACGACTCCAGGTTCTGTACAGCAGAGGCCTACTGAACATTTTGGTAAAATTGCAGTATTGCACTACAAAGCTTATGGCTTCCCAGAACAATTGAAGTCCGCCCATTAGAAACACATGGGGCTGCATTGTAACATATTAAACACTCTGGGAACCCAAGCGGTTCGTAGTGCGACACTGTAATTTTAACAGAATGTTCAAACAAGTCCATGTTGTACAGAACCAGCAGTCGCTTTAACGCGATAGCATTGAAGAACTCGTTGCGCAGAAATTCCAGTGTCGGCGTCGACGTCGTTGTGTGAGCGGAAAAACCTTATCTTGTCCGTGACCGAAAAATCGCGAAAGATGCAAATAAAATAAATAATAAAAAATTTTAGGCTCGAGGGAGATCGAATCCAGGCCGTCTGCGTCGCAAGCAGGTGTTCTACCACACAGCCACTCCACTGCATGGAACTGCACTGAAATTAACTTTAATGCTTCACAAACATACGCGTCATGTCTACAGGTGTTACAGAACGAGATGTCATATCGAAGTAAAACGGCGTATAAGCGTAAATTGCCATCGTGCGTCACACCATGTGAATTGCATAACAAGTTGGTGGTTTAAAGCGGGCCACCCGTTACAAAAGGCACACACATTACTGCGCGTATTCCCTTACAATACGTAGTGGGTACATCGCAACTTCGAAAAAAGTATCACGCGCGTAATTGCTGCTCGTTTAAAGCATGCCACCCATTACAAAGGGCATACACATTAGTGCGCGCATTCTGACACACACGTAGTGGGTGCGCTGTTGTAATAAAAGTGCTGTTGAAGAGGGCGGAAACCTTTACCTTTAATATAGGTATGTCGTCGAGTTTGTGTGTGTGTGTGGTGTGTGTGTGTGTGTGTGTGTGTGTGTGTGTGTGTGTGTGTGTGTGTGTGTGTGTGTGGTGTGTGTGTGTGTGCGTGCGTGTGTGTGTGTGTGTGCGTGCGTGTGTGTCTGTGTGTGTGTGTGCGTGTGTGTGAAAGGACTGCGCGACTGAATATAATGACAAGAACATAATGATTGAACATAATGAGGCCGGACATCTCTATGGAGTTCAACTCTTAAAGGCGAAACTTAAAGGGACACTAAAGGCAACTAACAATTTATGTCGGAGTGAAAGCTCAATGTGAGACGCCTAAAACGGCAATATTATCAACAGCAGTGCCCTACGTACCGAGAAATTAAGCTAAATGTATCACACGATGAGCGCCACGAGTGGGACATTTTGGAAGGGATCCCGATGACGTGACAGAGTCCGACTAGAATTAAGCACTAGTAATCAAACTAGCTGCAATAAAAAAAAGAACCTTCCATGCCTCAAGAGACGTAATAAAATGCTGTTTGTTCGTTTCCGTTTGATTCATGGAAAAAAGAACCTCTCTGGCGTTGCCATGAGGAATGGCGCGCGTGGTTCAAAAGTTCCGTTTTCGCCGAACTGCGCTTCGCCCGGCGCTCTGCTTCGCTCACACGGTCGCATCTCAGTGGTAGTTTCGGTATCGCGTAGTGCCGCGTTCGTTTTGCACGCTCGTGAAAGTCTTTCTGACAGGATGTTCGACAAAATGCCGCATGCATGTGATATTGCCGGATGCCCGAATGCTGCATGCCGCCAGTGCATGCCCCCGCGCAGTAAAAGCGGGCCACGTTGGGCTCGGCAACTGTGACATGAGAAAGACCGCTTTCAGGCGGGTGATTTGAAGTGGGCTAACGCGATGCGGACCACTAAAACGTCATTTTATTTCAAAATAAGCACTTCCCTGGCACAAAAGTTAGCACTACGAGGTTTCTGGACCGCTATTTCAACAATGAACGTCGACCTAATATTTCCCTTTAGCGTCCCTTTAACCGTCCCCCAATTTTTTCATAACTAGCTTTTTTTCAACGTATATGATTTTTCTACATATTTCCCATTCAGTTACGGCAGATCACTGCTGTCACGGATAAGAGATTGCGCTACGTGCACATACATATTCCCAAATCCGGGTTCATTGTTACAAAGGAGCGCCTACCTAAATCAATTCGAGATACCACCGAAGCCGCCGAAGCGCAATAAAACAGTGCCTCTCGACCCCGACATACAGTGATGTTTTGGCCGCTTCTCACTGACTCTGTACCAGCAGCGCCCACAGTAGCCGTAATCGCAGAAGAAGCCGTGCTTTATTCCCTTTGGGTCAGGAAGTCCCTTGAGAAAGCCGTAAAGCACCAGCTCTGACTCCCTGTTGCCTCTTATAAGACCCTGCTCGTCGACCCATAATCCTATTAAAAGGAGTCTGCATTATGAAGCTGCTCTTAATTTTAGGCCGAACGTCCACTGATAACAAATGGAGGCCGCGAAGTGCGCTGACAAGGATTTCGCAGATGAAATCTAAGCGGCAATCGTGAGATAAGCCTAACTTGCGCAATTCGTGCCGTCAGAAAAAAGAGCAAAAAGAGGCTCCTCTTACTCTGACATGGTTTGCACTGATATGCCCATATCTGTGTCTTCGTCTTCCGCCAGGGAGCTCGCAAAGGCATGAGAAAGTAACCACCGTATCAATGCGAGAGCTCAATGCACATACTTCTGGCACTGTTTTTAACGTGAAGCTAGGAACGTAGCACACTGATGCCACGTAACATACGCAGATTTCCTGGACAGTCAAACCCGCATACTATATGAACTGGCTAAAAAACTAGAGTTCGCTATATCGCATAATCCGACATGAAACTTTGAAAAAATATCCGGCGTTTTCGGTGCAGAAGTCTGCTTCACGGCACTGCCACGCGATAATAAAAGGAAGAAGGCTTCACAGCAAAACACGGGGATTTTTTGTTCAGTTTTTTTTTTTCCAGTTGTGTAGTTGGGGTGGGGATTTATATGCAGGGGCAGGTTATACGCCACAAAATACGGTATTGATTTAAACAGCCCATTTCGCAAAATATTGTTTTTTTAGTCTTGAATGCATGCACCGCGGGCCTGTAAGAGCGCGAGAAAGTTTCCCATCGCCTTCTGTTTTCTCGCATAGCAAACGGGGACCTCGCACGACGGGCGCGGCGACGATGAACTTTTACTTTTCAGTCAAAGGGCTTGCAGGTTGCATGCGCGCGAATTGAAGGTTGCATGCGCGCGAATTGCGGTAAGTGTCGTACAAATGACAGAAAAAGAAAAAAATTACAGCATATCCACGGGTGAATGATGAAGGGCTTGGGCGAAGCTCCTGAAGCAATCATGGTTACACCGTGAAATGTTCAGTGGTTTCGCCCAGCAGTACAAAGCGATACGCCGCTTTGATTACTGCTGCGCTCGCTTGGCGGCAGCCTCTCGAGCTCGCACCTCGGTATCCTGCCGACGAGCACGAGACGCAGCGGCCTTCCGCACCCGGCGCTCCTCGTCGTCCATGGTCCGCCAAGCAGCACGATCCGGCAAGCGCACTCCTCCACGTACGGCGACGATAAAGGAGAATGAGAGATAACGGGCGTAGCAGCCAATCTGAGAGCAGCGGCACCTTTAACGCCATCTAGCGTGCATTCACCCAACCGCCATATTGCACACATCTCCATGGGACAGCGCCATCTAGTATATCGTCACCCAACTGCAGTTTGCATGCATCTCTATGGAACAGCACCATCTATTTAATGATACGGGAGATGCGACGGCGGGGGAACGCCGGATGGAGCGACGACCGACCAGGTGATGCTGTAAGGAGCTTCGCCCCTAAAAAAAAAAGAAAGCTTACTTTTCAGTCAAAGGGCTTAAGTGAAGGTTGCATGCGCGCGAATTGCGGTGTGGTACAACTGAGAGAAAAAGAAAAGAAAAAAGCTTGAGCTGGTCATTGCAAATCCAACATTCGCATATCGTCTTCGTCAGCTGAGAAGGCCTACTAAGGCTAAGGATTACGCCTTCGGAAAGAAACCACTACACGGAGCGGCGAAAAGATGACAGTGCAATTATTGCCGTTGGCTCATGTTCACTCGAAAGAGGCACATTATTTATGTTTGCGTGAATCACGAGTAGACAAAGACGCTAGAAGAAAAATTGATCAGCCAGTCCCCTCTGTAAAGGGGATGGTCCGCTAAGCTTTCATGGTGTTTGTTAGAGCTTATACTCTCTATTTAGTAATTACACAGAATAGAATGAGACTAATTTATGCAACTGTGTGATTACCATGCCTATCGTTTGCAAATGAAAAGCGATACAAAATTTGCTCTGTGTTTGAAATTGCTCCTTTCCGTCCTTTTTATTTTCTTACTCAAGTTATGATGGCCTTGCTCTGATACACTGCAAATGGCTCTGGGACGACGCTGGTTAGTTTCTGGGCCAGTGTGGCATCCATACACGACCGTTGAAGCGCACCACCTTCATGGCGGTGTATAGTATGTGACACGGTTTGACGCCGCGGGCGACTGTCCGTGCGTCTCGTCTCGCGAGGTTTGGCGTAGCGGCGATATACGTGCTTTTGTGTGTTGGCTCTTTCACTATCAGTATTTAGGGGATACCGTAAACCACTCCGACGAGACTCTTTACTCGAGGACATCATGCCGCCTGAAGCCCTCTCATTTCTAAAACTTGTGTACGTAGTCCTGTTCATTTCATTTTTTCTTTTAATTTCGTCGTGAAGTTTTCAAGGTATACAGTATCACTTCCGGCAACAAGAAGCAGCCAAGCGCACCGCCTAAAATATCGCGTCCGCATACTGCCCATCTTCAGCTTTCATTTTTAGGCGTTCAAACTCGTCTGAAAGCAGCGTGAAACGCGATACGCATGCCCGTAGGTCAAATGACTACCCTGCTAATGGGTACGGCGCTGCAAGCTTTTTAAGCTCGTTTTCAGAAGTATGGGCGCAAGCTTCCGGATAACTCACTCGTAGGACATCTGATCGAACGCCGGAAGTTTGCGCGCTGTCCATCACGTGGTCGACTTCGCTGAAACGGCCCGAGCAGGCGTGTGTTACAGAGCACATTATGAGATAGCTGCTTCCAAGTTACGAGAATATAAATGAATAAAGAAATACCCTTGCTGACTATGCTACACCTTAGCGGTGTACAAATAAATCAACAAATTTTCACGAAAATTTGTCTACTATTGAGTATTCCTAAATTTTGTTTCCAGCACTGAGGTAATAGCATTGTGCTAGACGTCTATTCGTAAGGAGCGTTGACTGAACTCTAATTTGCTTCGACACTGGTTATGAGTCCTTTTTTCTTTGTACTATGGTTCTCTGCAGTGTAGAAACATTTTTAAAAAATCACCGGTGAGTACGATACTGCCTAATGCGAATTCTAACCGCAGCTTTATGTTGGGGTAAGGACAGGTCTGTATGACGTTTGGCTTTCCGCAGGGTATTGACTATGCCATAAATCATAACTTTTGCGAAGTAGGACGGCACCCACTACGCCATTATTCGTCTTTCTGCGGATAAGCGAGGTACCCGCTGCACATCTGTAAGGTATTAAGTGCATTTTGTTGATGCTACATGTGGTTGAAGACGATGAAGAATTATGCACTTTGCAGTGGGTGGGAAGCTTTAAACCACACACTTGTTGCGCAATTAACGTTGTGTGGTGAGTGTTGTTTTACTCTTCTGCCACGCTATATTACATAGGTGAACGTGATTCTTTGCCCGACCCTGTATAGGGCTTTTGCAAATGAGTTTCAAGCAGCAGCGTGGCTCTGTGGTAGAATACTCGACTGCCATTCAGAGAGCCCGGGTTAAAATCCCGTTCGATCTGGGTATTTCTTTTTCGTTTTATGTATTCATGCCCGTCGGTTACTTTTTCATGTCTGCCGGTTACGCCACTGACGGCGACGGCGACGCCGCTCAGCGCATGAACGGACGCCTAAGAGCTGCGAACGCAGCTATACCCAGTCAAAAAAATTTAGCGGCTCCAACTGGAAAATTTCCAATAGGCATCATAGGCCTTTGACCACCAGGATGTTCGCCACCCATTGAACGTGTCCAGCTCGAATCAATGGGTGAACCCTTAGGTTCTAACAGGGGATCCAAGTGGTCAACCAGTTCAGCATGATTAGTCCGAAAGGGAATCCAATTGGGCAACCAGTTAAATATAACCGGTTGAACAGGCGTCCCATTTGGCCACCAGTTAAGCGTACCTGATGCCGAGCCAATTGCCAGTTAGTGCCAATGGTGTACACCAATTAAAGCTGGATGGTTTCCAATTCGTTACCCCGTTGCCTCGAATGGCCAGCCCGTTGACACTAACTGGTAAGCAAGTGGTTGTCCAGCTGGTGTCACTTGGCTGACCCGTTGAAGCTAACTGGTAATCCAACGGCCCCAGATGTTTGGCCCATTGATCTAACTGGTGTTCCGAACAGCCCCCAGTTCGTTCTCTTTGGCAAACCAATTCAAACTGGCTGGTAATCACATGATTTCCCAGTTTGTTTCATATAGTCATCCCTCTGACAGTAACTGGTACTCCAGTGATTCCATATGTTTCGCCCATTGACATTAGCTGGTGCTAAAGCAGTCACCATTCTACCTAATAACTCAATTCAAAATGGATGGGCGTCCATTAGCTTCTGGTAAGCACGTGGTTGAAGCTAACTACACTTCAGCCTGTCAGTAGTTTGTGTCAGAGAGAAAGCAAACTGAAGCTGGCTGGTAATAAAGTGATTGCCTCGTTGATGTCTGTTAGTTGACCCACAGATACACAATTATCACGTCACTGCAGATGCAAGGAAAAATGTCAGTCCTGGAAAAGGCTGGCTGTCATCACATTGCATTTCACTGCAAATCCATGGCATACCGGCAACAGCACAGACTGGATCAACTTGTGTGAATGTGACATTATTGCATATTTAAATGCATGCACGTGCAAGAGAAAAGCAATGCTAAGAGAAAAAAAATTTAAAACACAGAAAAGTTATTCACACATTACATAATATATGCACTATTTGTAAAGTGCACAGAAAGTTCTCCACCGTTAACCTTCAGCAGGTCCCTGGTTGTGCTTTGCCCTGCAAAGGTTTTGCACAATTTTTGCATTTAGTCATCCCACATTGCCTCACACTCTTCAAGTCTAGAAGCAACGCCACATATTCTTGGAAGCATTAACACAAAAATAGCAATTTGTATTGCCAAACACTTAAGGGGGAGGCACTGCTCTTAAATGTTTTACATGGAAAGCTGTTATGAGATCATTTCAACGGCCGTTTTTGGCGCCGTAGTTGACCGCCGCCGCCGCCGCCGCCGCCGCCGGTGTCCGTAACCACTATCGCACGAAATAAGAAAAAAAATTTCCAGGATGGAACGAGGTTCGAACTGGGCCCTCTGCGTGGGAGCCCAGTGTTCTACCTCAGGGCCATGCCGGTGCTTGAAACTGCGTTGTAAAAAGACCCTATACAGGCTTCATGACGGGAAGGAACCACATTAACATATGTAATGTAGTGTGGTAGAAGAGTAAAATAACAACCAGGCCTCACACAAACGCGAATTCTGTAACCGGGCGTCATACAATGCTAATTGCGCAACGAGTGGGTTGTTGAGTGTTTCCAACCCATTACAACGGCCTCTACGATAATTCTTCCTCCTCATCAGCCACAGCATCAACAAAGTGCACATAATGACTTACAGGTGTTTAGCGAGTACCACGGTTCTCAGCAGAATGACGAAAAATTGCATAGAGGCTGCTTCCCTACTTCACAAAAATTATGATGATTTATAGCGTAGTGGGTTCCTGGCACGTCCACTTCTATTTGTTGCCAAGGAAGCCCATAAGGCTCCCATGATCCATTTCCTCAGGCTCTCAATAAAGTTAATTCCTTCTCTCTCTCGCTCTCCGTTTCTCCGCTTAACGTATGTTATAAAGCATGGTGGGACAGTTAAATAACGACCGGGAGTCACACGATATGAATTACGTAACTAGTAGGTCGTTTAAAGCTTCCACCCATTACAAAGGGCTCAGCATAATATTCATCGTCATCAACCACCGCAATAACAATGTGCACATAATGCCTCACAGATGGTACCTCGCTTCTCCGCACAATAACGAATAATGTCGTGGTGGGTGCTCCTAACTTCCAATTATTAGGGGTCGATTCCACGAAAGATCGAAAAACGGTGTATATTTGATGTTTCCGATTTTCCTGATAATTTTGTATGTTGTGCACGTATGATTGCACAGCACGAAATCGCAGTTCGTTTTCAAATAAAATTTTTTTTCAACACAGCAAAATTTGACAAGTGTCGCCCGTTGACGACGACCATTTTACGAAGAATGCGTTTTCGTAACTTCGGAACCATGCTGGCAGCTACTCAAGCTATATATTACAAATATCTTTCTTTTTGGCGGAAGTAGAAGTAAAAAGGAAATAGCTCTTATCATTTCATGGAATTCTGTGTAAATTATGTATTTTTAAAAATTCACGAAAAACGCTGCGCTTTTGAAAATCAGTCAAATTTGGAACGCTATGGCTACTTCTGTGAACATCTTAGCTTGTTTATATTTGCAGTATGAATAGGCCTTTGTGTGAATAATGAACCTCTGCATTTGTATTTCTCTAATAATTTTCAAAGTAGTAAATTTTCATGCTCGAAACACCAAAAAGAGAAAAGTGCTCCTCCATTCAAAAATCTATAATAAAAAAAACCCAATCTCAATTTTGTTCAAAGTCCCCCAAAATGTTCTCAAAGGACTGCAGAATGATATTATGAAAAAACATGTTGCATCATTTTTGTTAGAACAAAAGCAGAAAATGTCAAACATTGTGCTTCCAGAGCGTGGTGGCCACTGCGTAAAGGGCATCTCTAGTAACAAGAAAATACAGTAACACGTCTTTTTTCTTCTCTGAGCTTCGCTAAACAGCAGTAATGATCTATTGTTGGAAAGTGGGAACTGTTTTGTGAAGAAAAAAAAAGATCGTTCCAATTAAATGCATTTGCGACACCACTTACATTCCTCGTCGACGGGTAGCACGGACATTTTCATTCCTCTGGATAATTTTTTTTTAGTAAATGCGCTTATATAAAAGTAACGAAGCTAAACGCGAAATATGTGTAGCTGAGTCCATCATGCATTGTAAGAATGTGAGAAATCGCAAATGGCGGCAGTGGTGAACGGCGAGTACCGCAGTGCAACCTAAGCACAGCAGCCACACATTGTTTGCCAGGCTTTGTCGCTATGCACGAGAAAAAGCTGGGGTGTCAATTGCGTTGGTTACACGATACATTTTTTACCGCTCGTCGCTCTCCCGCCCGGTCTCTGGATCCGCACCGTGCGGATCGTGTGGCCCGCGCTACAAGCACTCGTGTAAACGGAGTAGCATGCGTTAGGCGGACAGGTGCAAAGGGCGGCGCGATGGACGCCCGGCTGAGCAGACGACAGCAACGAGTACGGCTGTGCCAGTCAGCCAAACACCACCTGAGATAGAAGTTAAGCATCCAAACTGTGCTTCACTTTGATGCGATCACTATCCTACGCTCTGAAGGTGGCTACGGGTAGGCGTTATAGCCATGGCCGAGATTTTGTACGGACTGCCTCATGGTGCACAAACAGAAAATTCCGCTGCAGCGGAATTTTCGTTCCGTAGAAGATATCAGATCGAGACTCTTTTGCGGAGGGTCATGAAGCAGGATGCGCGCTCAATTCAAGAGGGAAACCAGATCTGCCAGCACTCCTTCAAGAGAAAGAAGGATATGCAAAACAAAGCAGGTGCAATGCAAACAAACGTGTTTTGTCCGTGGCCAGAACTGCTGCCACCAATCTTCACGTAATCGATTCTTTTTAAACTCTGCATTGATCACATAAGGTTTGACAACGTACACATTTGGGCCAACAAAAACCACACCTCTTGGCGACCGCTCTCCAGAAATTCATTTCCATTCATGAAGAGACCTTGGCTTTTATACCAATCTCTCAAATCTGGCACAGCACATCATCATAAGAGACGCATGGAGGGAATGCGTTCTTTAGCACTCAAGATATGAATTATACTCAAGTGAAATAGATGAAAGAAAAGGAGGCTACAACTGAAAGTGCATACTAAGGACTGAGGGATGTCTAACACTGGCGTGAAGTCGCAACCACGCGAATGCATTTAATCGGAACGGTCTTTTTCTTTACAAAACAGTTCCCAATTTCCAACCATAGATCATTACTGTTGTTTAGCGAAGCTCAGAAAAGAAAAAAGACGTGTTACTGTATTTTCTTGTTACTAGAGATGTCCTTTGCGCAGTAGCCACCACGCTCTGGAAACACAATGTTTGACATTTTCTGCTTTTGTTGTAATAAAAATGATGCAACATGTTTTTTCATAATATCATTCTACAGTTCTTTGAGAACATTTTGGGGGACTTTGAACAAAATAGAGATTGGGTTTTTTTTATTATAGATTTTTGAATGGAGGAGCACTTTTCTCTTTTTGGTGTTTCGAGAATGAAAATTTACTACTTTGAAAATTATTAGAGAAATACAAATGTAGAGGTTCATTATTCACATAAAGGCCTATTCATACTGCGAATATGAACAAGCTAAGATGTTCACAGAAGTAGCCATTGCGTCCCAAATTTGACTGATTTTCAAAAACACAGCGTTTTTCGTGAATTTTTAAAAATATATAATTTACTCAGAATTCCATGAAATGATAAGAGCTATTTCCTCTTTACTTCTACTTCCGCCAAAAAGAAAGATATTTGTAATATATAGCTTGAGTAGCTGCCAGCATGGTTCCGAAGTTACGAAAACGCACTCTTCGTAAAATGGTCGCCGTCAACCGGCGACACTTGTCGAATTTTCCTGTGTTGAAAAAAATTTTTATTTGAAAACGAACTGCGATTTCGTGCTGTGCAGTCATATGTGCACAACATACAAAATTATCAGGAAAATCGCATACATCAAATACACACCCTTTTTCGATCTTTCGTGGAATCGACCAGTAGTAGTAGCAAAGCGGTTCAAAGTAGCCGTCGTGTGTTCCGGTGAGTGCATGCGCAGGGTTCCCCATTGGGGGTGGGGGCAAAGTTTCATCACCGCCGCCCTCCCAGCTAGGTGGTCGTGTCCAAAACACAGCATACTTATCAATGGATAAAAAAAAATGGCAGCTTCGCACTAGTGGTGCCAAACCTGAACGAAGAGCGGCGCTGGGCGGCCTTCCTTGTTTCTCTTTATTTTTCTGTTTCTTTCTTATTATATTTCTGTTTCTTTCCCGTGTTCTATATATCTATATATATATAAACCTCGAGCACTTTGAGCAAGCATAGCGCTTGACTGAGATTTTGATTTTATATGTTGTCAAAGGTTGTGAATTTAGTAATCTGCACTTCATTCCGGGAGGATGGGGTGACAACAATCCCACCAGCGTACGTTTACTGGCTGACGGGCGATGAAGTCCACGCCTGATCGGCCGAGGGCCAGAGGCATGTGGTAGGAGACGACGTCAAAACAACAAACTACGCGCCCCGACATCACATGCATAGCGATACACAAACTAAGCACAAGCAAATCACACTCTGATGGGACAAGCAAAGAAAGCCACGTGGGCATTGGCTGTCAAGAAATAACAACAATTACGTGACACACATCCACAATTATCGCGGCAATGCACGCGGCAATACTAACATAATAATCGAAAAAGAAATACGTGATGGCTAACTAAAGAAAAGATGGGACGCGAAGTTGCCCCAAGTGAAGATGTTCAACTGGTTTTAGCTCGTTTTAACTTGAACTGTGACCAGCTGGAAGCCAACGGGTTCCAGTTGATCCCCAGCAGGAACCACTCCAAACTGTAAATGGAACCAGCTGGAATCAGTTGGTCTGTAAATGGAACCAGCTGAAACCAATTGGTTAGGAAATGAACCAACTGGAACCAGTTGGTCTGGAAATGGAACAAACTGGAACCAGTTGGTCTGAAAACCAGCTAGATCCAGTTGGTTCTGGAAATTAATTAGACCAAGTGGCCTGGAGACAGGATCGACGTACGAACTAGCTGATCTAGCAGGAACCTTTTCGTTTGTGTAGAACCAGCTGCACCACAGGCTAATTGCACCCAGGATTAAGTGTGGAATTGATGCAGTTCAAATGCAACAAAGAAATTAGCTCTTGCAGGTGGTCTCCGAATGCGCAAGTCATACAGTAAGCAATACCAACTAGGCCAAGTTCTCCTCGCGTGAGTGGTTCGGCTGTATATTTCTTTCACCAAGGGTTTCTTGCCCTATGGTTAAAATTTGGAACACTGACAAACAGTAGTTCCTTATTGCAATAGGTGTGGCTGCAAGTCAAAATCTTCAGTTCTGCTGATGTCATATGCAGACCGCACTGTATTGTATCAATAGTTTAAATATTGGCGTTTCATCGACCTTCCAGATCTACCTTAGATAAATTAGAGATCCTTATAGAGTTTACACAAGAGCAACGTTTTTCCTTGACATATTTAATCTGTATGGGCAACTCTAATATACCTAACATTTCGTGGCCATCGGTGTTGGCGGAAAGGCGTTACCCTTTTTGGTAACTTAGTGCCGTATTCGTTACCATTTTGGAACTGTAATGAGCGACATACTTATGCTAACGTTTTTCGGTAACATGAGGCGCCACATTACTACCTACTTTTAACAGCGGACCTGTTTAAGCTTTTCGTTCGGCGTTCGCAAAAACTCGGCGGGTATGCGCCACTGAAAGTGGCTATGTGCCAAGCAGCTCTTAGCATAGCCATCGATGCGTAGTTATAGCCAATCGATAACCAATCAATAACTAATCGATCAATAACCAATAAATTCTAGCATTGGCGCAAATCACGGGGGATGGCTCGGGGGTCCTGTCCCCCTTGTGTTCAAGTTGGGGGAGGGGAGGGGGGATACCCCTTAAAAGTGTACGCCCCCCTCCCCTTGAGATTTATCTGTTAAACATCATATTTGAATTGCTTTACAGTTATGTATAGCGCATTCAACTTTATAACGCCTGTTTATCTTGTAGTGTGTACCTGTGTTCAGTACACCTGTATAATCTGTGTGAGATTGCATTGAAGCTGCAACTGCCGCTCGACAAGTTTCCGAGAAGACTCAACAGCACAACGCAATTACCCGAGCTGGGAACCCATGTTCGTGTTTTAATTTTATTTCTGACATTCATTTACTGCTGTTCCAATAAAGTTCTCTCTCTTTCTATCAAAGCATGATTTTAATTTTTATATAAATAAAAATAAAAGCTATATTACAAAAACAAAATGGCCGCCATGGCAAGATCTGTGTCCCCCTTTGTGGTTTTTCTGGATTTACGCCACTGGGTTCTAGAATATGCTTGGATGTGCTTATTATGGCCCAAATACATGATCAAAGCCTAGTGATCCCCAATCGATAACCAATCAATAGCTAATCGATAATCTATTAATAACCAATAACTTCTAGAAAATGCTTGGATGTGCTTCTTCATCATCATCATCATCATCAGCCTGTCTACGCCCACTGCAGGGCAAAGGCCTCTCCCATGTTCCGCCAATCAACCCGGTCCTGTGCTTTCTGCGGCCACGTTATACCTAGAAACTTCTTAATCTCATCTACCCACCTAATTTTCTGTCTCCCCCTCACGCGTTTGCCATCTCTTGGAATCCAGTCAGGGCTCATTCGGCAAGCATTATCAAATCGTGAATGGTAGTCTACCACTATCCCTCAAGAGGAAGGTATATAACAGCTGCATCTTACCGGTACTTACCTACGGAGCAGAAACCTGGACACTTACAAAGAGGGTTCACAGCGAGCGATGGAAAGGAAGATGATAGGTGTAACCTTAAAGGGGTCATGAAGCACCCCTTGGGCTTGTTGAAAAAACACATCCTGTGGAAAGCTGACACGACTATGAACTGTTCTGCGAAATATTACAGTCGTGCGCGCCGCGTAAAGGCCGCAAGCGGAGCGCGAAGTTGCCATTTCCCAGGCACCCTCTTTTCAAACAGAGGCCGGTTCTCACTCTCGTCGGTCGGCGGGGCGTCTGCACGTTGACGTCGCGGATCTGCCAGTTTACGTCGCAAGATACATAGCATGCTTATTGGCCGACAGCCGACGTAAATCAAGAGCGGCGTTCGGATCAGATGCGCTTCTTGCCACGGGTTGCCGCCACTTGCCGGCGCCGCACTCCTCAGTACATGGTAGCCGCACTCGCGCGCGCGAATCACAGCGGGAGAGCGATCACGTTTCATGACGCGCGCTGACGTAACTTCTTTCCCCCGTGCTATCCCTTCCTATGTAGCATCCAGTGCGCTCGTCGGCACGAGAAAAGAGAGAAAGCGCTGAGAGCGTGCGCCAAACCCCCTAACTCCGCTCATTCTTGACGGATTCGAGAAATTTTTGCGGCAATCGATTCGGGAGGCAGTAAACTCCGGCACTGAGGTCATTCGATCATTACTTGGAAAAGTGGTTCATGACCCCTTTAGGAGACAGGAAGAGAGCAGAGTGGGTCAGGGAACAAACGGGAGTTAAAGGGGTCATGAAGCACCCCTTGGGCTGGTTGAAAAACCACATCCTGCGGAAAGCCGACACGGCTATGAACTGCTCTGCCAAATATTACAGTCGTGCGCGCCGCGTAATGGCCACAAGCGGAGCGCGAAGTTGCCGTTTCCCCAGGCACCCTCTTTTCAAACAGAGGCCGGTTCTCACTCTCGTCGGTGGGCGGGGCGTCTGTCCGTTTACGTCGCGGATCTGTCAGTTTACGTCGCAAGAGACATAGCATGCTTATTGGCCGATAGCCGACGTAAATCGAGAGCGGCGTTCGGATCAGATGCGCTTCTTGCCGCGGGGTGCCGCCACTTGGCGGCGCCGTACACGGTAGCCGCACTCGCGTAAGCGAATCACAGCGGGAGAGCGATCGCGTTTCATGACGCGCGCTGACGTAACTTCTTTCCCCCATGCCATCCCTCCCTATCTGGCTTCCAGTGCGCTCGTCGGCACGAGAAAAGAGAGAAAGCGCTGGGAGCGTGCGCCAAACCCCCGTAACTCCGCTGATTCTTGACGGATTCGAGAAATTTTTGCGGCAATCGATTCGGGAGGCAGTACACTCCGATACTGAGGTCATTAGATCATTACTTGGAAAAGTGGTTCATGACCCCTTTAAGGATATCATAGTTGAAATCAAGAAGAAGAAATGGATATAGGCCGGGCACGTAGCACGTCGGCAGGATAACCGGTGGTCATTAAGGGTAACTGACTGAATGTGCTTAGCATGGCCCAAATACGTGGCCAAAGCCTAGTGATTCCCGAAGGTTAACCAATCAATAACTATTCGATAATCTCTCAATAACCAATAAATTCTAGAAAATGCTTGGACGTGCTTAGCATGGCCCAAATAAATAGCCAAAGCACAGTGATAGCCAATCGATAACCAATCAATAGATAATCGATTAATGAGCAATGAATTCTAAAAAATGCTTGGTTGACCTTAGCCTGACACAAATGCATGACCTATACCTCGTGATAACCAATCGACAGACAATCAATAGCTAATCGATAGTCGATCAATAACCATCACGTTATAGAAAATGCTTAGATGAGCTTAGCCTGACCCCAAAAAATGGATAACCCATACGTTGTGATAACCAATGGATAGCCAATGAATAATTGATCAATAACTCATAAATTCTAGAAAATGCTTGCTCGTGCTTACCCTAGCCGTACATAAGATGTGTCACAAAAGAAAGGGAAGAGAAAAATATATAAAAAGACAGAGAAAGAGATAGAAAGAAATAGACACAAAGATGAGATAGAAAAAAAAGAGAGCAAGCATAGCCATGTATAGTATAGTATAGAAAAGGGCGGGAGAGGAAAGTGAGAGTGAGGAGGAGGGAAACGAGGAGGGCAGCGCCGCTAGTTCCGTTGCTTCCCAGTCTTCGCACCATTAGTGCGTAGCTGCCCCAATTATTGTACTTCAGTTATCACCGCAACACCCTTTTGCAGAAAAAAAAACACTTAGAGCATCTTAAGTTAAATTGCAAATAAACAAAATAAACTGATGCTCCCAAAAACAGTTGTTGCGTGCATGCCAGAAACGACCATTCGGTAAGGTGGCCGCTGCAGCCAGTCACACGTTACTGACAACTATGTATTGAGATAAAAAAAAATCCATGTAAGCATCTATACACCAATTACAACAGCTATGACACCCCTGCGCTTGTGGAAAACCTTTCAATAAACACCACACAATGCGTGCACTACGGTAAGTGTGAACAAGGGGTCTCCTCCCAAGCCATGCACTTACCCAATTAAGTTGCTTCCACATACCGGTGAACATTTCTATTAAGTATTTAGCCCCACCTATAGGCTGGCAGTCTCCATTCCCGGTGAGGAGTTCTACATGAAACTCCTTTGTCTCGAAGGCGCGACTTTCTCAGAGCTCGCGTCCCGACGTTGTTTTGTAACAGTGGCGGAGAAAATTGCCGAAAGTTAGCAGCCATCACATGTAACTCTACAGGAAACATTAGGCTACTATAATATTGTGAAGATCAGGCACATTTGTGCAAAGTAATCTCGTTAAATCAGTATTTCAGGTAAAATCGTTGTTTGGGTTAGAAGTTTTATGTCAACTATAAATATGAGCTTTCTAAAATTCTTACTATGGGTTCCTGCAGCGAAGACACATAGATTAAAATTTCTGACCATGGAGCAACAGCAGAAGTAACGTGCGTATCTTTTTTCGGTAACGTTAACGCGTTGCCTTTTTTTTTTGTAAGTAACGCAGGGTGGTAATGCGTTCTTTTCTTTTTTGCATAATGACTAACGTGTTTAGTAACATTCCTTTGTTGATTCCTTCAAGCCATCGTTATCCTTTGCTGGTCATGACGTCTCGCTTTGATTAGTTGCTTGAGTTTTCACTAACCTTCGGATTGAACTATATTGTTTTATCCTACTAGGGAACCCGCAACACTAGACCTGATTTTGTAAGTTCACCAGTCTTTAAAAATTGCTTAGATGGTGAAGTTACCAACGGCATCTCTAACGGCAGTCATTTTTGCTTCTATTAAACCGTACTTACGTAATTGTAGGTCAACCCATTTTACCCAAATTTGAAATCCGAAGTTGGGGGTCGGTTTAAAATCGAAAGCGAAACTAGTTTTGGTAAGGTCGACTTACATCCGAAGCCGAAACAAACGAGGATTCAGGCACGCTTTGGCATGGCTACGACATTATGTTTACGTTCCGGCTCTACCTGTAACATAGACCGCATTTTCTCGTGTAAAACCCGCACCCTCAGCAACGATTTGCGAAAAACGTTCTAAATAAAAATGTTCCCCGCATGTTGCCGCGAAGCTAGCTTTCCTGCATAGCTTTGAAGCACTGCCGTGAAGCCACCTTTGCACACAGGAACCCGAGTTTGAGGCGACTTACAATCGTGTAAATACGGTATTTCAGCTCCAGGGCGCTGCTATCAATATTAGTCATGATCATAGTCATGCAGATATCTATACACGCTATGCATGAAGCAATTGTTCAACAGATTGTCACTAATATGCATTACTGATGACATCAGTAATATGGTGCTCTACTTTGAAAAAATTGTTAAAACTTGTATTGCGCACTTTGTCCCATTAAAAAAAGTTATGTAGACCTTCCTAGGATGCCAAGGGATTGTGTTTGAAGCATCAAGTTGCCAAGGCATGCCAGGCACACTCCTATTAAAAAAAATAAATTAATAAAGAGACGCAGCTAAGGACTTTTACCATCAGTTCACCCTACCTAATTCGATTAAAAATAGCCCACAGTTCTGAACCTTCATTTCCCTTGCACAAATAACACCCAGACATTTCTTTTAAATGAATCGGAAATAAGTAATCCAGGTATTAAGAATTGCTAAAACATTCAATGAATATTTTCAGTCGGTGTTTGCATAGGACAATTGTGAAATTCCTCTTTAGTCTCTTTAGCACTAATGTCAACCATGTATTCTTTCATTGTTATGTTCTTTGGACAAGCCAATACCTCACTTTAAATTTCCAGAAATCTGGCTTTGATTGTACACTGCTTTGTTAATGGAAATGGGCAAGAGTAGTTCTGTTGTACAAATCCAGGTGGTAACAATCCTTTTCAAATTAGAGACCTACATCATAAACTTCATATGCATGCTAATTCCTAGGGACACATCATGTATAAGCACCTCGACTTCCTTGAGTCCAATCACATCTTGTGCAGCGAGCACTCAGCATGGTTTTCATCACAGCTTTAGCACCGTTATGTACTCAGTTAAGTGAATTCACACAAGTTTTTTTCTCGATTTAGGCCATCGGGTAGATGCATTGTTCATAGATTTTTCGAAAGTGTTTTGATACTGGAACACTTTCGAATCTACTGTATGGAACTCAAACTTTTCCTTAAAATTATTTTCTAGTCAACTCGATCCGTAGTTTTCCTTTATCTCTCACGGTGTGTTTCTTTCAATTTGCACAACTCCCCACATGCATGAGTATCTGTCCTCGGGCCTTTGCTTTTTTGCTTTATATTAATGATGCTTCAAACACTGTTTTGACAAAAACTCGCGTTTATGCTGACAACTGTGTTTTCAAAAACGTCATTTCCACACCTGGTGATCGTCACACACTAAATAACTTATTTTAAGTTATTGCAAGAGGTGTAGGCTGTGGCAAACAAGTACTGACTTCCAAAAAACAATAATCATCTTTTCACAAACATGCTAATTGCTTCCATTTCAGGCCTCTTTTTCAATTCAAAATTATCTTGTCAGAACATATTCTAATAACCGACAATGAAGCATAAAAAAAAGCAGTTACCTGGGCCGAACCCTGCATGTTGTCTCATAAGAAACTAAACTGATGACATGCAGTTACCATATGGAGGCTTTTAAAAAATTTATGAGATTAACAAAATCGGATCTGTTCAGGAGAAGGCCAGCCACTTTATTTACGACCGCTATGATAGAGACTTTTCATTGCCATCTCATCTTGGTACACTTGGCTTAAACCCACTTTCCCACCAATGTCATAGTGATTTTTTGAAACTCCTACACTTCCTCTTTTACTCACAACATTAAAGGAGCAATGACACTACGGTGAAATAATAAAATAGGTGTGTGAACTGCGCCGTGGCACTGTGGAGAGAGCATGACAGACGCTCGCTGTTCTTTTCTGGCTCTCGCCAGTGGATGGCATTGGTTCAAGGCCTGTCCCATACATAGAGCTAACAGGAAAATTCGAGTATATAGTCATTTTGCACGCGCTTTTGCAACGATGTGTCGAGCTCAGTAATACATAATGGGGGAAAAATATTCTGTCCCCAGCTGTAATACTGGGTGCAAGCTGCGCAAGAAAAAGTTATCGTTTTTAAAGACAACAATTGTCTGGACAAGTACAACATGGGTATAGGTACTTGTACGATGACCTAAGTGTGAAATGTTTTTTTTCTTTTGTTGATCAAAGTGTGAAATATTTTTCTTCTTTTGTTGATATCTCGCAACATTTAACACTTGTTGTTTTAAAGCCTTTAATATGTTGCATAAGTAGGTATTCTTTCAGGAGCCTTGAAAGCAACGCTTGCAACACATAAAGTTATGTTGCTCTTTTACCATGCCATTAAAGTTTTCATTTTTGGCATATACTGCAGCTATTGTGTAGGCACGCTTGGTGTACCAGCTAAGATTCCCTTCTGTTCAGTAAACATCTGTACTCAAGCGTAGGTACCACTGAAAAAAATCACGCAACTTAGTGGCTATGGACGAATGCAGTGCAATTTGGACAAAGACAGGAGACACAGATAAACACAAACGAGCGCCGACATACAACTAATTTTATTTGCACTTCAACAGGCCTTTTTATGCACCATACCTGGCTATATCACCCAAGAATGACAAAATAACAAGAAAGAAAACAAGATGTTGTAGGCAAAAATGATAGCATATTTACAAGCTGGAAATGCATTGATGCGCACCAATATTACACAAAGCAAACTATTTTAGCGATGAAAAGACCGACAACACCGCATTGCACTTCGAAAACATGGCTTCAGATTAACAAAAATGAACACAAACAGGGCGTGAATTACCTAACTGGTCCTGGTGATAAGTGAAAGTACGTCAATAAACGAACATGTGACCAACAAAAACACGGAAAAAGCACATGAAGATGAAACGACTAAAACTAACAATCTAGAGAATAGATCTTGGTGTCAGTCAGAAAAACCAAAGGCGTGCTTGCGCACTTGGCAAAAAAACAATAACAGAACAGAAACTAACAAAAATAATAAAAACTTAACTAGGAATGGACCAAGGTAATTCAAAAGAACTCAGCGTTGAGGTGACAGACAATGCAACGCGAAACCAAGAACTAACTACCTGATTCGTGTGATGAGTAACAGCATCAAGATGAACGAATGACCAACAAAAACATGGGAATAGCACGTGAGGGCAAAACAGCAAGATTAAAGAAAGCCATCTAGAAAATCAAACTTGGCGTCAGTTAGTATAATTGAAGGCTTGCTTACGCAATTATCTGCAGCTTTCTTGATAAAAAACGCTACAACAAGTTCGCATTCGGTCCTGTCTTTCGCTCTCTTCAAATTTGGTGCCGTTGAAATTTGCCGTGCAACTACAACACCTGCAGTGTTCAGCTAGGAAGCCACCAGCTTTATTGCGTACATTAAAATTGTGCTGCTTTCTCATTCATTAGAACATCTGCCCATTTGCCCTATGTAATGATGGCCAGAGATTAGGGGAATGTCATAAATGTGGCTATGTAGCTTTTCTGATGAAATCACACAAGTTGAATTTGAATGCCATTTATATGACTTCCATAACCGTGAATGCATAGTATGGCAAGAATATAGAGAAAAATGTGTGAGCGAGCTAAATTCATTGTCACGTGTGCACAACTTATCGACAGCTAATTCTTCCAACACAATCTTCGCAAGTACACCATGTTCAGTAAGTGTGATGCGAAAATGGCAAGCAAAAACAAGCACAAAACTCGGATGATAATGTTCAGGCACTCTTACAACTAATAATATAACTTCTGGGATTTTACGTGCCATAACCACAATATGATTAACAGGCATGCCGTTGTGGAGGGCTCCGGATAATTTCGACTACCTGTGATTCTTTAACGTGCACCAAAATCGCACAGTACACGGGCTTCTAGCATTTTGCCTCCATAGAAATGCAACCACAGTGGCCAGTGTCAAACTTACGAGGGCGTTTTGGGTGAACAGCCAAGCACTGTAACCACTGTGCCGTGGTGGTAGCCTCTTTTGCAACTAAAGAAGACATGAGCCAATCCCGTGTCCTGTGACATGGGACAGCGCCTGACCCGTGTCCTCTTCTCTGTGTCTCGTTTTCCACCACGCTAAGTCTCACCATTAATCTATACCAGCTCGCCCAGTACACCACTTTACTCCAATATAATGCTGTGTACAACAGTGAATGTGGGTATTGCAGCACACAGATGTTCAACTCTACATACAGCAGTATGGGATAAACTAAAGTCCCTAGATTTTTCCCTCTTCTTTCTTATGTACCAACAACCATTGAAGCGCCTGCCGACGAATCTCATTGACTAACGCTCGCTTTTGGTAGCCATGCTCCTCCCAACGCTTTTCCAGCACCTGGTGAAACACGTCCCTCGCTCACTAATGACGGCGGGTTGACGGGAGGAGAAAGGCGCGTCGCCTTAGCATACTATCCGCTGAAAGATGCGTGGCTCATGTACTTATACGTACTGTGGCTTTGTAAATCTTACAAGTTAGGAAGAAAATGACGGCAGACGCCGGCTGCGTGTAAGAGAGGGCCGGGAGAGGAGGCAGTTGTCGGTAGTACTTAGGTAAATAGGGAAAATCTAGGAACTTTAGGATAAACTATCAGCACAACAGAGACAATCAATAAATGCCGATAAAGCATCTTTCTTGCTACAATGCTGCTCGAGCTTTCATTAAACGCGAAAACTGAAAGCAATATATATGTATATATGTATATATATATATATTTTTTCTTTCTTTATCTTAAACTCTCAAAGGAAACGCCGCCACTCCAAGCACCTGAGCTCTGTCGCACAGGAGCACATCATCCCAGTGATGACATATACATGTAGCATGTACGTGTTACACAAATACGTCAATTTACAGGCATTGTTGTGTGACCAGAGGACACGCATAGGTGTTAGGCTGCTTCTAATCTTCGTAGTCATCGTTATCTAATGCACTGCAAACCACAGACTGGAGCAGCCGCTTGGCTACCTGCATTTTTATGATGTCCATTTACATGTGCCTAGATTCACTTTGTCTTTAAAGGGGTGGTGCCACCAAACTTATGGCTTGTGCGTTCTTTGCTGTAAGCATTTCCTATAGCTCCAGGAAGCATGATACACGCGCCAAGATTCATGTATACTCGATAAATAATTTAATATCGCCTTTTTATAGGACAACTTTCGGTTTTGGTTTCTGGGCACCGAGGTTGAGCAGTGACGTAGCAGTGTAGGGGGCTTGGTCATGTGCCCACACAAGGCTGTGACGCACTTAGCCAGGAAGCGATCGAAACTCTGTGAATGATGTAGCAACCGATGCTTTGCCGGTTTGTACGTTGCAGAGGTGGCGCAGGACCACAGGTCCCACACATTTCTACAGCAGATCTGGTGTTGACGTCCTACAACTTTCGTTGCCGCTCCTATAGATCTACGTCAGTGTTGGCGCGTTAGCGACGGGTCTCGATCGGGAGAATGGGCCTTTAGGTACACTTTGGAAGTGAATTAAAATATGTTCTAAACGTTTGCTGTGTCCGACCCTACGTGTGGAGTGTTCTTGCATACAGAGGAAACCCACAACAGGCTTGTTATAGCCTCGAAATTTGATGGCACCACCCCTTTAATGGCATAAGCAATTGACAGCCTAGTTTGAAAAAACTTTAAAATATGCAAAAATAAGCTCTGCGACTTATTTTATCGCTTATAATGCTTAGGCTACGCTTTCTAAACACGCATGTGGCAAGCAGGCAAGACCCTGACACATAGCCCCCCAACACTCCTTGCCATCTGTCGCAGCAAGCCCACGTTAGCAAGTTTACGGTGTTTGGATTGCAGTTCACACACCTTTCTTATTCTTCCACTGTGACCGACATTAAATTTTGAAGGCAAGATAACTTGCGAAATAGATTTGTGTGGACACACATACATCATCTACAAAATATGAACGGCTGACATAGCTTAGAACACATTTAAAATCAATTTTGAAGGGTGTGCAGAGAACTCCTCGTGAAACAGAGGACCTCACAACATCCAACACGAACTTGGTCTGAATGTCAACAACCAACAACTTCCGGCATCAGTTTGTGTTGTTTGCCATGCTCCGTGCGTGTGCCATCTCCTCCAGTTTTTAATGCGGTGCTCATGCGCACACGATGTCACGCGCATGCGTCACCATTCGCATGTGCAGACTGTTTCCCATAGACCCAGCGTGCTTTGTTTGTAAAACAAACCACGCTGGGTCCCGCCTCTCTATGAAACCGAAACGGTGACTGGGCTATAAAAATGCATCCAAATAATTAAATGCCACACGCTCAAGCAAACAAGGCTTCCAGCCACAATAAGCGAGTTGTTAACTACTTAATGCAACAGAAAACTAGCACCGCTCACATGACCATTTGTGACAGCAACCCAAAAGCGACTCAAGGTGACCGATGTTCAAACCTGCGTGTGACTTATACCATTGCCACACTCAATTTGCATCTGCTCGCACTGCCATTGACTCGTAAAATATGCTGACATCCTCTTGGTGCACATATCACTAGTACAGAGCTTGTGACTGAAAAATGAAGCAGTGAGCGACTAAGCCAAAGCGGCCATTTGCGACCAGTTATTTTGCGACTAACTGTGCTGCATGACCAGTGTTTTGTCACAGGTGTAAACGAGCCTTTATTCTTCCCTTCACGTGCATCTACTACGTGCACAGACTATAGTTACAACAGTAATCAGCTAAACTTTTCTGTCTCTTAACAGCGGAGCTGTAAAACCAACCGTTAGCCTGTGCAAAGCGAACAGAAATTATCATCACCAACCGGCATGCACTCTCTTCGTCCTCTCGCAGAACACATGCATCGATTTCTCTTGCGTAGAATGCAATAACTCTGATGGACGAGAGAAAAGTACAGAGAGAGAGAGAGAAAGAAAGAGAAACAAAGAGAAAAAGAGAAATTCTAGGGGAAAAAAATTTATTGGCGAGGCAAGATTTGAGCCCACGTACCCACGATCTGAAGGCGAGCGCTTTAACCACTCAGCTATCCAGGCACTCTAGCAGAGCATAGCATAGCCTTGTATAGTATAGCAAGGGGTGGGAAAGGGAAGTGAGGGTGAGGAGGAGGCGAGAACAAGTAGAGAGAGAGATAAATAGAAAGAAAGGGACGAAAGAGAAAAAGATAGAAGGCAAGGGAACGACTACAGAGCGGGAGAAAAAAACAGACATAGAAACAAAGAGAAAAATATAGAAAAAGAAAGGGAATAAAGAGAGAAAAAAATAGAAAGACAGAGAAAGAAATAGAGAGAGAGTGAAAGTGATAGAAATAAACAGATACAAAAAAATGTGGAAAAAAAAAAAGAGAGCACGAATAGCTATGCATAGTCTAGCATAGCAAGGCGTGAGAAAGAGAGGTGAGAAGGTAACAGCCTAGCCAAGCCAGGACCAGCTAGGTGCCCACCAGCTCTGCTGTGACCCAGCCTTGCACGACTTAGTGCAAGTCGTGCTATTTTTTTTTTGCTTATACTAATACTTTTCAATAGTTTTTTTTTTCAGGACTATTTAACAGTGCAGTGATCGGGCTAGTACGACTTGTCACTGAACATAATTGTAAAAAATGTTTAGCATTTTAGAACTTTGTATGTACTTTGCATATACTATATACCCCACTCCTGCGATAGTGCTGTTATAGGGATGCAGTAAATACTACCACCATGGCCCAAATTGAATCAGTGCAACAATATAGCCACTACACCACCACATTAGGTTGTAGTAGGGTGTTTCGCAGCAGGTGACAAGAACACCTAATGTCACAGCAATACTTCTTTGCAGACTAGTTGGTTCATATTTGTAAACTCAACTTGCTGCACAACCAGCAGGAAAGGAGGAGGGAGACAGGAAAGAGCACAGTCCTTAAGTGCATTGACGACGAACCCCAAGGGAGGCCTAGGAACCGGCTGATCACTCATCGTTCTCATCAGGCAGTCCATTCCATCCCCTGTGCTCTTTCCTGTCTCCCTCCTTCTTTCCTGCTGGTTGAGCAGCAAGTCGAGTTTACAAACCTAATGTCATAGGAACCTGGTGTTCCCAGTCTACACAGGAATGAAAAATTGCATTTGCAATTGATGGCGATATCCAATGACAGACTTCTACGATAACAAAACATTACAAATTATGTTTCCTGTTTATATATTTATACTCTCTTCAACAGCCAATAAAGTTTGTGGCACCAAAAATCAGACCCTGCCATTACTGCATCACCGACGCAGAGGACGGCTGGTAAAGAAGCGTGGCTGACAGGAGACACTGGCAACAAAGAGGTGCCCAGTTGTGCGAATCGCTTCAGATATCACGGTGTTCACTAAAGATGATTAAAAGGATAATAACAAATTAACGCACATGTTTACTCTGTGATTACTTTTGGTTCTTTCCTAGAAATTTCGTAATTTTTTGACAAGCCCCTGTTACCAAGATTACCCAAGCTGCGCGCGCATGAGTTCGGAAACGCATTCAATGGGCGAATGTTATTAGATCTTTTATGTAATTCGCAATGCCCGTGTACAACAAGAAAAACTGCATTAGCACGTAATCTCACTCGTTGCGAATGACATGAAAATGTGTTGTGTGAAAAGGTATCAAGTTTTTTTTTTAACAATACTAGAACAACAAGGTCGGCTCCCCAGGGGAGGTTTTGATGAACCGGTCACAAACTTCTGGGGTTGCTGACCGAGACAACAGGAAGGTAAACTTGGAGACATTTTGCGGCAGCCAGTACAGTTCAGTGTTCCTTTGAACATCGACCGCAATGACTCATGCTCCACACTTTAAATTATGGTCTTTGAAAGTGACGAGGTCATTGCACTTCAGGAAGGAACAAGAGGAGGGCAATGACACAACTATTACAACTGCAGAAGAGGCAGTAAACAGGCAACAACAAAGAATCGTGACGGCGCATTATTTTCTTACCCATGTATGTGCCTGCGCTACAATTACGCTTTGAGGCACAGTCAAATAATCCGGGCACTTTCGATCGCAATGTAAACCGCCCGAGTTTAAAGGCACTGACTACGGTGACGGGGCCCGTCAGCGCAGTACCGTCGTACAAGTGACGGGGCCCGTCACCTTAGTGTAAATTGTAATAGTGACGGGGCCCGTCATAATAGCGACGTATTTATAGCGACGGGCCCCGTCATCGTAAAGCAGTGACTACGGTGACGGGGCCCGTCAGCACAGTACCATCGTAAAAGGGACGGGGCCCCTTTACCGTCCTCGTCGTGTGGCGTTCGGGGCGTAGTAGTTACTTGTGTGAGGCAATAAAGAAAAAAAAAAAGCGTTCATGGCGTAGTTGGTGGGCGCGCTCTCCATGAAGTGTTAGGGCTGCAGGTCGTCAGTTCGATTCCTCCCGTTTTTTCTTCCTTTTTTTTCAGGTTATGCGTCAACATCAACGTTACTGCTCTCACGGAGTCGTAACTTTTTCGTTCATGTCTGCGGCGGTTAGACAGCCCTAGCGTTCGGATGATGCGTTGTTCCTATTCGTGCGAATATTCGAGCAATTCGAATATTCGAACGAATATTACAGTATTCGAATTCGCTTCGAAACGAATTTAAATTCTAGGAAATTTCGAAGTATTCGAAATGAACGAATAGACATATATAAACCGCATGTAACTCTCTGTAAATGTGGTTTCACTGCAGTGAAGGTGTGCTATACCGTGAACACACCTTTCCAAGAGAAATCCGCACTGCCGCGAAGCCCCACTTCAAGGTTAAATGAACATGCAGTAAAACCTTGTTAATTCAGAGTCACTGGGACTGTGACAAATTTAATTAAGCGGGTTTTCGAATTAACCAAACATACAAAAGGCGGGATGCAAGGAATTTTGTATTACTGGAAGTAAGCAGAGGTGGTCGTTTGCTGTGCCTGCTAGTTTGCGGTTACAAGGGTTTTTTCCAGCAATACTTGGTCCGAATTTTGCCGCTAAACCGGGGAAACGGCGGGCCTCGCTGAGGCCAGTGCAAGAAAAAAAAAAGAAAGAGGAAAAAAAAAACGGTCTCGTGGTCAACTGAAATGCGCGCCTGTGAAAAAGACGTGCTTCGCTGCAACACAGTGGTGACACACGGGCAGCATGTCACCTGCTCCTCGCAGCGTCAGTGCGTCATGATGCGGCCATTCGCCCATTCTTTCTGGTAAAATAAAGAATGTAATAATGACCAGTGTGACGGAATTCGCGATGTGTTCTGGGTGGAAAAAGAGGATCATTGAAGCTTTCGACTGAGTTTTCGAAGTAGGCGTTGCGGGCAAGTACTCCGCCAGCAGTGCAAGTGCGCAAATTGCCGGAACAACCACCAATCGGAGGTTCACACACATCACGAATTCCGTCAGACCGCCCTTTATTAATTTCTCTATTTTCCTTGAAAGAATGGGTAAATCATGCCGCACTGACGTTGAGAGAAGCATTCGTCATGCTGCCTGCGTGTCACCGCTGTGTTGCAGTGAAGCACGTCTTCTTTTCTGCAGGCGCACATTTCAGTTAACCACGAGACCGCCTTTTGTTTTGTTTTTTTCTTGCGCTGGCAGCAGCGAGGCTGGGATGCTTCACTTGTCACTCATTAGTATCGCTACATTGCATTGCCTTGTGGCTCCTAAGGGCCATCGTTTCTGCGGATTTGCGGCTAAATCGGGATCGGGAATTGGCACATGGCACCCAAAGTTTTTGAATTAACCGGGCTGTATGGTACTCACCGCCGCTTCAAATTATCCACTCAAATTTACATTGCAAAATACAGGGCCACAGAAATCCTTCTAATTATGCGGGATTTCGAAATAAAAGTTCGAATTAATGAGGTTTTAACTGTATTACCCTCACATCGATTCGTCATTCTTTAAGCTTAAAAGCTTGTTATATGCCGGCTTATATGCTCTAATTATAGTAAATTTTAATTAACATATTTTATATGTTATCACTTGCATTCAACCGAAAGTCAAATCCTGCTACTACTCAAGGTTGCTTCGAATTCGCTTCGGACCTGCAGCGACGCAGCCAGGGGCGGCGCCAGGATTTTTTTACTGGGGGGCACCCACGACAAGTGGGTTCCTTCAGGGGGGGCAGAGAGGCTGGGAACATATGCATTGTATTTTGACTATGCTTGCTCTTGGGGGGGCAAAGGGGGGGCAGGCGGAAATTTTGGGGGGGCTCCAGCCCCCCCAAACCCCCCACTGGCGCCGCCCCTGGACGCAGCGACATTGGCGGCATGCTGATATGCAGCGTCAGCGGCGCAGCGACATATGCTGATTAACGGGCTCCGCTCTCCCACACTGAGCCGTGCTACCACGAATGAGTAACTATTGTTGACTAGCCGGAAGCTCGGGACGGTATTGTGAAACAATATTGAAAAAAGTAAAAAAAAAACGGAATTTTTTTTTTATTTAGCGCGATTAGAACCGAGGTCGCATAGGAACAACGCACAACCGCCGCAGGCATGAACGAAAAAGTTACGACTCCGTCAGAGCAGTAACGTTGACGTTGACGCATAACCTGACAAAAAAAAAACGAGAGGAATCGAACTGACGACCTGCAGGCTGATCAACTACGCCACGAACACCACACGACGTGGGCTAAAACGACCAAAAATCTGCGGTAAAGGGGCCCCGTCACCGTAGTTCCCGCTTTACGACGACGGGGCCCGTCACTATAAGGACGTCGCTATTATGACGGGCCCCGTCACTATTACAATTTGCACTACGGTGACGGGCCCCGTCACTTTTACGACGGTACTGCGCTGACGGGCCCCGTCACCGTAGTCAGTGCCGAGTTCGTCTGTGCTCCTCCATGCAGTTCTTCGTTCGACCGCACCACTGGGTATCACAGCCCGCAACCTAGCGTAAACCCGGTCGGTGCCGACCCTGGGTCAGTGAACATAGAAAGCAGACACTGGAAATCAGAGCGTGTGCCGTACAAAATTATAAAAACTTGCATCAACTGACAGGAGCGCATGAACGTCTAACGAACAACACAAACAATCAGTCACATAGAAGGTGCACAACACTGTGATTGGAAAAAGTAAGCAATAAGAGAAAGCTCAAATTGCACGTCAGTGTATTAACAACAAAAAAAAATGTTGTGCAAGAAAACTTGTAGCCATGGAAGAAGAAAACAAAATTGTATCTTGTCCTGCAACCACCATCGGCCTTCGATAGAAGGAGCGCCATATGGGAGCACGGTTGTGCTGGCAACAATGTGAAGAGATTTATTTTGCGCTTTTGTTTTGTACTACCTTTTGCGCCGCCTCCGCAGTTTTCGCGCGTTAATGTCGAAGTTCGCGCGAAAAAACAGGCAAAGGGTTATGTTGTGACTCCCTACTTCGGCGGGAACGTGCACTACAAGCGCAAAATGTCACTGATGAAGCAGACTGCTCTCACGCGCTATTACGGCGTGAAGAAACAAGGTCCTGCGTTGAAGAACAAACGGACTACGTTCGGAGGCAGCGTCGACTCTTTGCGAACACCAAAGACGGTGCCTCGGGGCTTGATCGCTGCCAATTCAGAGCCGTATGCCAGCTTGCCTCACAAGAGAAGACGCATCGATGCTGCTGAGAAAACGCCGGTGTCGTCGAAGCAAGGTGACTGTTTGCCACTTCGGCGACCCCCTACTTCTGTTCGCAAGCGCCTTCTTCTCCATGAAGATGTTGGCGGAGCCGACATCACGAAAACCAGCGCTACCCTGCCGTCTTCACTGCTTGAAGAGACGGAGAAGAAGCCAGGCACACCGCTGAAGCAGGCGCCTGACAAAACAGAGAATCTGAAGAGCGCCGTCATGAAAAGGCTTATGGCGTCCGGCAAACTGCAAGAGCTGCAGGATAGGCTGAAGGCTATCGACAGCGCGCAGACTGCTCTTAACAATGTGCAGGCAGCGAAGAAAACCCAAGAACAAGCCGCGAAAAGTCCGGCATATGAGCGCTTTCACCACCTTACAGAGCCACAGCCAACGGGCCTGACCCTTCCGTACAGCTACAAAGAACTGGTCGAAATATTTCGGTGCTGTGACACAATCGTTAGTATGTTGTTCAACAGAAAGGAAGTTTGCACGTTTGACAAACTGAAGCGCTCTGTTGAGGAGATGTCAAAGAAAAGCTTCTGCAAGGCCAAACTCGGTCAGATCACAGCAATCTTCCCAGATGCATACATTTTAAGTCAAGAGAAATTGCAGCAGCGAGGACTCACCGACAGTGGCTACCATCTGGTAGTGACACCACGTTTGCCCCCGGAAAGCTCAAAGTTGCTCACTGCAGCCCATCTTCTGCACCGCAGAAAGCAGTTTCACTCCCTTCTACTGTCATCTGTGAAAATGCACCATGAGAAGTTCCTTCAGAGTTTGGACCCACCCGTCAGTATTGCCGGGGATGCTTTAACCCGCTGGCATCCGAAGTTTCCCTTGGATAGCGTACCCTCCATATGTCCAACACCTCTGCCAGAGTCGCCGCTGAAGAAATCCTGCACCTCAGCACAGGATGTGCTGGACAAAGTCAAGGGAAGGCTCGGTGAGCGCATTGAAAAAGCATTGTTGAGCTTGAATGCAGACCAGCGGACAACTATTAATGCGCCGCCGTCACAGAGTAACAACGTGGCCAGCACATGCTTGAAAGGCATATCTGAGGATCTTCTTGCCCGAATTCGTGAACGAGAGTCATTCAAACTTGTGAAAGAAATGACACTTCGACCAGAGGATGAAAAAGAGCGAGCAGAACTCGCTAAGCTTCCAGAGTTCATCAGAATCACACGGTCCCACTTCCTTGCTGAGCAGAAGGCAGCTATACCGAAGGATGACCTTGTGCAGAAGATCAGAGAAAGCTTTTCATCTATTCAGGGAGTGGCTGAAGTGGAGTCCCTCATCATTCTTGCTTCAAAAGTGCTCCCTGATTGGTTTAAGGTGCTAACTATCCGGCGCGGCACATTTGTAAAGATTGTGAAGGAGACTGATATTAATGGTCTCGTTGCACGTGTAACTAACAAGCTGCAGCAGTGAAGCTAACGTGGATATTACACGCTGCTGTTTTTAATCAACACATTGTATTCATGTGCAGTACGAGCAGATGGCATCTTTTTATGTTATACTGTGAAATAGGCAACATGTTATCAATGTCATGCATCGTATGTACGTATTGTGCATTTCATTGAGCTACTTGTAGTGCCTTTCACTTTTTCATGCTTTTTGTATCATGGTTTTGCACATTTTAAACGTTTTATACAATACTTTACACATTTCATATGGCTTTTTATACCACCTAGGTGTGATGTTTTTTCGTTGGAAAGCCACACCTTGTGTATCATGTATACTTGCACAACTTTATTGTAACTGCTCATGCTTATACTTTATATCTGTTCATGCCCATGGTTTCTTCAAGTGAAATAAAGTATACAATTTGATGATTAGAGGTCACATTTGGTTAAATCCACATGATGTGTTCAGCAATGCAGAATTGTGAATATTTACTGCCCTTATGCTGAAATACAAAACATGACAGTTTTGACATAATGGCATCTTGCCACCTTTCCTGAAAGCTGAGGTGGCATTGTGTAAACATTATACTCTGTGGAGAAGCCCACTTGCAGAATTTTAGGTAGTGAAAGTTTTCTCATGAGCTATTCGTCTTGCATGCATGGCCTGTTTTCAAGCCTTATTGGAAATTGCAGGTTCTATCAATGCTAAACAAGTATGTAGCTCTTTCAGCTATAAATTCCAACTGCTCTGTCACTGCCTCGTGATGCCATAATGCGCAAAAAAACAACTATGTCCAGACTTTTTAGTGAAGTTTGTCGTGTGAAGGTGATACAAGTTTTTGCGGCCAAAAAGGAAATTTTGTCTTGGGAGGTCCACACTGTTTGTGGTAGTAGTATGGCAACAAGCCACATTAGTTTTGTTCATTTCTCGGGGAATCCCGAAAGTAAGCTCTTATCAATTATTAAATGAATGTCGAACATAAAGAAATGTTTATTTTGTCATATTGATGCACGGGCTGTTTTTTCAGCTGTGGAACATCCTTAAGATTTTGTAATAGCGAAATCACTAAGTGTTGTGTCTTGGTGTCATGCTAATTTGCTGCCAGTGACCAGGATTTTGCCACTGCCTGAACAACAGCATTGATGACAAAACATTGCCCTGCTAGGGATTGCGATGTTCTTGTTGGAGCAGGGAGTGACATGTCTGGGACAAAAATTTTGAAGTGTCAGTTGTTTCTTTCACTTGCTTGGCATCCCATTTTTGTCAGTTGTGCTGTAACAAGTCTTGGCTGGCCAGTATGGAGTTGATCCTTCACATTGCATAGGCCAGGGCTGGTATTTTGTGGCAATGCGTTAATCTTTATTCTATGCTAGTCTTATCAATCACCACTCGCGGTCGCTACAAAAGGCATGGCTACAATATACCGGCCCAGCTATGAACTTCCTGTACCATCGCCTGACATACATACTGTCGTTTGCAATGTATGGTTCATACATTTCATAAATCTTCATTTGCCTTGCAACATTTCCTTATGACAGAAAAGAAAAACTGCCATAGGTTAGTGGCATCACACTCGGAACTACATTTGTGCTTGTGCAAACTCATCTTCTTGGGGAAAACTAGTGCTACTTTTAAATTTCCGAAAAGCAAACGGGAGGGTGACATTTTTGTAAGTTATGATGTTAATTTCTGAGGTTTTCATGCCAGAACTGTTATTATTAGGTGCACTGTATTGGGGGGCCTCCGAATTAATTTTCACCACCTGAGGTTCTTTAATGTGCATCTATATCTAAGTGCATGGGTGTCCTTACATTTCGTCCCTATCGAAACGTGACCGCTGTGGCCAGAAAGTGAACCTTTTCCCTCTAGCTTAAATGATGCTGTGATGCTGGTGAAAGGGACAGGCGGGTTCCATTTATTAGCGGCAGATTAGCATGATGCCAGCATTTAAGATTTATCACTGTGCTATAATACATTTTTTAGAGCTGATGGTTCACACCTAGAAAAACAATTTGTGCATCTCTTTGATGCAATGAGCTTTTTTATTTTCCGATCTTAACTGGCTTTCTGCAGTATATGACCTTTGTAAATTGAAAGGATATATTGAAATATATGCTGACTAATGAAACTTCACATTAATAAAGTTATGACTGCTTTTAGAGTCATAATATACATAATGAAATGGGAAGCATGGATCACTACTGTTTGCACTAAACACAAACTGGGGCTACAGTAATACCAATTCGTTAGACTTTATGTAGCAGAAACAAAGCGATTTCACGATTGACTTCTTGGTACTGTATGCTGCTAAACACCTAATATTACTTTCTAAAAGTAGTGTTGAGGTGTGGGCAAATTGGTTTGACATTGAACTTGTACAGTGAAACAACACAAAGGAAAAGACAGCCAAGCTGGCCAAAAGAAGGAACACTCCTCTGTTCCTTCTTTAGGCAGCCTTGAGAGCAATGTCTTGCCTGTTGCACTACTTTTTGTTCTTGCATTGCACTTGTGAACCTTTCACAGTTGGTGTAGGACAGTTGCCAGAGAACAAGAAAAGAGTTGTGCGAGGATAGGCAAGGCTCGTTACCTGCTGCTTGTGAGGAGACTGAGGGACATGCATGCATGTGTGAAATCTTTCTTGTAATTAATTTGTGATTTCAGACAATTGTCCAGTGGCTGCAATGGCTGGCATATATGGGTTAATGCACAGATCTGCAGTATGGTACATGGGGACATAGTAGTGGGGTCTGAAAAGCTACATGAGTAAAGGAAAAAACGTTTAAAGAAACTAAAGGTGACTCCTGTGGTGCTTCTGCTGAAGTGCCTATGTTAGGTTGACAGTTCTGCTCTTCAACAGGTACAACACTCCATTGTATGTGGCTTTTCAGTGAGACAGGGTCCTTCATAAAATTCAGACATCACTAAGAACCAAGCTAAGAGAGCCATCTTTTATGCAAAATTGTTGGCTACCGACTGTATGCAATGGAATTATATTCAACTTCGCAAGTTCATGGCAGCATTGTGCACAGATCGCAAACCTTTCCTTACCATGGGCTAAATGTGTTGCAGTACCATTTTTTTTTAAATTCTTAACTGGTATTTAGTCACAATGGCGATGTATGATTTTATACTGCATCAACTTGAAACATGGGCATCTGTGTCGCACGGAATGGGTTGTAAAGTACTGTGTGATGTTGCATAGCGTTCATGGAATTCAGCATGGGCAGCTAATGTCACCATTATATTTTTGGATGTAGGTGTAAGTGACATGTGAAAGCAGGAGGCCCAGAAGGTTGGGATGAGTAAATCCCTACACCATAGTTATGTTTGAACTCTGCTGCTTCTGGGGACCATGTACATTGCTGCAGTGATGTATATCATGCACCATAGGTCGGCAAACTCACTCGTGAGTCGACTCACTCAGACTTAGATCGACCCGTGAATGTGAGTCCGGGTGAGTAATATTTTGGTGAGCTTGAATCCAAGTGAGTCCGGTTCAGGAAATTTTTAGTGAGTCTGAGTCCAGTGAGTCCGGTTGAGGAAAATATTGGTGAGTCTGAGTTCGAGTGAGCCCTAAGCGCAAAATATATTTCTTGAGTGAGTCCGAGTGAGCTCCGCCTTTTATTGCTGACCTGTTGTCCTATCTACTCAACTTCAGCATTACCGTCAGCCTTATATCAGCTTACGTTCATACTCAAGTCTATTCACGTATATCTCGATGCGCTCATGTTCATGTGCCACCTCAATATTTATTGGTCAGCGACGTGAATAGACCATTTTCAAGCAATCCCAGAACCCCCTGCGGGCGCGCGAAGCACTATGGGAAAAGTGTGTACGGCGAGCCCGCCGGCTGTTCCGTCGCTCGCTGCTCGTTGGCGCCGTGGGAGCACCAAACAAAAAACGCGTTGCTGATGGCTGACTATTATTAAATCCTAAATACTACACGTCTGAACGCACCTGCATGTATCTCTACGCATGAAATGCGAAAGGAATGATGCAGTCAGTGTAGGTGTTACCGAGCGGATGTATACAGGATGTAGCAGTTATGCGGCATGCGAGTTATCACGTGCCGTTACATGCAGTCAAAACGTGCTATTGTGAGCAATGTGAGCTGGAACACCGAATTCGTATTTATTCAATGATTACTTGTTCACAAGCCGCTATGGAATTTAATGCCATAGCGGCTTGTGACCGGTTTTAACCAAACTGTAGAGGTGTTACGGTGTTCAGGTATAAGATGATTATTTGATTTTAATTGACAAGTCACGCGATGCACAAAGAAGTGAGCACATTCTAAACGTGTTTAAAGAAAAAGGAAAAGGGATGGGACTAGAATTCACTTGCGAGATGCCTTACTCTGATAATTGGCAGTGTCTTGATACATCCCTTAAAGTTTCACTGCGGATCATGTCTGCGGGCAGTATAGTCCGCGTTCAGCGAAATCGGTGTTTAATTTCGCGTCGTCACATTAGAATATTGTTAAACGAGGAATCGTGATGTCATGGTTACGCACGGCATTGGAAAAAAGCTTGCGCACATAGGATGAGCAATAGTTTCCAGCTGCAAAGTGATCGCCTTAAAGAGGCGGGATATCCTGCGTATCGTTGCATCGGTTTGCGAAAATCGGTTCTCATGGCAAAGAAAGATTAATACGGACGTCCTCCATGCGTGAATTATGAAGAAACTAGAAATATTGCAGTTATTCCACATATTTATAAGAAGTCGCATGGCCTGAAGAATTTAGGGAAGCGATGTGGGGGTGAAGGTTGTGTTTGCCGCCCCAAATAAGCTTATTCGCATTAATTTCGCAGGGTTCTGCAGGGGGCAAATCAAAATGCGGTCAGAGGCATGCCAATTATTTTGTCAATTGTGTAGGAGTTCACCACAAATTTCTCTTTCTTATGTCCACATGTACATTGGCCAGACTGGTCGATGTATTAACATGCGCCTCAGCGAGCGTCGAAATTCATTTAATGGAGCCATGTCATGTTACATCGCTATGTCAGTAATGCAAATGTAATCCCATCTTCGAAAGCACAGTAATTTTGTACCATCAACCTAATCAGACAACGCGAGAAATTTTGGAGGCATATCATGTCACAAATAACGCGACACGATGTGTCAGTCAACCTTCTCAGTCATTAAAACACAAGGAATTCAACTTTATTAATCGACCGTGAACACGCGCCTTGGTTGTTTGACTATTTGTGCCTCCTTATTACATGCGCAATGCACCCCCATTTTTGTATATATGCTTTGTTTTTTAATAAACTTTCAGTTGTGGGTGAGTGCTAGATGGTTTGTGCGTTTTCTTCTGCGTACTGCTTTTTTCTTCCTTTGTTATAAGTACTATTCCAACTTGTACTTATAGTACCAACGAAGGTTAGTAGGCACTTATCGTTCTTTACATATACGGTGCGAGTGACGCAGTGAATGTATCTCATTTCCCCAAATGCTGACTACACGATGTCGATATACGTTGATTCCAATTAAATGCATCTGCGAATCATACACCGCTCCTGCACTTCAGAGGCAACCGAGTTGTGTTTTTTTTTTTTTCATTTATGCCGTAAAGCGCACCGGCGCAAAAAAAAAAATAAGTAAAAGGTGCCGCTTCTGAGCCGCTCAGCTGGTCCAACAGTGGGACAGATGGAAATCTTCGAGAGGCCGTCGCAGCTAAACACTGAAGTTAGTGACTGAAGTGCGCAGTCACATGTTGCACCTTGCCAAATTCACTGCGTCTAAGATGTCCTGGCACGGCGCAAGCGCAAAGCGACAGCGCGAGGCCCGCGCGCTCGTCGCGGCGGCTGCTGCGGCGTACACACTTTTCCCATGAGCGCTTGCGCGTCCGTTGGTGGCGCTCGTGTGCTTGAAAATGGTGCCATGATCCCCGCAAACTCTTTAACGGAAACTTCTTGATAAAATATCTAGTGTGAGTCTGGTGTTTCATAAAAATGTCCTTACTGGATTACTGATAACTCGTATTGGAAGGTATAAGATCAAAAGGCATATCATAGGGCACCGATTATGTGAGATATTTGCATTAAAGAGCATTGATACCAACATCGGGAAAAGCTAGTTTTATGCTCATGGACTCATGAGTCGACTCGCTCAGACTCAAGTCAAGCAATGTGTCCAGCTGAGTAATATGTTGGTGAGCTTGAGTCCATTTGAGAAAAACTTTAGTTAAAGTCTGAGTCCGAGTGAATCTGGTTGAGGAAAATGTTGGTGAGTCTGGGTCCGAGTGAGCCCTCGGAGCAGAATATATTGAGTGGGTCTGGGTGAGCTCCTCCTGTTTAGCCGACCTATGTCCTGTACACAGTACTATCGGCGTCAAATAAAACCTGAACAGCGGCACGCATTCGCAGTGGTATAGTGCGTGCCTTCCAGGCATCGCCATGGACAGGCGCACGCAGTTGCTGCGCTGGGTTTCATAAGAGTGATGCATCCTCAGAACATTGGTACTAGTTTGTAGTGCCATATGATCACCAGCTGGTCTCATGTAATGTGATGGTGAAATAGGGAATTTTAAATATTATTAAAGGAGTGCTGACAAAATTTTGAAGGTGAAAGGTGAGATAACTTGTGGGATAGATTTGTGATGACACACACACACACATAATGTACGAAATATCAATGGATAATATAGCCTAGAACATATTTAAAATCAAATTTAAAGTATGTGTCGTGCCACTGCACGCGAAATGTGCCTTTGGTTTTTGTGTAAACAACCAACCGCCTCCTGCATCACGAGTTTGTGTTGGCTGCCACGATCCTTGCGAGCGCTCTCTCCTAGCAGGCCTTTTCAACGGAAAGAGGGGACAGACTTGCACGGGAGTACAAAGGCTGTTGTCCTTGCCTCAGCAGTGCATTTTTGAGGGTTCACACATGTTTGCAACATCCCAGAGGGAATTATAGCAGCACCCAGGGAGCCTTCGCTCAAAAGAGTTGTCCGCATGGTGCCCATGTGAACGCGGCTTTGTGTGCTCATGTAGCCAGCTATGTTTACACAAAAACCATTCTGGGTGCTGCCTCTTTCGACGCTCTTTGAAACCAAAACTGCGAATGGGCACTATAAAACCGCCTCCAAAAAATTAACCATCACACGCTTGAGCCCACTAAGTTTCTAGCCATGATAAGTGGGTCGTCAGCTACTTATTGCAACAGAAAAGCAAGATGTACAATTTTTTTTTTTCAGTACTCCTTTAAACTTGTTAGTACAAAATATCTTTCTTACATGTTGGAGCTTAGGAGGAATCACACTTTTATCCTTGAGTGCCATCTATTTTGAAAAAGGGAAGATAGCAGCTTTGTGTTGTGCCTTTGGTAAGTGTGCATGTTTTTCTTAATGCTAGAAAATCAAAATGAGACCCTAAATAACTTGCAAGGTAAGTGCATTATTTTCCGGGAAAAAAAAAAACTAGGTGTGCAACATGCTAATATGGGAAGCTATAGGGTCAATTTCGGAACACTCCTAGTACTGTTTTTTATTTAGCAATAATTGCATGGTATAGGCCACAAAGCACTTTTCTACATGTGAACATCTACATTTATGGCATTTGTACTGGCCTTGTGAGTTTACAATGTTGCTACACATCTGAGGAAATATGAGTCATTGCAGTTATAGCCTGCGCAAAAGTGCATATAACTTTCATATAATGTGCAAAATGCTAACAGAGCCCTTTGATAATTTTCTTAAAAAAGTATCAAAGGACTCTGATGCTAGTAGTAAAAGGTATCAGCTGGGAGCTCTGCACAACTGAAAGTGACCTTTAAGTTCCCGATGAAGAGATTTCACGCTTTGTCACTGTACGTACAATTTGTCATGCAGTAGACTGATAAATGAAAGAAAACATTGGTCTCTCTGAATCAAGTCAGTAAGTGATTTTGTCACTTGGCCAAGCAATGCTACAAATTACTCCCATTCCATCTTGGGCAACTAGAACATTTTCTGAATGGTGATATGTTCAAAAGGATATATATGCATGAATTAGCCTTCTAACAAGCTTGTGCAAGTAATTTAAATTGCTCCCATAAAAATAGCAGAAATTTTGAGGCAATTGTTAATGGATGCGCAAGCATTTGTAGGTCAGAGGGTAAGCGTTTGATATCCTATGCACTTGAAAGGTTGGGGGGGTTTAAGTCAGCGCCGTAACTAAAGGGGGGTTAAGGGGGTTCTGACACCCCCTAAAATTTTTTCATTCTTTAACTTTTTCGGGTGATAGTCAAAATTTGCATGCCTTCACAGCGACCACGAGTTGCCAAACTTGGCCATTCTAAACACAAACACCCCCCGAAAAAAATTCCTGGGCACGGCCATGGTTTAGTCACTACATACTTCAGATGTTGAAGGATCGATGCCCTACACACTTGGAAGATTTGGGGTTCGAGTTCCTGTACGCTTCTGAATTCAAGGGTTCTATACCGTTCTTGTTCAGAAGGTCGAAGGATCAAGCCATAGGTCAAGGGTTCGGTCCACTTCATCCTTGGAAGGTTCAGGGTTCGAGTCCCTTTTTGCAATGGGGGTCATGGCTCCGATGCCCTACTCACTAGGAAGGTTTGGGGTTCGAGTTTTTGTATACCTTAGAGGTCAACCTGCATGCTTTGGAAGGTTCAATTTATTGCGTATTACGGAGGTTGAGGGTTCGAGCTTCGACACATTTAGCAAGCGGCCACAGATTGCGGCCGCAGTTCGTTTCTTGATAAAAATGTAGATATATGCAAGTCTGAGCCGCTTAACGTACGAATAAAGGCGCTTTCTATACAGCTGATTTGATATGCTATTTGAATGCGCAAAAGCAAGATGGCCACCTATAGCGGGAAATTGCATTCAGTTACTGGCAACACTGGCATAAACAAATGGAGTGTTTTGACGTTTTAACGAGAGCGCTGGATGTTCGTCTTTTGCGCGTGTTTGCCCATAAAATGGGTATCCCATGACTACATGATGGTGTGCTGATAGCTAGATAACACTTGCTCGTGCAACCTACGTCGAGCATCCCCACTACAAAAACTGCGCCAAGGTAAGCTTTTCACAGTAAACGAACCCCCTCGCCCATGTTTAATCTGCGGCTGTTTTTTCCCGACCGCGCCGAGCGTCTATTGCAAATGATGTGTTCGCGCGCACACAAGCATAAAGAAAAAAAGAAATAATGCGGTGCGTTTTGTTTGCACAAAGTAGCGTTACGTAAAGGACGCGTTTCGCCAGGTTGGAAACCTATTCGAATATTTCGCACAAAGATGAAAACATGGCGTCCGCAATAACGATGTTTTCTTATAAAAGGACTTCAGTGACATTATGAACTGTTTTTAAACGCCTCTTTCAAACCTTTAGTTTTGACATGTCCGCCTGTTTTTCATTCCACGTTGGCTATGCACAATTAAATTTGGCGTGTCACCCTCTGTAATGTGTTTCCCTTGATTAAAAAGCAGCGAAAGTACCATGCTAACCGCGCGAGTTTTTTATTGTTCGGCGGCAGTGCGGGAAAACTTTGAACCAGAACCAAGAGTGCATACAAACGCGCGAACTACCGCTGCATATGAGTAGTGCGTAAACAGTTTGTACTGGAGGTGGGGTGGGGGGGGGGGGGGGAGCATTTGCGAAATTTGCGCGCAATTTTTGGATGTGCTTCGATGTTCGTCTGTCAGCGCGACGCTAGGACACTGCATTTTCGTTTATACAAAAAAGCTCTTAGTAAAATACCCGTTATTGTTCCAACACCTGCAGAGATGGACGCCAACTTGGTCTTGGGAATGCATCAAGGTGAGTACATAACGGAGCGAACACGCATTCTGCCTCCCGAATGCACGCATAAAGCTCGCTGCATTTTTCAGAATTATGGACATTTGCATGCTAAGTTAACCGATATCTTGTGTCCTAATTCGTCCCAGTTACTAGCACTTCCCCTAGCTTGGTGCTAGCAGTGTATTTCCGAAGTTTAAGGGACTTTTTTTTTTTTTTCTGAAGTGAGATTACAGCAGTGAGTGTTTACAAGCAGCAGTAAAGTGAATTAGTGGCAGTAACATTAGCACTTTCAGATGCGTGGCAGTGTGTTCGCCAATTAAGTAGCTTCAGTGACACTAGTGTCTGCAGGCCTTCTAGTTTCTTTTTTGCGCGGATGACGAAGTGGTACATTGCCATAGACATCTATGTGTGGTGATTCGCTGACATACGTGTAATTTGTAATGCCATCTCGTGCTGTGAATCTCTCGACATGTGCTTGTGCGAATGCTATCAGTCACTCTTTACACATCTTGATTTTCAAATAAAATCTAGCTTTTTTTTTAATTTGATGTGTAAGGTCCCCCTTGCTACTTCAGTTGTTATTGATTTTCTGTCCAGGAATGAGCTGTAGCAGCATGGATGGGAGTGACGTGAGAGGTCTGCACCCATCAAGTGCTGCCAGCCACATGGGTAATAAATGCTTAGCTAATATACACTATTCGATGTCCTGTCATTGCTGAAAATTGCGTACCTTCAAGCAGCCATACTATGTGATTTACTAGTTGTATGAATACTTTAAATTAATTTGCATTATATGAATATCCACAATATTGTGTTGAATCTGAGCTTCCTCTACTATTCTTTCGAGTACCAGAAATGTGCCCGCATTTCAATGTGCAGTCCTCTGCCACTGCATTTCATGCACTGAATGATAGAGGCACCAGATTTTGGCCTGCCCTCTTGTTATCTGTGGCCCAAGGTTTCATGAGCAATGCACCCATTAATGTCAGATGGCCCCGTGTTTCAGCGGTAAATAGAGGAATGTCTGTGCAACTTGCATTGCAAGATGCAAGCAGCAAAAGGCTTCAGATAATCTGTTACATGCATGGAACCTGGAAAGATGTCCTGTAGGATTACTGATCGTATGCATCACCCTTATAGTAAATTTAAGATGATCATTGTAACAAACTGCATACTATGAAAAATACTCATATTAAGGCACAAAGAAAAGTGGTAAGAATTTGGTAAAATCTGTGGTACTTTAAAAAATGATAATGCTGAAAATGTTGGGAAAGAAATTTGTCCTTGCTGTTGCTTTGTTCTTCAATAAATTTAGCAGAACTATTGAAGTTCTTGGTCTCCATCAAGTATTTTATGTTGCTGAACGAAAAAAATGCAATACTTTTTGTTAAAATTAATCAACGATGGAAATATTGCAAGGCCGGATTTCTGTGTATCTTTAGTACTCTACTAAAGTTACTCTTTGTTAAATGCATTTCGCAGTACCTTGTGCTCATTATTTCAAATACTTGAAAGTAAAGCAGTCCTTTTAGCAAGAGTGCACAAGACTAAACCCCTCTGGCCAATGAAGGTGCAATTCCTTTGTTCAAAAAAAGCAGGCTGTAAGGCTGCGTTCACACACACTTGTTCCATAAAGTGGACAAGTCTTCTGCTATGCATACACCTGGATTTGTTGCATGGAAGGCTTACGCTACCTGATAGTTCAGTTGACCCCTTTATCCTGACTCCTTTTATCTGCTGCCTATTTTTTACTATTACAGGAGTTTGAAACTTGAAATTGGATTTGCCTTGTGCAATGTGTTGGGAATGACAACCAAAAATGAAAAAAAAAAAACTATTTTTGACCGTAATGAAAACGTAACCGAAACTTTACCTGTTATTTCGTCTCGGCGTGAAAAAGAAATTTTTTCAATTGTTTTTCGGTTCACGAGAAAACTTGGCAATCCGGAACAACCAAAGTCATGCAATGTGAGACTATCTCAGGGTACAGTATTAGCGCGTACGTAACGCAGGAATTCCAAAGCACAGATATGTTGAAAGTGTGCGAAAAATCAAAACAGAGGCAACCAGAGATGTTCATATTAACGCAAGTGGACTTTTGCGCACCTGTCACGCAGGCAAGCATGGACAGGGCATTGTCGGCGCTGAAGTTTGTTGCAGCTACAGCTGTTATGAGATCACAACAGCTGATTTTGGTGCCATAGTTGTCCGCCGCCGCCAGTGTCCGTGACCGCTATTGCTTGAAATAAGAAAAAAATGAAATGAGAAACAAATTTCCAATATTGGATGGGATTTCAACCCACACCCTCTGCGTGGCAGTCGAGTCTTCCACCACAGTGCCACGCTGGTGCTTGTAACTGCTTCGCAAGAATTCTCTATACAGGCATCATGTCGGGCAAGGAATCGTGTTAACATATATAATATAGCGTGGCAGAAGAGTAAAATAACAACCTGGCGTCATACAATGCGAATTGCGCAATGAGTCAGTCGTTGAATGCTTCCAACCCGTTACAAAGGTCTCAGCCATAATTCTTCATCGTCATCAGCCACAGCACAAAGCGCACATAATGCCTTACAGATGTGTAGCGGGTGCCACGATCCTTCGATGAATGGCGGAAAATGGCATAGTGGGTGCTTCGCTACATCAGAAAAATTATGATTATTTATGGTGTAGTGGGTAACTTGCACGTGTACTTGTATTAGTTGCCCCAAGAGACTCTACAACGGGCTCTACAAAGTCCGCTCTTCCAGCTTTCGCTGTGACTGTGCTGCGTCTTCCGTGCAGGCCTGGTGATTTTTCTATCAGAATAGCGCTTCTGAGATCATGCTCACTCCCTTGACACAAAGCATTGAGCCCTCTAAAAGAATCGCAATTTACTTTTGAGAAAATAAATACTACGACTTTGAAGGGTGTACTGGTTTGTGCTAGTTCGTAGGAATTCGTGGTACAGTTACTTCTGCTCCTCTGAAGAACGTGTTTTACCCCTGTCCCACCTTCTTAGGAGGAGGGCAAGTAACTACATCACAAATCCAATGTTTTTATGATTACCTTAATTTCAAATGTTTGCATTAAAAAAAACCGTTAGGAACCGTTACGGAACATTTTTTTTTTTCGTTTTGGAACAGAAACGGACCGGAACTTTTTGTGGTGGAACAAAACTAAAACCAAAACGAAAAACATTTTGTTCCAACACCCTGGCCTTGAGTCTGCCCCAACATCCTATTAATATGATAGTTACCACAGCCACCATTGGTGACAGACAATGACGATTTTTATCATTACGAGTGCACTGTGTCACACCTGTGCGGCTTTGCCGTTGCCAGAGTGTGAAGAAAAATAAGTTTTCGTGATAACTTTGCTGGAGTATTAACCCATGCCACATATGGAGTGTGCCTTTAGGAGCCGAGCGTGCTAACCACTGAGCTATAGCTCAGCAACACTTTTAAACAATTTCTGGCAGGTGTTGCGCAATATACAGACTGATATTGGTGGTGTCTGTACAGGCATTTCAGAGGCCAGTATAAAGCAATACTTTACTGGATGAGGTTTGCATTGTTTGCATCGCGTAAAGATTTCTTGTTGACACGCTCGTGAAAACACAGGCTCATAGGAGGGATAAATTACAATGATGACAAGAAGCCTCAGGCATTAGAGATGGCTCATACAAACATCGTATCCATGCAGGAAAATGATGATGGGCAGTAAACATGACACACAGGCATATTTAAGAATGCACCAATGGTGGCACAGTTGGCAGGAGGCAGCATCTAAACTGTGCTTGGCATCACCTATGATAAGGTTGTTAGAAGGATGACGTAACACACACACTACTATCTTGTACATAGGTTTACTCATGCATGATTCTCATTGACAAGATTATGTGATATGTTTACACTGCAGATGTAGAGGAAATCAATATTTCGCTTGGCTAATCCTACATAGTGCGTATGAACCAACTTCAGTGTGAAATTCAGTGGGAAACTTTATTATGTAGACCAGGCTGTTTATGCCCGGAGGTGGGAGGCCGCCTCATTCCTCGTAGTCATGGTCTTGGGCTAAGTCTAGCCCTGTTCACCAGCTGTAGCTGGTCCTCTGGACTTGGGCTTGTCGGTTGGGCCTCCCACACGGGAGCTGTTCTGGAACTATCCGTCCAGTGGACAAGCCAACTTCGGCCTGACATCATCAGAGAGCGTTCAGTTGCTGCAAAAAGTGGCAAGTCATGATGTAATCATACAGGTGCGTTAAACGTGAGGCCGTGTTAAACCCCATTTGAGGGCTAATGCGATCACAGAATTGGAGTTAATGCACGGCTTCCGAGGTTCGCGTGACAAAGTGCAGATTACAGGAGGCTGTGTTCACTGCATTCAAGTGCATTTCATTGCTCTCATTTGTGTTGAGAGTTGTGGAAGCTCCGTCACATCAAAATGACTGTAGTGCTTGAGCATCACCACTATATATATTCGTGCTTCGGTTGAAATAAACCATTTTGTTGAAAATAGCGCACGTGTTGTGTCCTCCCTTCTCGTTTTCGCACTAAATTTTTTCCTAATGTCTTACCAACAAGGCCGAATTTCTCCCCTTGTGCAGATCAAAATGACGTTGCAGAAAAAGAACTGGAAACAGGGTCACGCTGCTTGTCAGTCTTCGGCCAATCAATGGTGTCCGAAATGGACAGTTATAGAATAGTTCCCTTTTCTTCTGTTGGTGATTGCATAGGCCAGTGGTTTTTAGTCATGGATGTTTCGGGGATTCCTTGTGGACTAGTGGAAGTGATGAGGGACCCCTAGCCATGACAGAAGGGGGGAGGGTGGGGTCATAAATTACCACAAGATGCTGCATGAAATAGGTGCCTTTTATTTTTCCCTGGCAAAGAATGGTCAAATTAAAGGGCCACACCAATTCGATCTCAACAGCTTGTCAATAAGTCGTGCAGTCTGCAGCCACATTCAACCTGTTTTCTCTTTAAATATCCCATATTCAACCTGTTGTATGTTTGCTCTTCAAATATGCAAGCCTAGAAAAAGTATGCTCACGTCCATATGTCGTAAAAAACTGCAAGAAAAGCTTTACAGCCATCTCATGGAGAAGGGGAAGCATAAGTCAGCTCCGCTGCAATTCTAAGGTGTTATGCGGTGAAGCATACCAAAAATAGGAAGGGGCTGTTGTCACTGGACAGTCTGCCAGTCTCCTCCCGGATGTCACTGTCACCTATGTGCTGTCGACCTCGCCTTTCGGATGTGGAAAACTAGGTTCCGCAGTTTCCAAGGCATGAACTGTATCGTCGTCTAAAGGGGCAAGTCCTCGTATTTCTCCAGCAAACTTCATTGAAGCTTTTGTGGACGGTTTTTCTACTCTTGCACATGTGGACATTGGTGCTGCTGTTTCAGTTAGAGATGTGAAGCTTTGCTGTTTGCTTAAGAAGGTTACCATGACGACAACGGGATTGTCTCTCCATACTACCAGTGCACACCATATTCAGCCGTCATCTGCATGCACAGCCCGCGTCGTAATCCAAGACGTCTTGTATAGAATCGAGTTTCTTGTGCTACGTGTCTGTTCTTGTGATGTCATCCTCGACTGCAATTCTCTCTCTTGTCATCATGCTGTTATCGACTGCCTGTGCTGAAGTGGTATTCTCAGCATTATGTTCCATGTCACCTGAAGCTCATACGACGAGCTGCTTGTCACTGACGATACCGACAAACTGCCCAATAGTGTGATCCTTGTCCCCATGTACTGTGCTGGTGTGCCTGTGTCTGAATCTGCAGTTCTGTTTGCAACCTGCTATGCTGTCCTGGGTCGCAGGAATCGCATGTTGCCATTTGCTATTCTCACCATCCACAGTGGCACTACCATGTTGTTCATCACAAATAAGCTGCCGGTACGTTCAACCCTACTCTGTGTAGGGTGTATTGTTATAGCTCAGGCATTAGACGTCTCCTTCAACTTTGGCCTTAATGACGCAATCAACTTGCCACTTTGCTGCACTGACACCTATTCTTGTACGCTTAATGGCCTAGCTTTAAAGGGGCCCTGCAGCAATTTTTCAGAATGGTCAGAAAACACTTCCGATCGGTATTCGAGGCTCCTGAGAGCATGCGAGCCAAATATTATAGCGCAGTACGCGGCCTGGAATTTGCAATAAATTCTCAAAGTCAGCTAAAAATTGCTTCCTCTTCTCTGCACAGATGATGCTATTTACTCAAGATCACTGCGTCATTGACCCAGGTTTCATGCCATTGGCTGATTTGAACATGGCGCGCTCGGTAGTTACTGCGGCCGCCGCGGGAGGCCGCCACTTGGCCGTGCACGCGATTGTACTGAAAGTACGCCGCATGTTCGAAGAAAAAAAATGCTCAAGGTCACGAGGCACGTGTGACATACCTTCTTCCCCCGTGCCATTCCTCCTTGCTTAGCTTGCAGCGCTTTGGTCCGGACGAGAGAAGAGAAAGCAATTGCAGCATGCGACAAATCTTTGTAACTTCCCTTGGACTGGACGTATTCTAAAAATTTTTGCGGCGGTCGACTCGTGAGGCAATAAGCTCCTTTAGTGAAGCCATTTCACGGCTACTTGGAAAAGTGTTGCAGGGCCCCTTTAAATAAGTTTGGCCCCTCAATTGGCAGACAATTAGGAGAGGCACATTGCAAGAAACTGTCTGCACTTCTGCACCAGCTTAGGCTCTTTGATTGTCAAGAGACATCATCAGGCCGAACGCATACTGTTCTTCATTACATTGACACTGGCTCACAAGCACTTCTGAAACAATGCCCTTACCGTGTGTTTACTGCTGAGCGGCGTGGGATCAGCCAACCATTAAATGAAATGTTTCAATCTGGCATCATCCAGCCGTTCTGCATCGCTTGTTCTGGTCAAGGAAAAGAACTGTTCAATTTGCTTCTGCATTGATGACCACCCTTTAAAGGGATACTGAACGAAAATTAGAAAGAATGACGAAAACATTGAAATTCTACTCGGAAGACACGACAGTTCTGATAAACAAGAGTTTATTTCGCATATTTTTGAACAGTTGGCTTTATTTTTTTTAATATTGGCAGTGTGCGGTGACCGTATGCCAGCGCGACTCGCGAGCCATGATGTCACATATTGCCGCAGCGGATGAAGGGTGCTTTCTCCACCACTCCTTGACATTTCGCTCCCCCTTCCACAAAGGCACTGAGACGTGCTCCCCATCCCCTCTCTAGGGGCTCTCAGGAGCATTGTTCACTGCTGGCATTTTTCGTAGCGCTTCAAGGAAACGTAGTGAGAGTTGAGTGGGTTCGGAGATGTGGGCGACGACTGGCATTGTTGGCATGCCCGTTTCGGGTACATGAAACATCGCCAAACGTCACCTCCTCTAGTTCACGGTGCAGCTGCTAGATGTGGCTGTTTTGAAAGACGCGTTAAATTCATTATTTTCAGCTAGTTTCTGTGTGAAATGAAAGTTTTGTCTATCGATTTCAGCGCCCAATTTTTCAATTTGGCTGACAATCTCGGCGGCAAAAATTTTGTTCAGTATCCTTTTAAACGAAGTTACATACAAAGATGTGTACCCTTTGCCATGTATCGATGATGCCTTGGACTGTCTGCAAAGTGCCAAATTCTTTTCATCACTAAACTTGCAGTTTGGTTATTGGCAGGCCCCCTGCCACCATCTAATCACACTAAAATTGTTTTTGTAACTCCCGATTTGTTATGTGCATTCAATGTTATGCCCTTTGGGCTCTGTTATGCACGAGCAACATTCCAATAATAATAAACTTTAATAATAATATCTGGGGTTTAACGTCCCAAAACCACGACATGATTATGAGGGACACCGTAGTGGAGGGCTCCAGAAATTTCGACCACCTGAGGTTCCTTAACGTGCACCTAAATCTAAGTACACGGGTCTCAAACATCTTCGCCTCCATCGAAAGTGCAGCCGCCGCGGCTGGGATTCGATCCCGCAACCTTCGGGTCAGCAGTCGAGTGCTATAACCACTAGACCACCGTGGCGGGGCAAGAGCAACATTCCAGAGAATGAGGGACAATGTCTTGCATGGGTTAAAGTGGAAGGCATTCTTGTGCTCCTTGGATAATGTTGTTTTCTCTCCTACCACCCTGAGTGCCCTTCGCGGCTTCGTCAGCCTGTGTTCGTACTTTCGTCGCTTTGTGAAGAACTTCACTTCTGTAATTGCACCACTGATCAAGCTGCTCACTGGCAATGGACACCTCTCTGGTTGGATGCCGGAGTGTGATGATGCTTTCTCAACACTGCGCCGTCTCCTGACTTCACCGCCCTTACTATTCCACTTCGACCCTACAGCTCCCACCGAGGTGCATATGGATGCCAGTGGGGTCGGACTTGGTGTTGTAATTGCTCAGTGCAAGCCTTGTTTTCCAGAGTACGTAGTCGCTTATGCGAGCTGTGCCCTCATGAAAGCCAAGTGCAAATACTCAGTTACCGGAAAGGAATGGTCGGCCATAGTTTGGGCATTGCGAAAATTTGTCTTATGTTTATGGCCATCCGTTTGATGTTATTGCCGACCATAATTCACTCCATTGGCTGGCTTCATTGAAGGATCCTTCAGGCTGCTCTGAGGGTTTGGCACTATGCTTGCAGAAATTTGATATTTGCACCATTTACCACTCAGGACGCATGCACACCAATGCAGATATGCTTTCCCGCTCACCCATGCTTTTTGACGCTGCACCTTTTTCACTCACTGAAATTTCATTTGGCAAGAGTAATATCAATGATATGCCTTAAGAACAGTACAAAGATTCTTGCATAGCCTGGCTGATTGACGTTCTCTCTATGTCTTGGCGACTTCCTCACCACGGCTATCTCACGCACTTCATCGGCAAGTCTGTCATGCCCTCCGGTACGCCATGTTGTACTGACGCAACTACGAGCCAAACGGTAGAGAATGGCTTGTTGTCGTACCTTGTTATTTGTGCCCTGACTTGTGTATGCGCTGCCATGCAGACCCGCAGAATGCACATGCTGGTGTTTCGGAAACCTATGACAGACTTTGGCAGCAGTTTTACTGGTGGGGAATATACAGTAGACTCTCAATAAACGAAACTCTCTTAAATGAAATTGCTGCTTAAATGGAACAACTGCCTCTAACATGATTGGTTTTGTGCTTGAATTCTGCACCCCTTTTCATCTCTCAGTAAACGAAACTCCTGTTAAATGAAACAGATTTTCCTGGTCCCTTCAGCTTTCGTTTAACAGGAGTCTACTGTACAAATATTTCTGCAAGTACATTCGTTCTTGCACTGAGTATCACTGGCAGAAAACTTTTCACATGCCTGGCCCAATATAAAGGCGCGTTTACACTAGAGCGACACGACACCGATTTCGGTCTGCCGACTGTCGCCGGGAGCGTCTTTTGTCGTGTCGTCGTCCTGTTTACACTGCAACGACGCCAACAGTCAGCCGATTGTCTGATCGGCCAACTTTTGGCGGCGTTGCAGTGACTGTTGGCGTAGTTGCTGTGTAAATAGGACAACGACACGACAAAAGACGCTCCCGGCGACAGTCGGCAGACTGAAATCGATGTCGTGTCGCTCTAGTGTAAACGCGCCTTAACCGTTGCAGTCTCCTGCTTGTCCATTTGACCAAATTGGTATAGACCTCAATGGGCCTCTTCCTTGCACACAAGCTGGCAGTTCGTGGAGTATTGTGATTGTGGACCATTTCCCTCAATATGCTGAAACCACCATTCTGCCATCTTCTACAGCTCGTGATGTTGCTCAATTCATGTTTTGCAGCCTTGTTCTTCGCTGCGGGGTGCCACGTGAACTGCTTAGTGGCCAAGCCATGTGTTTCTCTCTCAAGATGTTAAAGGGGTATTCACACGAGGGAGAAATCCGCGGGGGACACGGGGGGATGGCGGATCACGTGACCGCGATGTCACGGATTCGTGAGTGGGCGCGACACCCCCCGCGCCTCCTTGGGGGACACGGGGACCTTTTCCCCGACAAGGCAAACGATCCCCTGGCGGTGGGGGATATAGCGGAATTTCGGGCTCTTGTTTGGTCACATTGTTGCACTTGCTCCTGCAGAGAGCGGCAGTGGGTGTCCAGTCTGCAGCTGATCGTTTGCAGCTCGTCGTCAGCAGCTGGCAACTGGTGAAACGCACGGTACAAGCCACCAGAGTAGTCTGGTAACACTGGTCTCCCGCTCCGTTCGCCTCGTCCATGTGATTGGGGGGCATTTGTGGAGAATTCTCCTCGTGAGCTGACATCACTAGGCTCCGCCTTTATCCCCCGAGGATTTGTCCCCCATATGAATATCGCTTAAAGGGACACTAAAGAGAAACAGTGAATTGGTTTAGATTGATAAAGTGTGCTCGGAGAACTCTTGTGTAGTTTATTTCACCACCATAGGCTTATTATTAGAGGAGAAAACCAAGTTCAAAGTTTCATTTTTAAATTTCGCGCCGAACTTTGTAATTCGTGATGTAAAACATTTCAAAGAGCATTTAATGTATTTTGGCGCCACTGGCCCGACGAAATTTCCACAGACTCGTTATGTCAAGTCTCTGGCCCCCTCAGAGGACAATGTACTTCGACTTAACCGGTTAGGAACTACGTAGGCCCAAGCAGGCGCCGTCAAAAATACGTGACGTCACGGCAAATGGTGCGGGAATTCCAAGGTGGCCTCGCCACCTGTATTTTCTTTTTGCACATTTTCTCGCTTATTAAGCGTCTTCTCGCAGCAAGCGTGGTGTTTTTGGTATCGTGGAAGACTACTTTACCAATGCGAGAAAAATCGTTTTGCTCTTTAGTGTCCCTTTAAGGAGCTTCTCAGTGAGTGTAGTACTATTCATCACACCACTAAAAGCTATCACTCAAAGACTAATGGTTTGATGGACTGTTTTAACCACACTCTCAGTGATACGATCTCTATGTACGTAGCCTCCCCTCCGACCATGCTGGTTGGGACTTGGTGCTTCTTTTTGCGACATATGCTTACGATATGGCTGCAGAAGTGACTACTGGGTTTTTCCCTTTCTCCTATACATACATGAGCCCTCTTGCACTCTTGACACTATTTCCCCATATTTCCCCTATGCTTTCGAATACCACTCAGCCACAGAACTTGCTCTGTGCACTGAAGAGTGCCAGTATCTAGCACATTCATTTTCACTTGGACAGGCCTGCTCACGCCTTTCCTGTTGGCTCATTTGTGTGGCTTTAAACTCCGTCCCAGACTCCCAAACCCTCCTAAAAATTTGCAGCGAAATATAGCAGTCCTTATCCACTTGTTGAATGCACATCACCAGTCAACTGTTTCGTCGAGTCCGTGACACCTCCTACCAGCAGACGCTGTCGAGCTCATGAGACAGTCCATGTCAGTCGGTTGAAGCCATGTTATGATCCCCTTGTCCTTGCCTCACCTTGAGTTGCCAGATTGGCTCCTGTCTGCCGCCAGGGCCAATGTAGTGGGGAATGTAGACTGATGCAACGGGTGCAGGACACGACGAAGACCAGCAGCTCGGCGGGCACGAGATAGTGACTGCTGCTCTTGGAGCTAGACTGTTTTGCCGAGCCAGCTTCTGATATCTTTCAAATAAACGCCCTTCATAATGGGTTCAAATTAGTATCTAAATGTTCAGATGCGCAATTCTTGGATGATCCCCCAGAGTGGGTCATGCCTTATCAAGATGGTCATCATCATCATCTTGAGGGAAGCAGGTTTTTGTTGAAATTTCACTTATTAAGCTAAGTGTCGGTGTGACAGTGTAGCTGCTAGGCAGTCCTGAGCATATTGCTCCAATTTCACCACTGAAGAGCTTTACTATGTGATGGGGATGTTTAAAGAGGCCCTGCAACACGTTTTCAGCATGGTCAGAAAATGCTGCCAATCGGTAGTCGAGGCTCCTGAGAACATGTCAGCCAAACATTATAGTGCCGCATGTGTCCTGTAATTTACAATGAATTCTCAAAGTCAGCTAGGAATCGCTCACTCTTCTCTCGACAAATGATGCCATTAACCTAAAATGACTGTGTTATAAACCCAAAGTCCATGGCCATTTGCTGATGTGAGCATCGTGAGCTGCATAGTTACCATGGCCACCACGGGATGCCGCGGTGTGCCCGCACGCTCGATCACGATTGCACAAAGTAAGCTGGGCGTTCGAAGAAAAAAAGAAAGTGCTCAAGGTCATGACATGCACTGGCGAACAGATGCAGCTTCTTGCCCCCTTGCCATCACCCCCCTGCGTAGCTTTCTGCGCTCTCACTGGTAGGAAAGGAGAGAGAAAGCGCTTAAAACCTGCGACAAATCCCTGTAACACTGCTCGTACTTGACGGATTCTAAAAAATTTTTGCGGCAGTCGATTCATGAAGCAATAAACTCCTTTCATGAAGCCATTCGATGATTATTTGGAAAAGTGTTGCAGGGCCCCTTGAACAGCTGCATGTTGCATTGGCATTCCCAGTTCTAAAAGCTCGCGCCTGTCACACTGGAATGGTGGCAATAAGGTGTGGTGTCTTGCTGGGGCTGTGGAATGTAGAAAATCGTGAGAATACTGCAATGAGAAAGGGAGGAAACAATAGCTTTATTTTGAATTTTTGCAAAGATTATGCTGCGAGTCATGCCTCAGTGGGCTGTGGGCTATTGATGTTGAAAGTGACTGAAGGTATTGCAGGGTGTCGAGCTATCACAGGGATATTTTCTTTTTGTACATCAAAGGCAAATATTAAGTCGACATGCACTGTCAAATACCATCCAAGAACCTCCCAGTGCTGATTTTATGCTAAGAAGAATGCATAGTTAAAGAGAAAATTATGTTTGAAGGGTCTGCATCACCGCGCAATTCAAATTGCCCGCGCCTCAAGTGAGGAGAATGATGTCGCATACTCCATTGCCACCTTTTACTGCCCAACATGAGGCGCTACAGTTTTTTGCCTAAAACACAAAAGCATGGCAGTAAGCAAGCCATTGACGTCACAGAGACGGGGAATTTTCTCTTACTTGCTTTTAGAGTGAGTTTTGCAATCTAGCAAAGCCAATGAAGCTCTACACATTACTGAAACTAGATAAATGGGAGTGCACGGGTGAAGAAACCTATGTCACCCATGGGATGGTGTCTTAAACAGGTACTGATACCAATTTTCGAAGCCGGGTTTACTCTTCCGTACAAATCTCCTGAATACAGAGACGGCTCTGAGAAAGTGTGAAGCTCATTAAATGCAGATAAAATATTTTATTTTGACATTAAAATAAATTTTCGCAAGGCGCACCTTCTGACACGACACTATCATGACGTCGGGCTACAGTATCAATTGTGGTTACTTGACAAGCCAATATGATGGAAGTGCTGCTCCATGCTGCTCCAAAATGGTGCTGGAAAACTGAAAACAGTGAACTTTAGCCATGTGACCATCCAGTGAGCCTAAACAAAAACAAAAACAAGCTGTATACTAGCATATTGACAATGCTAGATGTACTGGCATTGTCGATATACAGTAGACTCTCTTTAGGGGTACTGACACAAAATTTCGCGGCCGAGATAGCCTGCTGGATCGATTCCCGTGTACGTGCGTGTACCATCTGCAAAATATCGACAGCAAATAAAGCTTGGAAGGTATTTTATATGAATTTTGAAGTTCGCGAGCGCGATTCAGCATTATAGGCCGCACCTGGTAAATTCGACACCCTCGGAGGTGACCCGAGGTGACCCCCCTACTTCCCCTACATAACCGTTGCAGCCGGTACAAGTTATGATGACGTCGTAGCCGCCATTTTTGTTTTGACGTGCTTCCCGACGAATCGCTCCTCGCCAGCGGGTCAAACCTGAAGTGATTCTCCACGTCGAAAATTCCTTCCATCCCCGCCGCAAGAAAATCATCGCCATCAGACGACGATGAGCCCGACGACGACAGACCGCGCGGAAATGCGTCACTGTTCTGTGTGCTCACGTGACCGAGCGTTTCACTCGCTAGGTGGTGATAGTTGCACCCGGCGGCTTGTCGTTTTTGGAGCTCTGTCAAACCGAAACTGAGGCTGTGTTGGTAATGAGGAGCTTGTAATTAATTATCTGCTGCGCGCTGCAGCAAACGATGTGCCGTGTTATGACTAACAGGCCCCCAGCAATACATTGCAGCAAAAAAATGCGGGGCGAAAGTTTTTGTGTCAGGACTCCTTTAAACGCTACCTGAAGGGACCAGGAAAATATGTTCCGTTTAACAGGAGTTCTGTTTACTGAGAGATGAACTAGGTTATAGCATTCAGGCACGAAAGCAATAATATTAGAGGCAGTTGTTCCATTTAAGTGCCAATGCCGTTCAATAGATATCCATTTACTGAGAGTGTGCTGTATATCTGATTTAGCTGTACATTTGTACCTGACAAGCAGACTATTTTGGTGAAATATATGTGAGATTAGTTCGATGTCGTACTGATTACTAACTGCTACTGTGACGTCATTGATGTGTGACCGATTACATTTACCACTTTATCAGCCATGACCTCATTTATGCCACAAGAACTGGTATTTTAAGTGTATAGCTTATTTAGCTTATTTTATTTTTGAAATTTTTAATGCTGGCAATTTTGGTGAAATATGAAAATAACATATTGAACTCGCACGGATTGTAAACTGCTGTTTTAGCAATAGTTACATGTGATTGTGGCTACTTTTGTAATTTGGTGCTCAGCTTTATCGCTTTTATATCATTTCTGCCACAAGTACTGGTATTCTAAATATATGTTGCTTATCTTACTTTGTGTTTAGTGACCATCCATCTGCTTAATTATTTGTTTCTTGCAATTTGAAATGATTATTGTATGTGCGATATGTTTAATAATAAACATTTATATTTATGAGATGCCTAAATGATGCTTTAAACTCCAGGAGTCGTTTGGAATATTTTGCGATCCGCTCCGAAAACACCAATAGGTGCTCCAAACTAGCATTTTTTCTGCTCCGAAGACACTTATGGCCGCTACAAAGACCATTTTTTCTGCTCCAAAATCTGGTCCAAAAATCAAAATGTCGCTTCCGTCATTGTGATGATGTCAGGTAGCAAAACATTCAAAATAGCCTCTTGTGGATCACAGAGCGGAGTGGCCGTGGAAACGTTGCGATATCTTGCGCGAACACGGGACAAGAAGCTCCTATGGTGTTTCGGCTTCAGGGTACAGTGGGAATGGAAGCTAGCTTTTAAAAACATTGTAATTACATTTTCAGGGTGCACTCACACTAACCAGTGCATTTTCTAGGCTTTTGAGGGCTTGGTCTTTCATTTGACGCAAAAATCGACAACTGAAAATTTTCGTGTCAGTACCCCTTTAAGGATGGTGGACATGATGTGTTTCGAGCTCCCACTATACAGTTTGATGATCGCAATACCCAAAAGCATAACCTTTGAGATCAGTAGCCTTTGCTCAGAGGAAATGACATTGGGTTTTGATGGGGTGAAATGTGTGAACACCAATGTACATAGATTTATATGCATGTTAAAGAACCGCAGGTGGTCAGAATTAATTCAGAGACACCCAACCCACTACGATGTGCCTCATAATCATATCGTGGTTTTGGCACATAAAACCCCAGCAGTTGTTATTATTGACAGCCAACTGACAAGAAAGGTAACAGTAGATAATTGCTCCTAGTACTAATAACATGCAGCACAGTTTACAAAATAGGATGAACAGAAGTCCTTCAATATTCACTGGGCCAACGAATATGCGTATGGATGAGGTGGCAGTGATCGGCATCTGCCAAAAGAGCCACGACAAGGGAGTTCCTTTGGGGAGGGAACCTGCGCAGTGTGTTTTGACTATGTTTACTCTTATGGGGGGCGGGAGTGCAAAGTGGTATTGCCATCGTAAATGAAAGTACGCAGCACAGAAGACCTGCCGTGTAAATACCTCTGCTTCTGGAAACAAGTGGATTGGACTGAACCGCTGCCATGCTGGTGGTTTTCCAACATGACAGCTTTGACTAAATCAGTATGGGCAATATGTAATGTACAAAATCTTGGATGAGTCACCTTTTGCCATGCTCAAGTCCAATAACTCCACTGATGCTTATTGGCTAAGCTTATTTTATATTCTACATTCGTTCGAGTAGATAGTTTCCAAATAAACATTTTGCTTTTGTTGTGTTCCACAAGGTCGGGGCCTTGGGCCGAAGCATCGTCACTGGAGCAGCCCACATGTCCATTCTTTGATAATGTGACAACTCTTATTGCCTTTTGTAATATTTCTTTGTATTTGTGATAAGCACCATAAATATGTTTTTTTTTTTTTCATATGAACACTGCTCTCTCTTTTGCTGGCCATTTGCTTTATGCAGTTGTCCTAAACTTAGTAGTTCTGCACAGGAAGTAGGCTGAGTGTTCTACTATTTTTTTCTTGTAAATTTCATAATGAATCTAACTCCAGTACTTTTTGCAGTCCTATTATGCCTGCACATTTGAGATGCATTTCAGTGTATACATGGAAAACAGCATGGAAGCTACGCCTCTGTCCCTTGCTTCAGTACTGTATGTGTCATGAAATTTTACACTCGTTTGCTTTTATGCTTGACCTAGCGAATTGCAGTCAGTTCCAATATTTTTTGTGATTCCGGTTCGCTGGCATTGGGTTCTTTTGTGTGCATTTTCCTCCTGCCATACTCGTGCAACAAGACGCCCTCTTCATAGATTATGCATGCTCTTGAAGGTTTTGTTGCAACGTCCACTATCTGATTAGCATATCGTATGTATGCCAACGCCTCCACTCATAGTCTGCGTAGTGGGTGCCACCGTGTCTTTTGCATCTTTAGCAAGACCATTGTTATCAAAAGTTGCTGAGCTGTCTTCCTTTTGTTAAGTGGAACAGGCATCCCATTTGTTCATAAAAACTGATAAGCAGTTATCCAAACTCTATCTGCTGCTCCTCTGGGAAAGGCTGGCACATATGTGCTCTAGAACTTCGATCTTTGGATGGCGTGACCCAACTGTGCTGCTACATGGCTTCATTTTATCTCGTGCGAAGTATCCGGTTAGAGTGACGCATCCGACCAGCCTCTGTATAGTTGTTGATACAGGTAAGATCAAGCCTAATGGTTTAACTTCATTACTTCTATCTCTCAAGCCCAGTTTTTTTACCCCAAGTCGGCAATAGGTCGCCTGAAGCTCTCTCCTTAAACGCCTTTGTACAGGATGTACAAACGTGTCGACACATTTGGAGAAATGCTTTGCCTGTAGGATATTCAAATGCTGTGTGCTGCTTAGCCTCTGTGCTAAGACCAACAAAAGGATGTGCAATATTCTTTCGCCGTTTATATATGCTTACCGACTACACTGTTTTAGTTGTACAATGGCACAAGAATTGGTACAGTTTCTGGCTGCTGTACTGCTGGATTTGTAAGGGGTATAGATAGTGCTGAGAAGAGGTTAATTATGATATTTTGCTTGCTTTTTCTGATGTTGTGAGCAAGCATAGGGCCTAGTTTAGGAAGGCGGAGTTTATAATGTTTCTGATGAAAGTGTTTAATTTATTAAAACAGCAAGCTGGGAGAGTTGGTGATTGTGTTCCTTGTCAATTTTTTGATAGGGATGAGTTGCAGTAGCATGTCGCCTGGAGACGTGAGAGGGATCCACCAGACAAACCAGCATGCGAACCCGACTACAGCACTTGGTAAATCGGTTTGCATTTTTGAAGCATTGGAGTTCATTTCATGTGCGCTAATGAAACTTTTGTGTTGGTGTGCACATTCCTAGGTATTGGTTGCAGCCCCATGGGGAGTAGTGACATGAGAACACTGCATCCTGCGATTGACTCTGACCGAGGTAGGTGTTACTTCTGTGGTTTAATCTCTTTGGATTTTCCTCTTGCTTCTTAATCTTGTAACTTATCTTGTTTGTAAAGGTTTCATAGTCCAATGTCAGTTATCACAGTGTTCAGTCTCCTTATACTAGTATTTATAAGCATCACCTCTCTTGCGAGCATAGGTCGGCAGAATAAATGGGGGCTCATTCATACTCATATGCACTCGCGCTTGTTGGCACTTACTCACATTCTTACTTGTGCTCACCAACACTCAATCGCATTCTTGGTCATATTCACTTGTGCTTATCAGTACCCTCTCATTACTGTATCAACTCCCACTTGTACGTGCTCGAGCCCTCTCACATTCCCCAATAGTGAATAGCTTTCACTTAACTCATTCTAATTGTCACTCACTTTCACTGAAATTTATGTCCACTCACCCCTTTGCTTTTTACTAACACTTCGTCTCGTATACATGCAATGAGCCTGGAGCATATTTGAGTCATTGTGCTCGTAAGTGAGTATGCTCACCTATGCTTGCCTCTGCATGGTATTCTTTTTTCTGTAGTAATGTCAAGTGCCATTTATTGATAAAATGTATTGGCTGCAAATGAAATTATTTTGTAAATTCTTATACATTTGTATATTGAGCTAATAGTTCATTAAAAAAAAAGGAATACAGAGTTCTCAAAAATGTCTCAAAGATGCGTGTGCACACTGCATATGTGTAAAACTCGGAGCAAATTATTAGTGTTTCCGATATTTTTTGTAAGTGTTATGCATTTTGCACTAATTTAGTTGGAATGGTTAAAGTCAGTATTGTGACCTCGATATTGGTAATTGTTCCACATTGCAGGCACATAGCTGGAGCAATTTAAGTGAATGTGATTGCACAGTGTAGAGGAAATATTTAAAAATTGTCATAATTGAAGTGAGCTAATTATGCATGATTACAACAAATGTAGCTCATCATTACTGTACACATTGTTCTCAGTCATTTACGGTGTACCACTTCTTTAAAACTTGTTTAGTTCAGGTTATGTGAAACACTGATGTTTCAAAAAATAAGTTGCCATATAAGGTTAGCCATTGCTACTTCAAATTTGCATTTAGTGGGGGAAATACAGTGACAATTGTACCAAATGCAATTGTACCAAATGCAATTGTACCTGTTGGCACTGCCAACAGGAACATCTTAGTTTTGGCACTTTGAAAGTTGGGAAGCTACTAAGCAATACAACACAATGTGGGTACTGATGAATTTACTGGCTGCATTTGTTTATGGCATTACATCTAGTGAGGCAGCTTTTGTGACAACTGTCAGAGTCCAGTTCAGTCCCATTTTATGAGCCAAAGTGTCCACCACTTGTTCCTACAGTCTGCTTTTACTATTTGCTGCACTTGATTGCTGTTTTTAAGAGAATTTCAAGTAATTGCGCTTAGCACTAGGCTTTGTGATTGGCAGTGTGGGCATGGTGATTGGGTACCAGACTGCGGTTAAATGCTTTTTCAACAATGACATTGGGGATGCTCATGGTGTAAAAGCAGCGTCGCTCTTACATCAGGGATCTCAAGCTCGCTGCCTGTGGGCCTCATGCGGCCTGCCAACCTTTTGCTAGCGGTCCGGCCCGCACATGACTATCTTCGTCCCACATTTTTTTATCACGTTGTGACTGTTTGTGACATTGCTAAATGGTAGTTGAATTATTTTCCTCAGCTATTGTGATGAATAAAGCTTTGTTCAGATAAGCTACACAGACGTGACTGGTCTTAATTTTTCTTGGGGCATCCCATGTGGTCACCATGTGTTGAAACATAACTGCGGAACAAAAACACTATATACTTCAGAACTGGCACCCAGATTTTAGTCATTCTGGAAATCGGTATTGGTAAGTTTTTCAAATCCTGATGCCAAGCCCCCTTCAGGAATGACCCATATAGTAGATATGGGAAAGGCCTTCTTTTACATGGCAACGATAGCTGGCATTTTTTTACCCCCCCCCCCTTCCCCCATGCCACCTTCTTCACTGTACTGGTCCTTTGCGGAACGTAAATTTAGTGACTGCGGCCCGCTAGCTGAGGTGAGTTTGAGACCCTTGTCTTAAATGGTGTCCTACAAGTGTATATCAGTGACAGGATAAAGAATGTTACTTGTTCAAATCACAAAGTATCATTGATGAAACAAAATCGGAATGCCGGAAGCTTTCAAAGCCTCAAATAGCCCCTCACTAGTTTTGGGTATTGCAAATAAGTGTTCAGTGTCTGCAAAGTACGTTAGCAGCTGCGTGGGTTGAAAAGGGTCAAAATTTCCTACAGAAGACCACATGCCCTTTCTTTGGTTGCTGTGTATATGGGTCATGTTCACAGGTGAGATTTGCAGAGTGGAGTGAATCTCTCTTTATTTTTCTTCCTACAGGGATAAGTGCAAACAGCTTACCTAACAGTGGCAGTGGCAGTATGCACACAGCCATAGAGCGGGAAAAGGGTGAGTAAAATATTAGTTCTTTTTCTTTTTCAATAGGCTCTCTATTCAGGTACTTTAAGCCAGTTTCAGTTTGAAATGTGTCTGCTGTGGTGGCTCAGTGGTTTTGTCATTGTACTGCTGATAACGGTGTCACGAGTCTGTTCCTACCATGAGTTTGATCCGGACTGGGTGATGAAAACTTTTACACTGGATCGGTTAATTAAAACTGAATGGTACCAACTACCATACAGATATTCAAGCTTCAAACACTATTTCATCCCACGTTTTACTGCATCAGTTTCACAGTACATGAGAAAGAGTGGTGTGTCGTTACTTCCATTGTCCCTCCCTTCTTTCCCCAAAAAATGCTTCGTGAATAAGGATGAATTTTTCTTCAGTGGCATGGCTTTTTTCTTAGAAACTGGTATGAATTTTCTTCATAGCTTGTGGCTACTCTCAAGAGGATGACAGCTTATTTTCTGCTTTCATGAAACTTGCTCCACCTTGCAAAATTTGGCAGAACTGATTTGTTTTGTTCTTTTAAGTTCTTTGCGGCTATGAATAATTTGTAATGTTACTAGTACCTTTTACTGAACTTAAAGACTACTTTTATCCCAAGTTTCTCAAGGAGATCTGCTTTTAATTGGGTAGTTGCATGAGAGCTTAAATATCTGCTTAATAAACACAAAGGAAAAACACACCTAGGCTTCACAATCATATAATAGCACAACGCTGTTCAAGAGCTCTAGTAAGAAATTATGCAGTTGCTGTGACTGATACTGTTTGCCCTTGATGTTTTTTGGACAATTTAGAATGTCGTCAAGGGGTCTTACTGAGAAAAGAAAGAGAAAGATGTTTGGAGAACTAATTTATAGTTAAACATCAATATAACGAACTTCAGTAAAATAAATTCTCCATATAACGAAGTGCTTCACATTTCACAATTTCATGTCCACTCTAGTTTCTTCGCATTTGTATCACAATTACTACAGATAAGATCCCCTATACTTTCCTTGACTTGGTTCTCTGTTAGTTCTCATTAAAGGGACCAACAACTGATTTTTCTCGACCCATTTTTTTACAGTGCGCCAGAAAGCTCACCCTTCGCAGTGTTTGTTGCTGCAGTAGTTAATCCCAAAAGCACGTAGTTATTTTACAAGCACTATGTTTCGATCTGAAAAGCTCTAAACACGGACGGAGCTTTCCTCCAGCAACGCTGAGAATTGATAGCGATGCCGCCAGCCCTTAGCGCGATTTATTAAAGCTATCGTTGTTCTGCTTTCACAGGAGTTCCTGTAACTATGCTTGACTACCTTTATTTAGGGCTTTTCAACTATATTTGAAAATAACAAGCTGTTACAATGAGATGATGTGGCATTATACACCTTCCCTGTATCTGTACCGCGTTGTGTGCGCATGCGTCCAAGGTTGCCTGCACCTGTGTCATGAGTGGCTTGTCTCGGCGTCGTTACTCTCTCGATGCACGAGCCAAGCCAAGTCATCGAAAACGTCACTACGCATATGCGGGGCCGCACCGAGTTGCAGCGCGCGTCATTTCTGAGACGAAGTGTAGGTAGCAAAACTACGTCGCTCCAAAATCTTAGCGACCTGGAAACTGCGTGCACGGTTGCATGAGCACGCTGAAAAGTTGCTCAAGACGCTCTGACGAGCATGGGATCATTACGTCACGTGAAGGCAGCACCATTTTAATGCATACTACTAACACAGGCCTATATGTACATTTTTATGGAGTAATACTTTGTAATATAAAGAAACGAACAATATTTCAATACTAACAAACAAATCGTCGACCGCATACAGCAGTCAACGATCACGTGGCCAGTTTCATCGGATCATTAATGTTTTTGCCGCCAGAGGTGCCACAGGTCATTTTTCGCAACTTTCAATTAAAAAATAAAAATATAAATTCATCTCTCACGAAAAAAACAGGGTTGGTTTGAGTCAATGCGACGGACAATCTTTCCATCAGTGGAGTCATCTCATTTCATGTTCTGGGCAGTTGTCGGTCCCTTTAATGTTGTGTCAGAGTTTTTCAGTGATTTTCTGGTCACGAAACTCCTCCGCAACTCTATGGGGAGAGCTTGCTATGTTGCTGCAGCTGCTGTGCGGTGGCACTAGGAGCGCACGGGGGCATTGACGAGAGCTGCGCTGCATAGGGAGAGCTTGGCGTACGAGGAATCCAGTGGCATTGGCTTTCAGTTTTCCTCATTTTTGTTCATTTGTGTGACTGACGGCTGTGAGAATTGTGCGTGGGGACACGAATGGTGTATATGAGTGACAGTGCCCAAGAGTTGCTGTGTATCGGGTTGTCACTCCGGCTACAGAGGTACGAGCGAAAAGGTGTCGAGGTATCGTTGTTTAGTTTGCTGAGGGGTGGTAATGAGAGGGATAAATAAAAATGTGCAATACCGCGACAGGAAGGTGGGGGATATACCTCTGATTCTGAACACGTTAGAATGTGCGAGAAACATTTTGACGCCACCAACGCTATTCGATCGGACGACGTCACAGTGAATAGGGAAAATGTCTTTGCGACGCGAAAAGGCAAAGTTGCAGGCCGGCACCATTCTTTGACTGTTCGAAGGATTGCCGGCGTACATATGAGCAAGCCGAAGCAGCTATCTCGGTCAGCAAGGATTAAGCCAGCAGCTAAAACTGTCCTTCAACTGACTCTTCGAGAGAAGACATTTTGCCATTCTCATGCATGGAAACATCCGATACAACCGTGGCTTCAGAGTTCACTTTGGTTTGTGCAATAGCCTGCTCCCTTCATGTAGTGCCCTTGTAGAGTTTTCCTACGCTAGGAAAATGTCTTTCATAGCTTTCAGTTTTCTGAGGTATTTTTCCAATATATACGTTTTTCTCTCTTTCTCGTTCAGTGGTATCATTCGTGCTTTGTTTGCTGTAAATTAGTGACTTGACAGTGTGATGTTCTCAAATATATGCATTGAAATAAGCAATCATTATGAAGAATGCATGCGATTGGCATAAGTGTTTCTTCAGCTTGATACGTTTTTTGGGTAGTTTGCCCCATGTTACGTTTTTCACGTTCTGAATAAATCGAAAGTGCAACAGCACTCTGCTTGTGAGGAGCACTCTGCTTGGTCATTGGCGCTTATCTCAGATCTCCCGAAAAAGGGAAGGGGGTGCTTGCTTGGAGTGAAGGCTCGGTTAGACCCTAGAAATCAGCCTGTATTCACGCGGCACACGTACGTTACCTTGCGAAAGCTTCGTCATTCCGGATTGCAAGTGTCGCCCAAGCTCTATGAGGTAGGCTACAGCAGAGTGAAGTTTGCTTTTATAAACTGTAAACACGGGAATGTAGCTTATTTGTAATGCATCCGTCCGTGTCAAACTCTCGTGGCGTAGACGGTCCGATTGTAAATACACTCAAACCTCGATATAACGAACACGGATATAACAAATTATCGGTTATAACGAAGTAAAAGAAGAATAGTCTTGTCATAGCTACAGTGTTAGAAATAAACGTTTATAACGAATTTTCGGATATAACGAAGTTATTTTCGTGGCAGATGTGACTGTTATAATGAGGTTTGAGTGTAGCGCAATCGGCGCTGGCTCAACTCTCGCTGTGGGACTTCACTTAGCGAGTTCATGGGTTTATAAGGCTTTCGCAGTCTCACAAGTCAAAGTAAATATCCTCTGCCTGAATAAATACTCTTGTGTTCCACTGCCTGAGCTAAGGAATCGCGCTGAAACATCTACAGCTAATATTGCTGTGTTGGCACGGCTGGATCCATCGCAGCCTTTATAGCTTTAAAAAAAAGTATGCGAAAGTAAGTTTTTCATGCACGTATGCGACAACCACATTGTATGTTGGGTGAAGCATGAGTGGTAGTTGCATTATCGCTGTTTGGTGCAAGATAAACCATTGCCTCGAACAGGCACAGCATTCAGCCGAGCACAGCGCAGTGCACACGGATGCCTCCGCGTTGACTGTTGCGACCCTAGCGGCAGCTTCTGTCCCTTTTTGAAACTGTGGGCGGAGTTTCATGACCAGAAAAACATTGAAAGACGCTAGTTGTGTCTAGCACAGAAAAACGAGCCCTTAAAATTCTTCTTTTGTTTATTCATTGCAAGGGTCTCGTTCTGGTAGACTTCATGCCTTCAAGTAGTGTGCGAGGGTTTATTGGTCAGCTGTCAACTCGTAAAAAGATCACGTGCTACGTGACACCAGCATGCAAAAAAAAAGTGTTTCACACTCGCCGACGTAGCTGTGAATGGTGCTGATTAACATTCCCAGGTTTTAATGCACATATATATCTGATAAAGTGGACGGGAGGATGACCGCCACCGTAGCTCAATTGATAGAGCATCAGACACGTTATTCGAAGGTAGTAGCAGGTTCGGTCCCTGCCGGCAGCAAGTTATCTTTTCGACCACTTTAATTTCTTCTAATTTGTATCACATTTACTACAAATAACATCCCCTATACTCTCCTTGACTTGATTGTCTGTTAGTTCTCGTGAATGTCGTGTCTAACACAGAAAAATGAGTCCTTAAGGGGAGACGTGGGTCTTAAAAAATGGTTTTTTAAAAGTTGGGTGAATGGCATGAAATTTAATACACTTCTGCAGCTTTTTCTGCAGATTCAAAATGTCTAAGTAGATTTTTAATAGCTGCATTAGAACAAAAGATATGCAATTTCTAACACATATTTAAGCATATTTCTTACGGGGATTTTTGGCAACTTTGCTTTGTCAAACACAAAAACAAAGTATGTGGCAAGATTGCCAGGAAGCTGGTCTAGCCGGTGATGCTATTTATTTTCTTGTAATGTTGTTCACCAAATTATAATGCTCGATTATCAGAAATAGTACGAAGCAAAAAAATTTCACTCACATTTACATCTATTTATTTTGCATTCAAAGTTTGTTGAAGACAATCGGATTAGCATCACCGGCTAAACCAGCTCTCTGGCAGCCTTGCCACATACTTTGTTTCTGTGTTTGACAAAGCAAAGTTGCCAAAAATTCCCGTAAGAAATATGCTTTTAGAGATTGCACATCTTTTGTACTAATGCAGCTACCAAAAATCTAATTAGAGATTTGGAATCTGCAGAAAAAATGGGATAAATTTGTTAAATTTCGTTCAGTTCACCCAGCTAATAAAAGAAATAAAAAAAAGACCCGCATCTCCCCTTAAAGGAGCACTGACATCAAATTTACACGTCAAGATTTTTGCATCCATGACTTATCGACCCCCTAGTAGCGATTCGCCACCCAAAATGCCACTGAGTGACGAATAACTATCTGTTTTATTGATTTAGATCTCTGGTATCTAGCACTATTCAAAACGGCCAGCAAGCCCACCATTTTTTAGCACCGGCAGCGCCACCTCCAGACCGCGCCCCAGCTGACCACTTGTCTACAGAAAGGAGTGATGTGGGGCTCAGCTGCTCAGCTAACATTTCGTCTGCTAGGCGCACACGTTCAGTCATGCCTTGTCACCAGCATTGCCGTCAGAACTGTCGACTAATGGTGAAGACGACATTCTGGAACTTGGAATCGCCGCGATTCGCAACGTTGCGAATCATTTTCGCTTGGACGCTTTGCGAATAGGCGATTAAAAATGAACGCTGTTCATGCCCCTTCTGCGTTGCTCCAGCCACAGAGGCAACGATCGATCACCTACTTGGGACCTGTCCGGGCCTTCACAAGGCTCGCACCCGCCACCTACGAAGCCTTGACTACCGCCCGGTCGACCACCCGACTTAACGCGCTGTACGCACGGGCCGTTGCATCGACCACTCCTGGCCTTTATCAGCGAAACTGAACTCTTTCCTTTTATTTAACTTATGCCGTAGGGCATACTGGCGCCAATAAAAAAAAAAAAAGCAGCAACGAGGAGGTTCCCGGGGACGCGCGCTTGGGCCATGCTCGCTGGCGTCTCAATTAGCTATAGACCTAGCTATAGACAGCGGTAGGCGGCGTTGACATACTGAGGCGCTTGTAGCGACGTCGCGGCACTGTTGGGATCTAGGTCCGGCCAGTCACGGGTCACGAGTGGTAGCGTGTTCTCGTCACCGGACCCATCCCGTTAGCAGAGAGGAGCCGCACCCGTTCTCCACAGACGGAGGTTTATTTCATTCCACACTCAAGAGGATCGAGAAGAAGAGAGAGTTGTGTAACAGTTTTCAGCTTCCCTAGCCACCCTTCGGGCAACCCTCAGGCACACCGTGTCTTCAGCTTCCGCGAATCGGATGGCTCAACGACCCGGCGGCGAGGATGAGAGTCCGGAGGGTGGAAGGGGAGAGCAGTGTCGCTGACCTCGAGGTAGAGACGGTCCATTCCCCCTCGCTCTGGTGCCAACATCTCGTAACGGTTTTCAGGACGAATCCCAGGCAAACAGCACTACGCCAGGAGAAAGCGAACGAAACTCTTCGTTTCCTGTCGAACCCCGTCTGCTGCGCTCCAAGGTCGCGCATACTTCCGAGAAATGCCGCGATCGGTGGCTTCCTCCAAGCAGCGACTGAACGTGGCCAACAGCAGTAAACGCATTGGTGCTTGCAACGACGCATTCCAGAGCCGGACTGAACAGCGCGTAGGCTCCGACCAGCCCAAAGCTCGCCACCGCCCTCTATGATCACGGGATAACCTGCACAGCAGCTGCAAAGCTGCCTCCGAGCACCGCGCGTCGGGGAGCCTCCCACGTGTTTACAGTGCAGTCCACTCATAACGATATCGAGAAAAACGAAAAAGATGATCGTTATAACCGGTGATCGCTATATCTGGACTGCCGTAAAGAAAAAAAAAAACGCTGAACCTACCTTTATAGCTCCGATCCCGAATTTACCACTTGCACTAAAGAATAGATGTTCTAGAAAGCAGGATGTCAAAAACAATGCTTTATTTTAAGCTCCAACGAGAGTGTCAAGCTTTAGGCGCACCTAAATAATCTGATATTTTCGCCTGCTTTCGCGGCATTCGCAGCTTCACGATTGCGGCGTGCATGGATTCCAGCTGCTGCGCGAACACTTCTGGCAGTCCTTTAGAGTGCATGAAGTCGATCAACGAGTCGATCGACGACAGTGCACTTTCCGTGGACATGGAGGTCGGGGCCAAAGTTCCACTGCCAGCCTCGTTGTCACTGTCGCTGCTGTCGTCACTCAACGCTGTCGTCTGCCGTGACAACACATCCCCGGCGATCGCCTCGTCTGTGACTTCTTCGCAGGACGATGCAGCACAATCTGCCGTCAAAAACTCGTCCATCAACACAGCACCTGTGTCGTACGCCCAGAGCTCGGCGAGGTCGGCGGCTTCAGCTGTGTCGGTCGCGCTATCAGCAGGCGGGGAATTTTCGTCCTCGCGCACGAAGCCCGCCTTCTTGAAACAGTTGCTGATCGTGGACTGTTTCACCTCGTACCAAGCTCCATACACGAAGCGCACGGCCTTCAGAAGGCTGATCTTCAACTCTGCGTCGGCCGACGTGCCAGGAGCTGAGCGGTCAATAGTGACCAATATCAGCCACTCCAGCACTGCGCCGCCGATACAAGGCTTTAAAGTTAGCAATGATACTGGCATCCAATGGCTGCAGGCCTGCCGTCATATTGGGAGGCAGAAACATCAGTTCGATAGATGTTAGCTTGGGGCTGACGGCGTGTGCGCTACAGTTGTCGAGTAGCAACACCACTTTTCTGCCTTGACCTTCTATTATCCCGTCCACCTCGAGCAGCCATTCCTCAAACAGTTGACGGGTCAACCACGCCTTCCTGTTGCTGCGATAGCGGACCGAGATATGCTGGTTTTTAAAGCATGTCGGGTTTCTTTGATTGCCCGATCACGAAGGGCTTGAGGCGGTGGCTCCCGTCCATGTTTGCGCACAGCAACACTGTCACCCTCAGCTTAGAATGCTTTCCGCCGGGGCATGGGTCGCCTTTTAGTGCGTGCGTTTTTGACGGCATCATTTGAAAAAAAAAGAGCGGTCTCGTCGCAGTTGTACACGTCCTTGTCCGCATAGCGCTCCAGGACGCTGGGCAGCTTTTCTGGTAGCCACTCCTGTTTTGCCTGGGAATCCAGCGACGCCGCTTCTCCTACCATGTTTTTGTAAACAATGCCGTGTCGATCTTTAAAACGCTGTATCCAGCCTCCTCCAGGCTCAAAATCCGGCCGTCCAAGAAGAAAGGCGAGATTTTTAGCCTTTGCAGCAAGTATTGGCCCACTGATGGGCACGTTACAGGCACGAGTGGTTAAAAACCAGTTGTATAGCGCCTCTTCGACGTCGCCGTACAGAGGCTCCCTAACCCTTTTTCGCTGGTCAGCGTTGCCACTCGTTCCGGCCTTGGCAATCGCTGCGCTCCCAGTTTTCAAAATGGTGGATATTGTCGACTGGGCAAGCTCGTACTTCTTCACGAGGGCGCTCACCTTGAAGCCGCGCCGAGAATCCTGCAATATTTGCAGCTTTGTGTCAAGTGACACAGCTTTGCGCTTGACCGGCGGCATCTTCAAGGATGTCCGCTGATTTCGTGAGGGGCTACTTGCTTCAGCTTCTTCGGCCGCCGCTCGCATAGAGACTGAGTGAAGGGCGGGACGGGCGGCATCGTCGTGCCAAGTTGCTTTTCGCCCTTTTTTTTTTCTTTTCTTCTCCCTCTCCTTTTGGTGCGATTGTGGGCCATGCGCAAGCGGCGAGGCACGCCAACGTGCAGTGGCTAGCGCCATCTTGTGGTGCGCTGCGCAAGCTCGCGATGGCGCTCGGCGCGTGGGCTGCGCGGGAGGGCGGCGCACGCAGCGCGGAAATAGTGGCAAATACGAACTTGCGTAGGTAAACGGTTCGCCCCGTCTCGGCATCGTTCGTTTCAGCGGAACTTGGAAACGCAAATGTAACGATTATTATACACAGAAAATGCCCCCCAGCTGGCAAATTTTGATCGTTATATCCGATATGCGGCCAATAACATATCGTTATATATGGTTTTTTTCCTCATAGACTTAATGCATAAAATGACACACTTAACTCGACCCATCGTTATAACCGATATATCGTTATATGTGGTATTGTTATAAGTGGACTGCACTGTACCAGGGGCTGCCACGACAGAGGAGGTTTTTGTGGCCCCTATAAAGACTCTGAAATTAACATATAAAAACTATGTTGACGTGCAACTCTACCTCTGATAACCTCAGGTATCTTGACGCCACAAATGTGACTGATTCGCGAGATGCCATCGACGTTGCTGTAGTCTAGGTCACGCGCGTACATTTTAATTTGTTAACTAATGCAAGAATGTACCTCCTAGCGCCCTAAGGCGCTCTTTGCTGCAGTATGAAATTGTACGGAGTAAGATTACGAACAGGTCCTTAATCGTTATGATAAATCCTCGCAAATAAACAAATTTGCCGGGTTAGTTACTCATTCAGACGTGAACAGCGATCTCGGTGACACTTTAATCGGCAATACAGCTGCGATAACGTATTAAACAATTACTACATGCCATGGACAAGGCTGCTACATATGTCAGGTTCTCCATATGTAGATATGTAACCGCGGGTCGCGGCTCTGCCCGTACTCTGAAGTCGAGACCGCGAAGCCCTACAGCCCGTAAATAGACTCGGAACATTTGACGCTTGCAGTTTGCCAGCGGAGCCTGACAGACATGGAAATGTCTTAATGCGTATCGCAGCCAGGAACAGCCGTGCCCAATGCACTTGTGTTGCGTGTCATCGCAGCCGCATACAACATAGAAAAATACAAGCGAAATCGTGCTTTCATTTGCTGTTGCGTTAATTAACCGAGCCACACCTTTAGTTCAGGTGAACACTCTAAAGTCATTTTGACCCCTCCGACTTCCACATTTTTCAGTCGTGATGAATTCTCTGCATACTACAAAGCTATCCACACTGCTGACGTATTTGTGCTTTGAGGTAAACATGCTTCCAATGGCTCTACACAAGGCTTACGCCAAAAAATATTGTGCGGGACATTACAATCACACACTTTTGACTAAGCTAATCGTTTTTTGTTATAAAACGAGCCGCGAAAACCGTTCAGTTTTTGTGACATAGCCTATAAGCCGGTGTTGCAGACGAGTTCTTATGTTTAACAGCTGCGGCCAATTTATTGCGACGGTCTTCGTAAACAGAAAGCGGACAGAAGTTTATTCCGCCTCTTTTGGGCCTTCCTGCGTAAATAAGCGCAACGAATGTCGTCGGTTCACCGTTTTTTCTTCGTTGCACGACAGCAAACAGCGCATGTACCAGCAATAACATGGCAGCAACTATGGCAGGCACAGCGGCTTTTGCCTACCGTGCGAAACTAAACGCCCGGCGACAGTGCCACCGCATTTTCGTGACGTATGTCTTTTCTTGGTGGTTTGCATCCGTGATTTCAATATTACAAGGTTTCACTGTGGCTGCAGAGAAAGACCGCAGTGATGAACTGAAACTTCTGATGAAGCCAGGGCTCATAGGGTTGAGTTGCACGCAGTTTTTGTGAACACATTTTTCAAATCGCATGCTGTTCGTTAGAGAATGACTGCTGAAGCGGAGCAGCATGTTTTCCGGCGGCAGCTTCTGGGAAAAGGACATAACTCTCTGCTCTCCTCGCCTTCGGAGCAGTGGAGAGGGAGAGCGTGCAGCTGATTCATGGCATCTGACTGATTCGTAGCATGAGCAAACCTAGGCACATGCTCTATTCTGTCGTCTCTGCATGGCGTAGTCACATAGTTCTGTATTCTGTGCCGCTTGTTTCATGTGTCAGTACCTGATATGGCATTTCCATTACCACCGCGTGTCAAATAACAAGCATGAGTAGCCATACAGGCAGCACCGCTAAATGTGACAAGCTCTTCTGAGTGATCGTTCAGGAAATGGATGTTGCCAGTGTGGCTGGTATCTGCAAGCAATCTCAATTGGCGATAAAAAGGATGGAGCCGTTAGTTTTGGGATATCACACAGCTCACTCTCCACGAACCGAAAGTCAAAAAGAAGATATTCTGGACTCTGTGACAAATATAGGATAAATTCCCAGTGAAAGCGATTGGAGGTGCCTTTACCATAAATGAAAGTTTGTTTTTTTTTCGGTAAGGGCCTTGCTGTAACAAGATTTATGGAGCCGACCAATTTTTTTTTCTGAGCTCCTTGCACCTACTAGCTGAACCACTACAAGCCCTATAAAGTTATGTGGATCTTCAATGATAAAGCCGACCTCAAAGACTTGTTGAACAAATGCACAGCAGCAGCCAAAATTCACGATGCTGGACTGGGTCTTGCTATATTCTTTGGACCTATGCACGCGCGATGTCGAAAAACAACATGTCACCACTATAAACATAGAGGCCGTAATTCAGGTTGTCGCCTTGCTTTTATGTGATTTTAGACCGCAGCTGTCTTGGTTTTGTGGTGTGCAATGGTTTTCGACATTTCGCGTTCATCGAAGCGAGTGCAAAGGGAGTGGTTCGGTTTGGTTAACCTGATAGCATCAGCAGCATCACTCCTGGCAATACCCACAGTTTTGATAACAAGCAATGGTGGCAGTACAGACACAATAGCTTCGCTTATCCCATATTACCACAGTGCGTTGGACTTGCATTTCTTTTGGGTTCTTGCATTATGTTCGGCCACTGTGAAGAGGCCTTTGCTGGCATAGCAACAAGTCGCAGTCGCAAGATCTCAGGTTAAAAAAAATTGATTTGTTTCACATTATTGAAATTTTTTGTTTGCACTGTCATGCTGATCAAACAGTCTTCTGGCACTTCCCATGAAAAAAGAGGCCTTTGGCGGCTACGCTCTGCATGAAAGGTCACATTTCAATTTAACAATATTTCGATATAAGAAAGTAGATTGCCGATTTTACCGACTTCATTATATCGAAGCTTAACTGTGCTTGCTAAATCCTCTTGTGACTTTACAGACGGTACCACTACCTGCATGGTAAATTATGGCACCTTGCACTTATAAACAATGGATGCTGCATTGTTCGCCTTTCGAGATTTGTCTGAGGTGCAGGCATGTGTTAACCACTGTGGGCGTAACATTTTTTTTTTTATTTGAAAGTTATATTGGGGGATCGGAAAGTTTAGAAAGTTCTGTACATATTTTTGTGAGTATTATAAAAGTTCGAGCGTTAGTGTAGGCATTATTGTCTCAAGGTGACCCTCAGTAAATGTCAGCTTGTGCTTCTGAGGAGAGACACAGTCTCTTAGGCCATAGGTATGATGTGTTCTGTGCGCCTGATCCTGCCTTCTGACATTAGTGTAAGTGAGAATATTCCGTCTCCAGCATCTGTCCACAGTGGCAGCACCAGTGGGGGCGGCAGTGGCAGCAACCTTGGCAACCCATCTCCGTCTGGTGAGAACATGGGCAACTCTGCTGGCACTGTTGGAACTAACAGCAGCTCTCCCGAGAACTCTGCTGGTGCATCTAAAGACGAGGAAGAGCGCAGTGGACCTCCACAGCCTTCAACTAATAAGACTGGCAAGGAGCTTGTCTTGGCAACTCCCCGTGAAAGCAAACGGCCCAACATGAAAAAAAGAATGGACCTGTCCCTGGCAGACAAGGTTAAGATAGTCTACTCTCTCAAGGAGCCTGGAGCAAAGCATGGCGCAGTAGCAAAGCTCTACGGTGTTGCACGGTCTACAGTTTGCAAGATAAGCCAGGTGTGGTGTACATTTTGGTATTCAAATTCCGCTTTCATTTTACTAGGAATACTTAAGGCATCTTTCAGGCTTGCCAAAAACTTTCCCTATTCCAGTCATTTTGATGAACGTGAAAAAGTAGGTTTATGCTACAGTAAAACCTCGTTACAAGAGACTTGGTTATGAAAGAGATTTAAAAATGGTTTGATTGGTTTTTCTACGTTAGCCATGTTAACAACATCGCATACAAGAGATGGGGTTACAGAAGACACTTGGTTTCTAAGGGCAACATTTTCAGGTCCCCAGAGCAAGTTATTCATTATTTAGAAGAGACAACTCAGACATGCTCACGCAACGCAGCTGATGTATTATTAACCACTATGCGCTGCAATTTTGATTCCTTTGGCTCGATTCTGTTATGTTCCGCAGCCGGATGTCATTCCTCGCATGATTGCGACCACAAATTGTACTGAACTTTCTGTCATTGTGCTTTTATAGTTACTTTCGCTTTCCTGCAGCAACATTGTGACACAATACCCTCGAGTTGGATTTTTATTGCAGCATCCACGGCACTGGTCGCTTTGTATGCCAGTAAAGCCTAAGAGCACTAAAAGGTATTGTGAGCCACGCGAAGACTTGCAAAGGGAGGTATTTCACCTCCAGAAGTTGGGCAAGAAGCTAATATACTATTTGCAGTTGCAAAAATTAACTACTATGACTGACTTTTAAGCCATCTTGAGCAAAAACTGTTTAAACAGTTTGATGCTTATAGACCGCTTATAACGTAAGTCGCCGGAGTCGCGAATATCCGCACTATAAGCGGTACCGCACTATAACCAAAACAACCTTTTTCAAAGTCTGCACTTGCGCAAAACGTGTTGAGCATGTAGCCTCGCGTGTCCGATAATCGACATATGCGATTTGGGGCGCTTACAACCACTTAAATCTCTGAATGTTCAAAAATTAACCGCCAAAGACCCGCATTGCCAACGAAATGAACACGGGGGAAGAAAGCAAACAAAACAAAGTGCCATCGCGGAAATTCGCCGACTACCTCGAGGTATGCGCATTACACCGAAACCATGTCGAATCGCGACCGAAATTTCACGTGCTGAGCGGTACCGATTATTCGATTTCACGGGCGCACACGCGATGTCCAAGACATTGCAATCGAATCCGGAACCACCATTCGAGAGCTGCATGTGCCAACCATGCCCTCGTTTTCATTAACGATATGATTCCCTTCCCTTCAAGTGCAGCCATCGCAAAAAGTTTCGTTGATTCCGCACCAAACCGCAACTTTTATCGCCCGCGACCGCTACCGAAAAGCAACCAACGCTGATTAGGCCTAGCCTGCGGTTCAGCATGTAGTCGCGGGAAGCTTGTCCAAGACAAGAAGATCGGAGGTCGAAAGGATCGCACTCAAGCACTAACCCAAGAACAGCGCGCGTGATACGAAGTTAGTGTTCGCGGCCGGGAGATCAACGTTGACAAAAGCCCGCCAAGGTTTAAATCCGCGCACTGGCAGAAAAGGCGAAAGCCCGCGTCATGAAGCCGCAAAACTTTTCAATTTGCGGACGAGGTAGCAAACGCGATATATATCTGTAGCAAGTGTGATAACGACGACGCTTTTCCCGACAGGAAACTTGCTTTAAAGCGCGCTTGATGAGGACGCGATCGTACGTTGCACGCGGAACGCACTGCCGGCAAGCGGCCGCGGAGCCAGGCGGAGCCTTGCCGCCGCCGGTGCAAAGGCAACTCCGTCGCCTAGGCAACCACCATCCTTCCCCACTCGGCGAGCCCGCACAGCGCTGCCGCGGTCTTTTTCCTCCCTCCGCCCCTCGTTCGTTCACTGTGCGTGCCCTCGCCCTTTGTAACGACCTCGTCGCTCCCTCCCCAGCGGCTTACCTCCTTTGAGAACCGCACTCGCTACCGCGTTTGTCGAAAATATTTTCCCGCAACCGCATTATAAACGGTATTTCATCTTGGGGGACTGCACAATAAGCGGTATGCGTATATATGCGGTTCTATGGGAGGGTAAACGGGAGTCGAAAAAGACCGCATTATAACCGGTCCTGCACTATATGCGGTTACGTTATAAGTGGTCTGCACTGTACACAGTAGACTCTCATTAACGGAACCTGAAGGCAGCAGAAAAGTATGTTCCATTTAACGGGAGTTCCGTTTACTGAGAGATGAACAGGGGCACAGAATGCAAGTTCAAAACCAATCCTGTCAGAGGCAGTTGTTCCGTTTAAGCGGAAATTTTCATTTACTGAGAGTCTGCTTATAATAAAGTGATCTAGCCTGACCCCTCGGTGTTTTTAGAATTTTTGGTTACAAGAGACCTTGGTTACAAGAGACATGTTTCCCAGGTCCCTTGAGTGTTTCTTGTAACAAGGTTTTATTGTATAGTTGAACCTATGGATGAGCTTTCCTAAATAAAACATGCTTTGTGCTTCTGTTGCAATCACCACTACACGTTTCCGTACGCTGTGATGGGTGCTGGATCAGTCTCATGAGTGTTGCAAGTATGAGACACACCTGCCCCACTTTTCAGAGTCAGTTTTGCAGTGTTGAAACAATGAAATGAAACAACTTTCAGTGAACTTTCAAGGGGGGGGGGGGCTGTTCCTATGCTCATTTGAGTGTGAGTGTCTCAGTTTCATGCCATGCCTAAAATTACTTCCACTGACTGTTGTCTTGGTTTTCATCTGAGTGCTGTCATTTCTTTGCTCGTTCAACTACCTAAATATAAGCGAAACCTTTGTCAAGGAAAGTGCTACTTTCTTGCAGTAGAGCAGGGGCTCTCAAACTCTCCGGACTTAAGGAACTCCAACAGCTTTTTCAAAATTGCAGAACCTCTAGCTCCCCTCTTTCCTCTTTCCACCAACAGGCTTTTAGCATACAGAAAATGTGGAGTGCATGGGTGGGAGAAGTGACATTGTTTCCAGATCCTCCCAACCAAAGTATCACTGCTTCTGCATTGGTGTGTTATCTTTAATCTCGAAGGGTATCACTTCTGATGTAAAACTCGTGATAATACATAGGTAGACATGCAATCTTTCTTCACCCGCACCACTCCACATCATAAAGCACATGCTGATCATACAGCTGCTGTTGTAGGCAACATGCGCCATAAAGTGTAATCATGCGAACGATGTGTTGGATTTACTGCAAAAGTTCGTTTTAGTTTTCGCAATTAAAAAAAGCAAAATGTTACACCTCAATTGCATTGTAAAACAGCCTACATATACCGCTTGCAAGGCGAAGCCTAAATGTTCATGTGGTCTGCAGTCAGCACAAAACAGTACCTCTCACGCGAATCCAAGTGCTCATCACACATTTCGGTTGAAAACTTGCATACTGCTGTGGCAAACCACCATGCATAGGAATTGCACCATGTGGACAGTGATGTGGCATGAGCCATAAGTAAAGTGCGAACATGCCCCATGTGGTACCTTTACAAATAGCTGTTTAAACAGCCAGTATAATCTTCCATAGGCAATAAGAGTACTCAGCCAGGCAAACAATTAGTGGCTCTCAGGCTGCAGAATTTCCAAATTTATTTTTGAGCGTGTGTTGTAAACTACACATGGTAGCAGCACACGTGGCCACCATTGGTCGGTTGTGTTTGTTCTGACTGCTTGTGGAACATCAAAACACCCTTAGGACCTCTTTTTGAGGACACCTGTAATGACACAGTAAAACCTAGGCCCATTTTTTTGTATATGTTTATTCAGAAAAGAGTTCTGATGAGGCTGTAGTGCTACTCATGCTAACGCACTTTTGCAAATCATTCCTTCAAAGTTTATCTTTCATATTCATTGCATGCGTCAGTTATTACTGTCAAAATACTAATGCATACAGTAAAACCTCGTTAATTCGAAGGCCTCGGGACCGAGAAAAATATCCCAATTAAGCGGGATTCCCAATTATCCGAAACAACGCGAAATCAAAGAAATCAGCCAGAAAACGTGATGTACGGAAGTCACACCTTTATTGTGGCAAGTCAGCCTACTTGGAGAAAAATTCCTCCATGCGTGACTGACGCGTTCGGTAGTTCCCAGCACTGAAAGTCATATTTTCCAGCCTTGTCAATGAGGCGCAGCATCTCAGCCTCACCGCCGTTGCACTCGACGAAGCTGCGCACAACACTCAAGGCATCGATGACATCCGCCAAAGGGGGTGCTCGGGAGGGCTCGTCATTGCTGTCAACATTAGAGGCCGAATCGGTCGATCTCGCAGCTATCTCGCTGTCGATGTCGGCGTAACACGTCTGCACTGTGCACTCGACATTTGCGTACTCGGAGAATCCGATTGGAGTGCACTCCTCGTCCGCGTGCAAAGCCTCATATCGAGCGCAGAGAGTCTCCCCTTCTTCATCAAACGGGCAAGTGACAGCGGTGACAGCAAACTCAGCGGAGGTTGCCTCTTCTTTCACAAAACCGGCGTGCTCAAAACACCGTCGAATAACGGTGGCCTCCACCTGCCTCCATGCGTGAACAATGAGGCAAATACCACCGAGGAGGTCAATGTTATACTCCTTTCCGTTGTCATAGCAAAGGAGCATTCAGATTGTAGCGATATATTTTCCTGGTATGGTGTATGACGCCCTGGTCCATCGGCTGCGATAGCGACGTCGTGTTCGGGGGTAGAAAGACCAGCCTGATTGCCTGCAGGTTCTGAATGTCGCCGTGAGCTGGGCAATTATCGACGACGAACAAAACGCTGCGCCCTGCGGCCGCAAACTTGCGGTCAAGGTGCCGCACGTATTCTTCAAAGAGTGCAGCCGTCATCCAAGCTTTCTTGTTGTTTTTATAGATCAGGTCATCCTTGGATGGCAGTCGTGCATTTTTGAAACAACGAGGCTTTTCTGTCTTCCCAATAACAAGCAGTGGCAGCTTGTGCTCACCGCACATGCTTGCACCAAACAAAACAGTGATTCTATCTTTGTTCTGTTTCCGCCCCTTAATGTCTGCCTCCTTCAAAGCGAACGTCTTTGTAGGCAACATTTTGTAGAACAGAGCAGCTTCATCAAGGTTGTAAACATCTGCTGCTTCGTACTTGGCGAGTAGTGGAGCCAAGGTGTGCTGCTTCCAGCCGTCGACAACAGACTGATCCGCGCTGCCACTCTCGCCACAAACAGTCACGAATGTCAGGTTGTTGCGCTCCTTCAATCGGCAAAACCATCCATTGCTGCATTTAAACTCAGAATGTCCAAGTTGCAGCGCCAGCTGGTTGGCCTTCTCACGCAATATGGTCCCATTCACAGGAAGGTGTGCTGCGTTGGCTTTCTGCAGCCAGTCGATCAGAGCTGCTTCAACGTCGGCGTACGTAGGCGGGCGTACTCGTGTACGCTTTGACGAGTGCGTCTTGCTGTAAGCATCGAGAATTTTCTCCTTATTCTTGATGATGTTGCACAGCGTTGACAGAGGCACGTGGTGCTTTTCGGCGAGAGCCGTTTTCGACGCCGTCGACTTGCTGGCCTCTTCAATTAAGCACACCTTTTCGTGCAGGGACAAGCTCTTGTACTTCGGCATCTTCCTTCCAAGCACACCTCAATCAACTAATTCACAGGGAAGACACTCAAGTGGAGACAGGAGACAAATGGAGCAGTCGCACCGAATCGCACAATGCTCGCCAGCCGACATCCAAATGGCACAAAGACTCCACAAAACATTCACTTCGCTAGAGTGGCTAACATCGCTGTTGAGATGATGATGATCATGATCGCAACCGCACGCATCGCCGCCTGGCAATTGCTAAAACATGGCATCTACGACGTATTTCCGGTAAAAAAAAACATGGCCGATCCGTACATGAAAAAAAAAAAATGCATGTTTTAGTTACAGCCTCCGAGATTCGCAACACCCTTTGCATATCTTGGAAGTCGCGGCCAAGTGTGCCAATTAACCGGGAAGTCGCAGACTGGCCGCACCAATTATCCGGTTAAATTTACATGTAAAAATTTGGGACCGCGCAAATAATACAAATTTATCCGGGATTCCCAATTAACCGAGTACAAATTACCGAGGTTTTACTGTATATATTTCCTGCTCTATGCTGTGACTGTTTTTAGGCCTCTGTAAAGCCATATTATGATTACTAGGCTTATGCGAATAGTAAATTTTAGGTTCGAAGCAAATTCAAAGCGAATAGTAATTTGGTTGAATAATTTCGAATTGAATTCGGATAGTATATATCACATATTATAAAGAAAAAATGAGCATATTTGTCATGACCCAACTAACCTGCACAATAGTATATACTTTAAAATTGAAATAAGGCTTGTGCAAATTTCATTCTTTTTGGTTCAAAGGAAGTGGAAGCAACTTCGAATAGTAGCAGGATTTGACTTTCGGTGGGATGCGAGTCATGACCTCTAAAATATGTTACGTTTTAAAATTTACTGTACTTAGAGCATATAAGCCAGTATAATGAGCTTTTAAACTTAAAAAATGATGAATCGATGTGAGGGTAATATGTTCATTCAACCTTGAAGTGGGGCTTCGTGGCAGTGCAAATTTCCCCTGGAAAGGTGTATTCACGGTACAGCACCCCCCCACTGCAGTGAAACCATTTTTACAGGGTGATTACATGCTGACTAGTGTACACCTATTCGTTCATTTCGAAGTTTCCAGTAATTTAAATTCAAATCAAAGCGAATTCGAATACCATAATATTCGTTCGAATATTCGAAGTGCTCGAATATTCTCACAAGCCTAATGATTACCCATCAAAACTCATTGTTCAATTGAATGCTCATACACACTGCGTTAATTCAAAGTAGTAAAAGCTGAAAAAAATTTTAGATGAGTGAAGTTGCAGGAATCACAGTTAAAAGTCGAGTTCTATCTAAAAACTTCACTATTGATCAGCTTTTAAACAGGACATTGTAACTGGCTCTTCATAAAGGTCATAAAGAAAAAAAATAGACATACCAAAGTTATCAACCAGCTGCGATTTGGGGCACTGCCTTTTTATTTAGTGCAGAAAGACCGAGTAAGGCTGTTCTGTTTAGCAGTAACACTTCGACCTCAGAAAGTCTTCTCGAGTTGCTTCACACATCACGTGTGCAGTTCGTCCCCACCGCAGCACTCAACTTTATTTCACTGCAAACGAAGCATGTTTCTTGTTTCGGCTGATGTCGGCACCTCTTGAGCAGCTGCTTCGACACTGCCACTTTTACTGTGTAGGCTTCGACACCACCTTGTTTCACTTAATAAAATGGCCATACCAGCTAGTAACGTGACATACCAGATAGTAACGTGACCACGATTGTAACGCGAGGGTCGACTTCAGGTAGCAAAAATCAGGAAAAAAACTCGCGTTACATTCGAGTAAATGCGGTAAATGTGGGCTGTACGCTTACAATAGTGCTGTGGTGCACGCACTGCTGAGCAGATAACTGAATATTCTTATTGTGATAGGGTTGCCGCCAGTTGTACCGCTGCTTTCATCAGTAGCTGCCATCATGCCTTTGTGCTGTTTCAATGCTAGTCTGTAAAGGCATTGTTGCGCTGGCGCCGAAGTCGCAATCATTGGTTGGGCAGTATCTGCACTTTCCGAAAAGCTGGACGATCCTCTGTGGCGCATTACGGCACTTGCTATCCCACGAGCAGATCGGTGCAGTTAACATTTTTACAACAAAACGTGACTGTGGTATGCACTAACTATTATGCATATGCATAGGATGGCTTATGCAGTCAGCGAATCCGTTAGGCTCGTTTGAGACTACGTTTAAACATAGCAAGTTTAAAACAGGTGCAGTTGTCTGCAAATGTTCCTGGACCATCTGAGCATGTGGCCAACGGCCTCATCGTGACATTTCCACTATCTCAGCAGCAATTGACAGCAGTGCTGTACTTGGGACTCATCCTTTCCTTAATTGATGATCTATATTCTCACAGGGGACAAATATTTCCACCTTCCTCTTTTTAACGCAACACGCTTTTTGGCGGCCATGGCTATGTGCTTCTGACTCGAGAACAGTATGAATATAACTGTTATCAGTCACTACCCTTCGCACAAATTGATATCACGACGCACCACTTGATCAGGCACGCCGTGATTGCTGTGATAGTGCTATCAATGTAGGAGTGTGATGGCCTTACTGCGGATGAGCACTTTGCATGAAAGCAATGAACTAACAAGGCATTGCGTGGCAGTAGAAAATTGGTATGCCAGTAAATTACAAGTAGACCCATTTCTTGCCTGGCGCTGTGGTTGGCGGTAGGTGGCATGGACAGGTAGTTTAGCACACACTCGCGTGGTCCACATACTTTTGTGGTCGGCTGCATATATTAACTAGGTTTTAGTGTGTACATAAGGCTGTGAGCACTCAAGTGACCAGTTACTTGCTTGAATATTCGGAAACATTTGAGTAGGCACTTTTCAAGTTGAATATGCTTTGAATAAGAAAAATATAGTAGACTCCCGCTAAACAGAACCTGAAGGGACCAAGAAAATATGTTCCATTTAACAGAAGTTCCATTTACCGAGAGATGAACTGGGTTGCAGCATTCAGGTGCAAAATCAATCATATGAGAGGCAGTTGTTCCATTTAAGCAGCAATTACGTTTAAGAGATGTCTGCTTACTATGAGTCTACTGTATTCTATTCGTATTCGAAATTTCAAATATTCACCTACCCCTAGTCAATAGCTTATTTCTTTATCCTGGTAACATCAAAAATAGTATTATTGCTAATTATTAAGTTAATAGTATATATGTCTTGGATGTCAAAATGACGTAGAATGCATTTCATTTTTGCTTTTCTGGTCTCATTTGATTATTTTAAGTTCCGTTTTCTTCTGCATTCATGTGAGGCAGTACAGCGTACCACATGCATGCTCTTTCAAATGCTTCATGCCCGAGTTCATTGTTCTTCCTTGTACTGAGCCTCCCCTTGACAGCACTCACCAATTCATTTCATTGTCTCCCAAACTACACACTTGCCAGTGCATGCTAGCTCTCTTTTATGCACTTTTCCTGCTGCACCTTGCGACCTAGATGTCTTGGCAGACATCGTTTCATATTAAACTAATTGTAGTGCTGAAAGATATGCAATCTCAGTTTGATTACTATCCATTGGTCAAGCTGGCACAGGCTTGCATAGCTTGGCCAGACCAGAGTCCTTGAGTGCGAGCTCATACTGCAGCTCTCTCATCCAGTTAGAAAACGTTGAGCTATGAGCATAACAGCTGTGCATCACTGCCTCTGCTGTGTAGTGTAGGTAACTTCGCCGCAATGTGGTGTCTCAACAAACCGTCTTTCCATAATCCCACTAGTGAGGCTCTCACATCACCATGTTGACTTCTGTAGGTGGCGTAGCTGCCCGAGGCAGGCTGAGTGGCCTGAGCTATCCCAGCATTTCTAGAGAGCACCGTGTGTGCCTGAACTGGGAGTAGCGGCCAACACGTTTACGGGTGGACGGCTGCAATGGTACATTAGTTACAGTGCTCGGCTGCTGACCCGAAAGTTTCAGATTCTATCCCAGCTGCGGTGGTCAATTTTCATTGTAGTCAAAATGCTGGAGGCCCGTGTACTTATATTTGGCGCACGTTAACCGTTTGAGGCACTTTGTACACATTTGTGTATACTTGTTTTTGCTAGTTGTGTCAACTAGTGGCTGAGAAAGAGCAAGATGCATTAAGGTTTGGATGAATTGAACCTGCTACATAACAGTGTCCTCATTTAACTTCGTTTTGCAGTGTACTTTACTGAAGGCACCCCCATGTTTGACGACTTGTTCGACGTACTGCGTTCTACGAGCCATGTAAAAAGTACAAGTTTTCTTTGCTTGAAATGAATACAGTAGACTCGATAATTCAAACTTTTGGTTAATTTAAACAAACTTTTAATTTTTGGTTGGCCCGCTATGTTTTTAATATATTTTAAAGCCACTTAATTCAAACGGCTCCATTGCATAAATTCAGTTAATTCATACTTGTCACTTGTCCGTGCCTGAAAATATCTGCTGCCTTTGATGCTTCTAGCTGGACATAATGGCATTCTTACGTCGTTAACATTCGCAAATAAAGCGAATTGCCTGCCCACAATGCGCATACCTGCCAACTTTCCCGATTTGCCCGTGAGACCCCTCATTTCTGACCTGTCTTCCTGATTGTACGATCGTGGCCATAAATCTCCCGATAAACTGCCTCAACCCAATTTCAAAAGAAAAACTACAGTACCAGTATGATGGCGAGTAATCATAAGACCACCACCGGGGCACCCTGTCGTGCCTGCGGTAACTACAGCACACAAGCACTTCTGGCGCTACCCGCGTGCTACAGTTGTTCTAATGTTCGCCAAGCTCTGCGAGTACCTGGTGCTCACCGGTGTTGTACTGTGTCAGGTTTACTGACAGGTAGTAGCGAAACCCAGATAGCGCATTTTGAAGCAGTTTCAATTAGTAGCTAAGCACCAAGTGATGTCTGCCAAGGAGTCTAGCTTGCGAGGCACGTAAAAGAGAGAGCGCACACTGGCCACGTGCCGGTGGATTTGGAAGTGACGATATGAATCGATAAGTACTGTGGTAGTGTGTTCAGTGCGAGGCAAGTGACCCACTCAGGTCCGTAGAGTTCGAAATAGCGTGGGCTTTACTAAGCCACGTGCCACCTCATATGAACATGGGAAGAAACAAAATAAGCAGACAACCATTGATCGGGACTGGAAGTACTAAGAGGGTTTAATTCATAAATTTATATCTGTTGTTTATTGCACTCGAAACTACCAATATAAAATTTACCAAACGTGTTCGTGATCATGAAATCAGCCATTGGCCTTGTCCATTTCAGTTTGCTGCGAGGAGAGCGAGCCATTTTCGGCTGTCCATAAAAGGAAAATGCAAATTCAATGCGCCGTGTAGTGCTATATTTGTCTCACATGTTCACAAGAGCCTCGACTACTGATCTGCAGTGAACTCTTGAGTATGTTCAAAAAGTATTGCAGAACCCCTTTGAAGTGACCATTTGAGATAAATACGAATTTTGTTGTATATGTTAAAAAAAATGTTGCAGGGACCCTTTGAAGTGACCATTTGAGATAAGAACAATTTTGTTGACTGATCACAGGCGTCACACGAAACAACATTTTTTCTTGGAACCAGAGCCCCTTCACTTTTTTACGCTCAGTCCATTCGTATACCTCTATAAACACCCACATTTCTTTAGCAGCAATCGGTCAGTGCAAATGATGCTGTTTGGAAGAAATAAATGTATAATTTTGACCTATATTTATTAGGTAGTGTGTATGAATTTCATCTTTCTGCTAACTGTGGCACATACTGCTTTGGACACAGTACATTTTGGGAGCTATAAAAGGGTACGAGTCATACAAAATCGTGATCTCAAAAGTTGGACGTTGAAACTAAGAGCCCTAAGCTTTTGAAAATTGAGGAGGGGCTTGGAAGCTTGGCTAGAACAGAGGATGGTAAACCTTTACTTTCATAATCCAAGCTTTTTGTATACTTTGTACCTTTGTACTGAACCTTGTATGTAATCTCTGCTTTTCTTTTTTTTCATTGCACTCCGAGACAGAAGTCTGAAGAAATCCTACTCCAGTTTGAAACGGACAGCAATCATGATCGCAAACGGCGACGTGAAGGCAAGGAACGCCAGGTAGGAGAAGAACTATACACGTGGTTCCAGAACCAGGTTGCACAAGGGTCTCGCCTGTCGGGCAATGACATCAAGGAAAAAGCACGCCTACTGGCTGCCCAGAAAGGCCATCATTTTGAGCCGTCTGATGGGTGGCTCAGTCGCTGGAAACAGCGCCATGGATTGTCAACACCGCGAAAGGAATCCTCCGGCTCCCAGCACCACTCGTCTCAGTTGAGTGGAGTAAGTGCTTCCACCCCTCCTCATTGGGTTTCCAGTGCAGAACTTGTGGCGCTTTTAAAGCAGTACTCAGCCGACAATGTCTTTGCGGCTGCTGAAGCTGCACTCTATTACTCAGCGTACCCAGCTGATCGCTGCCAGCAGGAGTTGGTTAAAGACAAGAAGGCGACTGAGCGCATCACACTTCTGATTTGTGCTAATTTGACTGGCACAGAGAAGAGGCCACTGCTACTTGTTGGAGACAGTGGAGCATCTCGGTCCTTTCCAGACGACCCTTCACGGCTGCCACTCATTTGCAAGTTTGCACAAAAGGCACGGATGAATGCTGCCATTTTCACAGAGTGGTTGTCATTCTGGGATTGGCAGTTAGGTCTCCACCAGCGCAGTGTGCTCCTACTTGTTGAAAACACCCCAGCTCACACATCAAGTGCACATCTGGAAAATGTTCGACTCTATTTCCATCCACAGCCAATACTCAAGGGGGTTGCACGCAATCTTAAAGCCCACTATCGTTCCCGGTTGTATGGCCGGGTCTCAGCATCTTTGACGGTTCAGCGAAATACCCGTGCTGCTGACTTGATTAGAAAGACAACAGTACTTGATGCACTGTACTTGGTGCGAGAGTCATGGGATTCAGTCAAAGGAGACACTGTCTCTGGAGTGTTTGCTCAGGTGGGGCTTCCATTGTGTGGAACACCTCTGCCACGAGGGGGGGCTGGTGTAACCGGCATGCAGGATGTCTCAGTGCCACCGGGGCTAACATATGATGAGTTTTGCCGTTTTGTCAACCTGGATGACTTTTTAGAAGGTGTAGTTGATCGAGTAACAGAGACACAAGAGGATGAGTATGAGGTAACAGATGAGGAAGCACTGAAGGCAATCGACTTCCTACGTACAATGGCTATGCGGGAAGGGCGGGATGAGTGGTACCGATCGAGCCGGGAAATGGAAGACTTCTGGTTACAAAGGATGGCCAACAAGAAAAAGCAGCAACAGCAGCAACAGCAGTAGCAGCAACATTTAGTTTTGTATTATATGAGCCATGTAAAGCCGGTGTGATGGCATAATTTTTTATGCAGATCTAAAGTAGGAGCTCCAAAGATAATTTCATTGTGTCATTTGTGCATGTGCAACTTGGAAACGGCATTTTCGGTTTTTGTAGAGCATACTATATATTTAAGGTGTTGTAGGCCACCCTAAACTTGCCACAAAAATCCTGTATGCTATTGTGGTGGCACCCATTGAAGCAGCAGCTCTCACAGTAAGTCAGACTAGTTTTTTAAGCAACCTGCAACATTCATATGCCTATTACTTTCTCTCATTTCATGTAAATTGCAAACATTTAATGAGAAATAGGTGCTATTTCTTAGATCGGTTGTCGTTTCTGGAAGCTTACAGAACCAAAAACAGGAAGGCTTTGCTATACTTAGTCAAGTGGACAAAAGTGAATCCATATTCAGAGTCAGTGATTGCAAGCTCGCTGGTGGTTTAATTTATTTGCATTATTATTACTTAAAATTGATGTTAACATTGCATTGTATATATGCGCAGCATTTAGTTTATTGATTTTTATTCCTGTTTTGTCACATGTTTGCTGTTTAACGGCAGTGGCTACTACATGAGCAAAATGCAAAGTATAACCACTAAGCTTACCACCCCTCGTACCTCAATTGTGCCACGCACAAAGCCTATTTGGGCCCTAAACTTTTGTGTCCTTATTCTAAACGTTCTTGTTAGTAGTGCTGCCATTAAGTACCATGGGAACAGCTCATGAGTGTGCTGCATTTCAAAAGTGTTACTTTATTGCAATCATGAATATCTGATTTTACTTCTCTTTTCATAGTACCTCAGAACAGAAGTAAGCACTGCTTGTGTCCTAATACTGGCCTAAGCCCAATTTTAAGGCTCAAAACTACATCGTCAAAGGACAAGTCTGTATGTTTGTTAATGTTCCGTGGTGTTTAGCACACACAAAGATAATCACTAAACTAAAATGCGATCATTATAACTGGTTATGTTAATATCTGAAGTGACCTCAACAATGCCCCCTGAAGAACAATCTACATTTATCAGTGATTCCACTCCTGCGCCAACTGCGCCAAAGTGCGCCAAATTGTATTTACTGCGCCATCCTGATAATATCGACGAAATTTGCGCCAAACTGCGCCAAAGTCTCGGGTTTGGGGGCGTCTATCACCGGCAATCGCACCGCCGGCGCGTCAGAACATGTGCAGCTCGATCTTGGGGCTGCCAATAAAGTCGCAATCATGGACCAAGAATTATTCCGCTGAATAAATAGCGCTAGCGCGTGCGTTCCGAGTAAGCCACGATGCCATGCACTGTGCCGACGCAGCTTCTGTTCTGCAAGTCTGCTCGACAGCAAAACGCGCTCTCCGCAGAGGCTCGTGACGTCTAGGCCTATCGGTAGCGAGAAAGTGCGACGGCGATTCATCGGCGGACGTCGTCTGTTCCAGAAACGCTGCTGATAGCTCGTTTCAAGCGTCGCACGGCACGTAAGGAAAGCAATGTTCAGTAATAACTACATGAGTGCCGCTAAAATGTCTGTCACTTCTGTTTCCGGACATCGCGGAATGAAATCTGTGATCGCTCGCAGTAGATATATGGGACAATATCGAATTTTCCTTGCTTCGCGTTTATGGAAGAGCACGTGAACGGTGGAAACGCGTTGACACTTTTCCTCAGATATAATTTATCCATGGATCTTCATCCAGAACAGCTTTTTCGTAATTCCTTCCGCCAGCACGTCCAAATTTGTAATCACTGCGGTGAATACCCCCTAAAAGGCCCTGCCCTTTCGAGCTCACGTGCTAGGGTTCCAATTCGAATTTTTCGCTTGCTTATTTAAAAATGTCATCTCATTAGTAAAATCATATCTCCTGGTCGGAGCAGCTGCAAATGCGCAGCTGTCAGTAGCGGGACCGTCGCTGACGGCCCACAGTGAAGCGGCTACGCCATGTTACACGTCCGCCCCTCGCTTTCGGGGGTAAATAGCTAACGGTTAAAAAAACTCAGTTTCGCTTAAGAGCGAAGCAATGAATGCGATACCAAAAAATTGTATTGTGAAACGAAGTAAGACTAGCAGCTAACTCTTTTGGATCCGATCTCGCGTAACTTAACAAAACGCTGGTTTAAGGGCATATGGCCCCTCCAGGAATTGAAGCGTTTTCTTGCTCCGAGTTCTCTAAACGCGAAGTAAGCGTTGAGAGCACAGCAAGTTTCGAGCCGTCTCCTGATGCCTCGAGATAGCGCGCGCGCAAGTGACTGCGCCCTTCGAAAGATGCCCCTCCCCCCCTTCCGCTCCCCTGGCGTCCCTTCATGCTCCTTACGAAAGACGGGCGGGGCGTTTCCTCTCTGTTTGATGAGCAATCGACGGCAGGCCCGCGCGCGGGAAGATGTTATCTCATGCGCTGTCCGTGCGGCGGAGACAGACGGCCGGCAAGTTTAATCTCCGCTTCAGCCGCGTTCGTCGCCAGCGCTCGCGAGCTTTTACCCGCGGCTAGAATAACCGTGGTGATGTTATTAAATTTGGACTTTATACGGAAAATTATGGCAACGGCGATGGCAAAAATCCGCCAAGAGTGTCCATATAATTGCTATCGCAAGGGTCAATGTACGGGGCAGATTTTGCGCCCCCCCCCCCCCTGCCCCCCCTGTGCGCACGTCTATTCTCCTGAGATGATTTTTTCCATGAGATTTGCAATTAATCGAAATATTTCTAGCCTTCATAAGAGCCCCATAATAATACTCAGGTGCTTGAATGTTAATGCAATATGCTTCTGTATTGCACTCCAGGATGTAAAATTCGCTGCTCCAAAGTGCTCCCAGATGCAAAATTATCTGCTCCAAAGTGCTCCAAGATGAAAATTTTGCTGCTCCAAAGTGCTCCAAAACGGAAATTTTGCTGCTCCAAAAATTGCTCCAAATCAGAAGTCCTCGGTAGCATCACTGATTTATGAAAAGGTGACACTATTGAACTTTTGATAGAGCCCATTGTTGAAAAGTTCTGCCCTTAAATGGTTTTATGATGACCAAGCACTACAGCTAACTATTTAGGTTTATTGGTTCCAGTGGCATACAAGCAATTGAAGCTGTGCAAAAGGACTTTGAGTGAGTAAATAACTACGTAATAAGCCAGGCGTTAAGCAATCTAGTGTATTTGAAATACAGTTGACTTTCAATATTTGACCCCGAGGGTTGAAATAAACAAGTGGCAGAAAAAAACAAAACACACTGCTGACTTGTTTGGCAACGTTTGTGGCAAATGACAACATATCTCTGAACCAAAGATTTTTTGTGCTCAGAGTAAAAAATTACAGCAGAACCCTGCTGATACGTTTTTCACAGGACTGTAAAAAAATATATATGTAAGAGCCAGCAAATGCAAGAGCCAAGAAACATAAAAAGTTGAAAAATGACAGGAGTTAACTGCCCACAATCTTCTTTAAGTTTACGCATTGAAAAACTGTAGAGCATTGCCTAGCGAATTTTGTCACACCCGATCGCCACAAGGCTTTTTGCTAGCACCTATAGTGCCCTTGTGGCTCTTGCCACCACCTCTTGATCACACATATCTTAATAAATCTAGTACCACTACTGCCCGTGAAGATGTTGGATCCGACACCTGGCGCAGAGCCAACTCAAGCTCAAGTGAGCATTTTCGGCGATACTTTCACTTTAGCAAGATTATTGCCACAAGCATTGGTGTCTCTGAGCTGTAACATTCCTGACCCGCCATCTTAGTATGTTTGGCACAGTCCCAGACTGTTGCCCGTCATAGATGTCTGAACATCTTCCTAAAGTGAAAGTATCTCTGAAGGCGCATCCACGCTGGTGACCGACAAGTGTCATGCGAGCAAGTTGGTCAAAAAGCGACGGTCACAAAGTGCCGGTCACAAATGGTCGCTTTAGTCAAAAATGTGACTGCTTTGGTGGAGTCATAAAGCTGTTGAACCAATCCATTGGCACAGGAACGTGACGTCAAAATACCCATGGCAATATGCTGAAGGTTATTTTGCATTGCCATGGTTGTGCTAGCAGTGACAAATGCGAGAAACAGACGTAAACAAGTAATCCTAGGTTTGAGGAAAGGCACATCGCGGTCACCATTAGTAACTCCTCATTTGCCAGTTGCAGACTTCTGTCAGTAGCTGGTGTGAATGCTGCCTGTCTGAGAAAACAAACCGTGCATGCTCTACCTCCTCCTGAACCTTATTGGCACTCGACATATAAAATCAGAGATGTGAGACCGGTGTTATCCACAGAAACATAAACACTGTATTTAATACTGGCGGCACCAAGCATTTGGAGGTACGAAAGATGTGCACATGGAGCACGCTTGCATGACCAGTGCGACAACTCGCAAGAAACAAAGGCAGCGCGAGAACTGACAATAACAATGATGATGAGTCTGCATCAAAGCGACAGCTTTCAGGGCTACAGAAATGGAATTCGAAGGCCTTGCTTTTGCTAACTGTGTACGTGAAAAAACCAATTTTAGGACCAAAAGACATCTTATAAAATAGAGATCTTGAAAGCCACAGTTATGCTGATGGTAACAGGAAACACATCATGGTGTCATCCCCTCCTCTTCATGTGGCTTATCCCTTAGTGAAACCAAGCCAGGCTGTGTGAATAGTCAACATGGCTGCTGGGCCACCTTGGAGTGCCATTTCATATAAGAATGATTGCACCCTTGCGACATAACAGTGGGACTGGCCAAGAATTATGTAACAGCTAGGAAAACACAGCACCCAGGAACGTAAAAGCGGTACTGTAACAAAAAATGACATTTGCACACCTTAACTATGTAAGAATTGAAGATACACCACATTTTTTAGCTGGAAAAACAGCATATCTTTGATTGTGGCAATGAAGGAAAAGACAAAACCAGCGAACTTTGTCTTCAAAAAATGAGAATTCATCACTTAATGTTTACCATCATCACCTTTAAGCAGCACATCTGTCATCCTCCAAAGGGTAATACACCACGACCACTCGATATAAAAAAAAAAGTGTGGCCTGTTGTATCGAAACACATGGGCACAAGTGGGAACACTGTATTGGACAGTTTCAATCATATTGGCGCTAGTAGACATTCAGCCACGCACCTTTAGAACAAACAAGAGACAAAGAACGACAGTTGTGGCTTGCGCGAGATGCTATATCCTACCATATATGAGCACGCTGAGGAGTCACTGCATTCCATGGTGTCTTTGAACGGCAAGATGGGATGTCAACGTCGGTGACCATGAATTTTAGTATGGCACTGAATGGTGTTAAATGTCCAGATGATAAACTAAGAGATGTGTGTTTCCAAAGAAAATAATGCATACAGAGGAGCGTTGATGACCTGATCACCAATAATATTTTCAGAGAGTTTGACGCTCTTCAACAAAACCCGTAACACAAGGACACTTAGTGTTTTCATTAAACACCCTTGGGTGCGACCCGCCTTGTGGCGCCACAGCGGCAACAGCCTCAACTAGGTGGCTCCTGCCACTTTCAGGGCACTCAACAGGCCACACTTTTGTTTTATCGAGCGGCCATGATGGCACATCTGATGTTCTGCATATAACAAACAACTCCTCAGCAATCACAAGTGGGATGGCGGACGCATAGAATAATCTCTTCACTATAGTCCGTCCTGCAATGCATTCAATTCTCCAGAGTGCCAGTTACACGTGCTTAACTTGGTGCCTCTAGCTTAACATAGAAAATGACTGATTGTTTGAATATGCATTTGTAATCAGACTAAAAGTGGGTGTGCTGCCGTTGTCATGCTATGTGAAAACTCATTCTATTGTCAACCATGTTTGCCATCTTGTGATGGCAGTAGCAGTGGTGCTGGTCAAGCTGGCTCTGACAGATGGTGGTGAACATGGTTTTGGTTTTGTATGCGATTTTCTATCCAAGCAGGTTTTAGATGACTCTGAACAAAAAAAAGGGTTGGGGGGAGGGGTGGTCATATTAATCTGTTCAAAACTGTAATAACCTTTTGTGAGCTGCTGCTTTGGCATTATTGTGTTCTAGGGGCAGGTTGAAGATAGGCGTTCACAATAGGAGACTACTTATTTTAAACACAGTCAGTGCACCATAAATGCTGCTAAGACTGACGCTGCTGCTCTTGGAGTCGCCACTGTGGTCACAATTATAGTAAGGTGCATTTAAGATGACCAGACAAGTTAAATTATCCGGTGAAGGTTCATTTCAGAATCTAAATCATGAAACTTTGGTCCCACGGGCACTAGCCAGGACCTTATCTTGACATCTAATGAACCCCAGGCAAGTTAATAGAACTCTACTGTATATACCTATTTCTACAAATACTCACATCTAATTATTGTAGTGGCTGCGTTAAATGCAAAAATGCTTGGTACAGTAGAATTCCTTAGTTACGTTTCTTACGGGACCACAGAGAAAGAACACATGATGCAGGAAAACAAAATATTCTATAAGTTTTCCCAGACAGGGACATTCTTTTATCGTGTGCTAACCTGCAAGGAAAAGAAACTGACAGGACAGTGCACACACGCGCTATAACAGCCATTTATTGTATAGGTCAGGTGGCAGGACTATAAGTACGTGGTAATGGTGAAGGAAGAGTGACACAGCTGCAATGGCACACTTGTGTATGCTCCCTTTAGGACTGGCACTTCAAAGAACTCAAAATGATAAAAGCTAATCTGCAGACCTCCACTACAATGTGCCAGAACGGGATATGGAAATACAAGAACCCAAGGTATAAGTGGCCTTTTTTTTTTCTTTAGAAAAGGATTTTTAATATTAAACATTTTCACCATACCCTTATGTTTGAACAAGGTTTTAAAATAGAAAGTCATTTGCCAAACAATGAAATTTTGCAGAGAAATAATATATAGACATTTCATTATTCTCATTTTAGAATCTTTCAACAAATAAATTTCTGACTTGGCATTTTATTTCTTGAAAATTACATCCAATAGTGCAATAAAATTCTTTGCATATTCCACTTTACATTTTTAAAAGTCAGAAAAAGTGTTGCATTCGGGGAATATATAGCTCTTTACTATACATGCGTGTATGTGAACAATCACAAAATTTTATTTTAAAAAGAAGCACTTTATGTTTGGAAGCACAAGGACTTTTTTTTTTAAATTTTTTTATATAAGGAGAAGTTACTATCCCAAAACGATGTTCAATATTCTGTTTCCTAGGCTCAAAATATGCCACATACGTATATATTGTCAAAATTGGAGATGATGACCTGAGACACAGGTTATATCTGGAAACATCCAACTGTAGTAGGAACATTGCACTTGCATTCAGTGTTGCTATCAGCTGTTTTTGCCGTAGGCCGTTGTCTTAGTCATTCTTCAGTAATGATCATCTTTATGCCGTTGATCCAACATTATAGTATGATGATTACAGTATAGCAGACATATTAGTCATTATTGAAAGGATCATCTTTCATTTTTTAAAGTGATGTCTTAAAGGAGTGTACCATTAGGACACTGACAAAAGTACATTTGCTAATTGGAGCAGCAGCTTGTGAGGCAGCTTTTCTGGTGCTTGCTACATTGTGTGATACTGTCTTGGTCAAGTAATTCAATGAATTAAGTTTAGCAAGGATGGAAACTAATAAAACATTGGATTTGAAAGAAGTAGCAACTGGATGCCTAGGGTACAGTTGGCTGGCCAGACGGTTCCTACTGCGAAGTAAGACTTGAAACAGACATTGGGGTACTAATAATTTGCACAGTGCTGTAGACACAAAGAGAGAAGTATTTGGGTGGAGGAATCTGTTAGGTTGCAACAGCACACGCGGGCAACGTGATAAAGTCGCGGCCGGGAAAGGAGGAAATGCAGGTTTAGTCTCAGCATGACAGATGACATGTCCTGTGTGTTCCCATCTTTGAAATGCTCTTCTATGGACGTGATGCTCAAAAATGCGATATCATCTCATATAATAGAAGTATTTTATGTCAATAAACAAGAGATAGATGTTTTTGCCACCGAACAGCCTTGAAGTGGTGAGCATGCCTCTGCCATGGCCATAAGCCATCTTGCACGACAGAGGGCGCATAGGTGCCATGACTTTATTAGGACACCGAGCAAGTGCTGTTTAGTCTTCTGAATAATTCTTGCTTCATGGTTATGGATGTTTACTGCAGCTGCTACTATGTGGAACTCTGCAAGCCTTATAATACTGTTTTGGCTCTTGCTTTCAATGCTTCATATTTTGGGTGAGCCCACACTTTCTTTTTTTTTTTACATAGAGGGAGTAAATTTATGTATTTTTAAAGAGTGTGTGATGATCACAAAGTACATGTAGTTATATTTTTATGCGATATCATGAATGGAATGCACTGAACTTATTTTTCTGTGTCAGTGACATGCTTTGCACATTCTCCAGTCTTGCTTCTGTAGAATTTTCATTCTTCTGAGAAGCATAGCAAGAGGGCTGCGTTTTAATGAAACTTGTAGTTAAACAGCAATAACCTTCTCTCTCTCTCTTTTTTTTAACGGCAGCTGCTGTGCCTTGGCACACCTTGTCGACGAAAAAATGTGTGTTCTAACTGCTGCTTTTCAAGTGGCTGGAATCTTAGGATTCTAGGAATGTTTGTTTTCTGATGCACTGTTGATTCTAAAACATCAACCATATACCACGGTGTAAAAATGAGGAATAAATTGAATCGAATTGGAATAGTTTCTAATGAAGGAATCATGGAGGCTTGCACAAATACAACTTCAAAAATTTTAAGTTTTTGCTTTGCTTTGAGGATGTATGATGCTTGGACAGGTTAGCTTTATTGCCTGTGTGAATGATGACAGTTTCAAATCGCATGCAAATCTGAATTTAAAAATTCTTGAAGTAGCATGACACCATGTATACTTGAAGCGACCAGACTTCTCAATCTAGGCACTGCTTTACAAGCATGGCCCTGCTGGCCCATTGGTGCTGTTTTTTTTTTTGACAGCTCTCTGCTGTCCATTGGTTCCAAGCTGCAGTTGCATCTCGGTTCCACTTAGCACGAAAGTTTTGCAGCTGTAGTACTGCAAAATGGTGCAGAATGTAGGCAGTGGCATAAGATCTGCGTTGAAATACAAACTCACTTGTAAGAGTAGCATTCAAGAGCTTCAAAAATTTCATTGTTATAACTGATAGTTGTTGCAGCTCACACGAAAAGTAATAAAAATAGAAGTATGTAAGGGGTGGGGGTGGGGGCAGGAGAGCAGAACTGTTTAGTTTTCCTTCCCTATACTCCTTCCAGCTGCAAGTTGCGTTGCCTAGTTTACTTGATAAGTGGCCCTTGCTGTACCACGGATGTGCCGCTTTCCCTGCTACATACATAGACTATATCGGAAACCTCTGCTTTCCATCCAAATGCAACAAGTGACAGCAGCCACCTTTCTAAAAGCTCTAATCCACCAGCCATGTGCGATCTCCACTCATTCACCCTTCTAACCACCACTGATTCCATGCAAGATAGGGCATGCGAGTGTTTATGTACAGCTGCTACAGCCATGTAAACTAGCAAAAGAAATGCACGCTCCATAATTTTCCTCCCATTCTGGACAGTCTCAGTTTCAGCTTCTTGATACCAGGAATAGTGTTGCATACATCACCTCCATGTCCGTTTTGTAATTACAAAGTCGGACAAAAAACACCGGCAGGTCGCAAATGTATTGTAAATTTGGAAGAACTTTGTTATATTTATCAACTTTTTTTTCAGCTTGATTGATTGAAGGGTTCACACAGTTATATAGAAAGGTTCATGCACATGTTATTGTTGGTAAAGTGAGGTGCATTGTTATAAAATTTAACAGCACTCTCTGACACAATATACAAGGTTCTAAAATCGGTGCCTTGAGCATTGGAGCAATTATCCAGAGAACATTATATTGTGACAATTCTTCACAGAAGCATTATTTTCGTTCTTTCCTGGAGCCCTTTAGGCTGTGATTAGCTGCTGTAAGGGAAATAGACCTTCCAATGACGCAACACTGCAGTGGTTTCTTTGCTTCCGCTTGAGCTTCTTTGTAGTTCCTTTCTGTCACAGCTTTTTCGGGGAAGCAATAAAGGTAGTGAGCCTTGTTTACTGCAAGCATTGTTTGGATTAAGCTGCTTCACTGTTTATTGGTAATGTATCAGGCCGAGCAACATTTTCAAATAATGAAATATTGAGTACACAAGTCTAATTGTTGCTAGTTAACTTATTTGGCAAATTTGTATCTTCCACATAGTATTACTTTTGTGTGCACCTTTTTGTACCTTTTGTAAGCTCTGTAAAGTAAAACAGGTACATTGCATCCACTTTTGTATTTGAGAAATGTTTGCAGAGCTTTAGTTAACTAGACGGGCTTTAACCATCTTGTATTATATGAAAGATGACAATTATGGGATGGGAATTGGTGAGTGATCTGAAGAATTGCCGACACTGAAATGTTGCTTACAAAGTTCTCTGCGTCCTTTTTGTTAGCTACAGCCACTTTTTCACGGGGGCATTTTTTGTTATTCCTTAGCTTTGTATTTTACACTGTTTGACTTCGCTTACCAAAGATTTCATTTATTGGCTAGTGCCAGTTCATTAATCATTGCCAAAGCATTCATGTTATATGTGCATGGGCTTCTCTTTGTGCTTGTAATACGTGTGCGTTGGAAGCACAGTGCCAACATCCTATGCTGCATGTGTTTTCGAATAAAAAAGTAGCCACTGTACTTCCAGTGCTGTGCTAAATGAGGTACTGCACCACTAGTAATGAATTTTGTTGTACTTGTTCGGAAAACTAAATTATTATCATCATCATCAGCCGGCTCTATGTCCACTGCAGGATGAAGGCCTCCCTCAGTGATGTCATTTACCTTGTCTTGCACAAGCTGATTCCATTTTATTCCTGCGAACGTCTTCATTTTATCGGCCCACCTAACTTTCTGCCAGCCTCAGTTGCATCTCCCCATCCCTCAATATTCATTCTGGCATTCTCACTGACCAATGGTTGTCTACCATACACATTACGTGACCCACCCATGTCAACTTTTGCCAGGCTATTGAGAATTACCTTTGTTCTCTGCACATTCATTTTCAGCCTTTCTTTAATACTTTCTTCATTTAGGTCTTCAATTATTTTTCACAATTCATTGCCATCGTTGCTGAAGAGCACGGTGTCATCTGCAAACCAAGAGTTGTTGAAATATTCTCCTTTAATCTTTATTCCTATTTCTTTCCAATCAAGTCATTTCAATGTTTCTAAGCATGCAGTGAACAATATGAGAGAGACTGGACCTCCTTGCCTAACCCTTTTCTTAATCGCAATTTTTTCGCTTTCCTTGTGGAGAAGCAGGGTAGCCGTGGCATCTTTGTAAATGTTGGCTATGGTATTCACTTATGTTTCAAGTACTCCTTGGTGATGTAATGCCTCCAGAACAGCTGGTATTTTCGCTGAGTCGAATGCCTTTTCGTAGTCTATGAAATCGATATAAAGGTGTTTGTTCTACTCAGTAGACTTCTCAGTTAGCCCATTGACAGCATGGCTATGATCTTTGTAGAGTATGCCATCGTGAAGCCGGCTTGTTCTCTAGGTGGATTAAAATCTCTTATCCTATTTCTCTTATCCTATTCAAAATTACCTTCGTAAATATTTTGTTCTATACTAAGAGTTGACTTATGAGTTAATAATTCGTTTTTTAAGTCTGTTTTCTTATACCGGGTGTCCCAGCTATCTTTAGCCAAGGGTTAAAAAATACAATATTAGAGGCAGGTGAGTGAAATCACTTGCAAATTGCTGACAGCCACCTTGCGCTCTACAGACACTTTTTTGTTTTGTAATTAATTAACTTTTTAATTAGGATTTAACTAAATTGCTAAATATTGACTTTAGGCAAGAAATGCGTCTTGCAAAGTTCGAGAGTGTCTTCAGAAACCCCCATTGCATTATTTGCGATAAAGAAAGTCTTACGTATACCATTTTTTCCAAGCTGCATAGAAAGCCTGCGAAATACAAAAAGAACCACGTGACTAGCGCATCCACGCGCAGTGAACGTGCTGCTCTCGGCCGTTGTTTGAGCGAACGAAGTCAGCTGCGGCCGCTACTCGCCGGCTCCGTAGCAGCGGTAGGTCGATAAGTTGGTGGTGGTTTCTTGGCCCACGTCGGCCAGTTATGGCACGTGACTGTGCAAGTTGTAGCGAGCGCGGGCCGAGAAACCACCATTAACTTATTGGCCTACCACTGCAACAGAGCCGGCGAGTCGCGGACAAATTAATTAATTACAAAACAAAAAATTGTCTGTAGTGCGCAAGGTCATAGGCGTACCTACCAAGGGGCCAAGGGGGGCGGAGCCCCCCCTCTTTCGACAGTGGTTATTGTCGGCTGCAGACTGGGAAACTAACAAGTCAGGCAAAGTTTTACTTAAACACAGCAATAAGCTAATTATGTAATAAAATTTGTCCTACGATTCTGCTGTGACGACTGTCCTCCGTGTGTCATGACCACGAACCTTAGGCTACCTTCGGTGCGGGCTGCCTATTTCACGCATGCGCGCCTTGCGCTCGAGCATTGCAGAGGAGGCCAGCGCTCAGCAGGGGCTCTATGACATTACAGCAATCTGCCATGATTTTATTTTGTTCTGCCTGGCATGAAATTTAAGTAATCCGCGAAGTAAATATGGGCAGGAACCAGTAAATGTTTTATAGCCCGATCAAACGCTCTCCTTTTTCAGGAAATTCAGTTTCTTTCCTTGAAAACAAATAGCATCGCCACTGCTTCATATTCAAGCTGCAGTGAGTTGATGAGTACGCAGAAGTGTCCAGTATTTTAGTTGTCCCTAGCCAGGAAAGCTAAAACAGATTCCCACTTTAGTCTCCGATTAGCCTGCTTCACTTGGCTTATCATATGGTAGCCTGCAGCGATCGTGGCGGCTTGTAACAAGGCAGTGGACTCGAGTACACCAAGAAGCCCAGCTTTCAAGTTTGCCCCGTTACTTGATCTATCTCACCAGGGAGATGATCAGCGTCCACGGTTTTCTGGACTAAGAAGGCTAGCCACCTACAAAGGATTGTGTCTGTTCCTAATAATGTTTATTTCTCTCTCAACCTCTTTGTCAGCAACGATGAGTTCACAGAGAGTTGTAAACACGCAAAAACAGCTCAACATCGTTATACTACAACTGAAAGTATCTATTATATACACATATGAATTCATCTCGCCCGCTGCTATACACAGCCGCTGCAAATGGGATTGGCGGGCAGCCTTCTTAAATTACATTCAGAAAGAGACACTGTCTGGCTATTGCGAAAAAAAAAGTTATTATTCAGCAGAGTAATGTGCTTCTTATTGTGCACACTTCATTTTAATGCCGCGAGTTTTCGCAAACTTGTGATGTCGCGTAACAAGAAGGCAATTTTATGGCACATTGAAAATTTTTGACGAATAGCGAAGAACCAACGACAAACATATGGCGTATTGAAAATAGTTCATTATTATTATTATTTTTAAGCAGTCATGCGTACGTGGTAATTACGCGGTGGATCACTTACGCGTCAGAGTGGGGATAGATAATAATATACATACTACAAATTTGAGGACCAATTATGGCGCGCATGACAGCATCAGACAACGCGACTACGTCCAGAAAGGTGACCAACTTCATAATCCAGCTTCAAGACTCTTCCGCTAGGCTGCGCGACATACCGGTTTTTGTTACTTTTAAGCACGATTTAAAGATATAGTCCTAGTCACAACGCGAAAAGGATGCTGGAATCTGCAGGGAGGATGCAGGGCCCCTCCCCTGGCTACGGGCTTGCCTCCACGCAAGCTGGGAAAAGTAGGAGGGCAAGGAACGACACCTAGTAAATAAATTCATAGTCATTTATAATCTTATAAGTATACACAACCAGCTCAATGTGGTTTGTTTAAGTAATAATGGACTGAACTTGGTCTTCTTCTTAAGAAAGGCTTTATATTGGAGGGCTCTAACAGTAAATAAATTGGCACCCTGCTTATCCTGAAGACTTCTGTGAAGTACCTTGCTTTGTCAGCCACATGTTTTGTTTAATAAGTGAGAATTTAAGGTATTAGAGTCATAGCAGGTTCTTCATAGTCATCGTATCTACAACGCCAAACTAAGACTGGGAAGTTTGCTGATGCAGTGCTCAGATGATCGGGTCAAATTTGGATGTACTTTTTAAACTTCACGGTAATATTTCCAAAATGTTATTAAACACTGCTGTGTTGTCGCGGTATAGGGCGGCCCTGCCTGCACCATCTGTTTGTGTAGATTCTTCCTTGATTTAAAAGAAACAGTTTTGAAGAGCAAGTCATCTGATCAGCTCTATAAATATAAAAAATCACCTCAAATCAAATATATATATATATATATAGAGAGAGAGAGAGAGAAAGAGAGAGAGAGAGAGAGAGAGCAACGCCAGCCCCCCCACTCGCGAACGAGTTGGTACGCCACTGCGCAAGGTGGCTGTCAGCAATATGCAACTGATTTCACTTGCCTGCCTCTAATATTGCATTTTTTAACCCTTGCCTGAAGATAGCTGGGTCACCCGGTATATTAATATTGGCATTTTTCCAGCTCAGTGGTACATCTGAGAATTTGAAATATTATGTGTCAAAGCTCTTGATTTTCTTAAAGTTCTCTCTATCTTTGATCAGATCGACTGTTGCGCCGTCTGCACCGGCATCCTTTGCACAGGACATGTGATGTTTCATATGGCCTCAGTAACCTCATTGATTGTTACACATGGAACTTTAATGTCCTGTTCGGCTTTGAATTCACATAATAAGGTTATATCATTTATCTGCGAGCTGTGCAGTTCAGAACAGCAGTCTTCTGCCACATTCGCTATGTGATTGAAATTGCTAATAACCTTACCCTGCTTATCTTTTAATGGGTGCATCTTGGTTTTTCCTATGCAGCGTTTCTTTTTAGCTGATTTGATGCCGCTGCAATTTCTTACTGCTGTTTCTCCCTTTAGCATTATAATTCTGTATGTCTCAGAGTTTCTGTTTCCTGGTCAGCTTTGATCGCTCAGCAAATTCTATTCTATCTCTTGTTGCCAGTAGTCACTTTCATGTGTTGTCGTATTAAGTCTTCTGTGGTTCGAAAGAGCTTGCTTCTTTTTGTTTTGGTACTTTACTTCCAACTTTATTTGCTGCTTCAGATCTCGATCTAGCTGTGGTTTCGTTCATTCCCTCTATGTCGTTTGTTTGTTCTTGTTCTAAGGCATCATATTTTCCATAACTCAGTGGAAAACAAGATAACAGTGATTATACGTTTCTTTTGTTTTCTCTAGAATAAATAAGGTAAAGAGGATTATTCTATGCCTACATAATGAGTTTGGCTAATGACTATGTTGTATAAAAAGTAATTCTGGTTAGAGAACAGCAGTTGTCCATGAATTTTTCGTGCAGGTGCATAAGGTGCTGAACCTCATTGATATGCATTGCACACATATCTTAAAAAAAGGTAATACTTCAATATTGTGGACAGTATGATCCGCTGCTATGAACACTTTTACCATGTGTTGAATCATATTTTTTTCTGTTAATGTGAATATTGTCCTCATACTTCCCAAGCTTGTCTTCATTGATGCTTGTGTTGTGCATGCACAGAAGCTTCAGGCATGTTATATGGGACAGTGGGCACTTGCCTGATCTGATACAAGCATGCATTGAAGAAAGCTGCCTTTTCTAGCTAAAGGTTTGCATTGCTGGTTTATCTGTGTTTTTTGGCATTTGCATAAATATCTAATTACTGAAATACAAAGCAGTAGAGATTTTAAAAAAAGTATGTTGTTGCAAGCCTCCATGTTTTCGGTGTTTTTCAGATCATCGTGTTCACAACATCACTAAAACATTTTTTGAAAAACAGCTGTCATCACATTGTTATTGTTTCGCAGTGTCATGACTTATTCTGCACTATTTATTCCCTTCATGCCCGGTGGGAAGTCATTTTCTGACAGACAGTATTTTCTCAGTTTCTATACATGGTGAGGAAAAGTATAATGTGTCAATCGTGCTACTCAAATGAGGGCTTAAATACTTACTGTGAAATGCACTGTAGCTGCTAATACTCCTTTAAAATTGTGCATAATGATGTACTAACCTATGTGCAGGCCATTTGAAGATATGTAGAATGCAGGGTAGAAAACAAAAGTGCATTTGTGCTCCTTGTTCACTTCGTTTTTGTTATAACTCTTTGTGAGAGAAAGGTTGTATATCCTTTTTCAGCATTTGGGCATTGGCTTTCTTTTTGAACAAGCTTCTAGTCGGAAACCTCATGTAACAAGTTTGGTATTTCATCTTGTGTGGTTCATAGGCTACAGTCAGTCATACTTAAGTATGGTCTCTTTGGTCCAGTCTTTTACTTGTTGGCACTCATGTCATTTGTCCCATAGTGCAGTAATTGATGCTGTCCATGTGGTATGACTTTTTGCCTTCTGTAAACTAGGCCACATATTTTCTGTTCTTATTGCGCAAAGCCATTTCTCTTTCCAGTGAAAGAGCATTTTGAATGTTGAATGTATTCATTGGCGTGTTTTGCCTTCACATTTGTGAGAAGCACATACTATGTGTGATAATGTCAGAGCAGAGTGTAATGCCATGGCAGGACGTACTGGATGTAGCACACCTGTGAGCTTAAATACACTCAGTGCATGAATGTTTGTGCATGTGTGTGAGTGCATTGTGCAAGTTTTATGATTGATGTCTCTTGCAAAAAAAGTGAAAGTTGTGTAAAGACTGCCATAATTTTAATCTTCAGGTTGTTTTTTTGCTACACTTCTGTGAGACAGTGTGGTGACTTCGTCACGTACTACTCTCATTGTCACCATGCACATTGTCTCAGGTTGCATAATTCATTGATTCATTGATGTCACATTTTTCATTGATGATCATGTTGTACATATCCCATATACAGTGTTTTTCACAATATTAAGGATTTCGAAAAATACTACTCTATAAATGCTACGCACGCTGTTTTGCAGATTGTCTTCCTTCAAAAGAAAATGAACAAGCTGCATGATTGGAATCCATGTCAGTGTAAGAATGATATTCATTTGTTTTTCAAATGCTGATGATGGAATAAGTGAGTTGCTTACCAGGTCCAACGAACAAATCGAAAGGAGTTTTTGATAGTGTGGCAATGCATAAGGTAAAGAGCAAGAAGTAGTTTGAATGTATCAGAACTATTGGAGACATGTAAACATCAGTTTATCTATTGCATTGTGGCATTGCAATATGTGTGCATTAAGGAATGAAAAAAAAAAAAGTGCGTTGTGGATGTTTGTTCCTGCATTCAACTTCGGTTGAGTAAAAGAAACTTTCTTAAATTTTGTGTTTGTCTTACTACAAGAGAACATTTCAGGTTGCAGTCCACATAAAACACACTTTTACCATTGTAAGTGAACAAATGGCAGCTATGCATGGCCAATGGTATTTCCACCCTATAAAATTTGTAAGCCTGTTGTGCTGTGTAAATCTGTTAAGATGCATGAGCATTGAGTGCTGGTACTTATAGTTAGTCTGCAAGGTGTGAACTTGCGCACAAACTTTCTTGTTTTTTGTACTTTTCACATCGCTATAACTATAGAACTGTGCTAGGCCACTTCTGAATTCATATTCGAATTAAAACGTGCTGGTATTCCTAATAATCTTTGATACATCCCTCTACCATTGTCAGTGGTTCTAAATTTTTATTTGAATGAATGAAAACAAAGTATGTTGAACTTCATTCATACATCCCTGTAAGATTATTCACAATTTTTACACTGCTACTCATAAGAATTGAAAAAGGCGTACGAGCGGAGTATTATTACAAGCTCTATGTGCCCATTTTCCACTATGTGCTGTGTTTCATTCCGGGCGTGGCTGAGTGAGCAGATGACCAGTGGAATAGCCAGAAACTTTTTTCGGACATTGCCTACCCTTCACCTGAAGTAAGGGCTGAGCAGGCTGATATTATAGTGTCATTTCACGATGGATATCCTATGGTAGTCAAATTTTGGGACGGGAACGTGTCCATTGACCTCCGGCTATGCGCCAGCAGACGACAGTCTGTTGCTCTTGGAAGTGTGCAATTTTTATCAAAATTTGACACACTGGATTTCGAGTAGTCGGTTTATTCAACCGTGACATTTAATATACACAGTAACAATGGGGAGGAGTGCACTTATCCATGCGCCTGCAGACGATACACTGTTTCGCTTAAAAGTGTGCAATTTTTACCAAAATTACACACCAAAATTGCACAGCAATTTTTGCCCAAGGTCTATTTGCCACTAGCGGCTGTCTGTGGAAATCCGCTCAATGTACTGTCGGGTCAGCCACTGGCAGCTACCTCACCACTCTGTTTGAAAAAAGGGTGTTTCAACTTTGCGCTCTGCTTGTTACTGCATGCATCGCTTACGTCTACAGAATTTGGCGGAGATCTTCAGAGCTCAATCTTTTATCCGTGGAACGTATTTGCTCATCGAGCTCTAACAGTGCTTCAGGGCCTCTTTGAGGAAGTGTCTTTCACACAGAGACTTGTTGTGAAAATTTTTATGAAATGTTTAATGCTTGTGCATTACGCAATATTTGGATTAGCCTCAACAAAGCCCTCGAAATCACAAAGTCGGTAAAGTATATTCATTATGTGCACTGCCAGTGATGCTGTCCTGCAATGATATAAAGGGCCCATCACCAGGTTTAGACATGCAAGTATCTACTACATTGTAGTACTTCAGTGGCGGGTGCAGCAAGGCTGGGAGCCTGTGTGTCGTTTCTCAAAGGAGCCGCTCACCCCACCAGTGAACGGACCCTACAGTGCTTTTGAGGAAGGCGTTTGACACCTGCATTGCATAAATAGTGCATGGCATAACTGTGCGTACTGGAAGGGGGGGGGGGGGCACATGTGGAATGCTCAGAAATGGTCGGAGGCGCGCTTTGGCCCGGGCGAGTTGTGGCAAGGTTGGCTTTTGGCCTCATTGCACCATTGCTTTTGACGTCTCTGTTATTATTGAGCCATTCCTTAATCTTACTGCATTTGCACACCTCCTGGGTCTGGGTGGCATCTCGAGATCTGACTGGCCTTGGCTAGGGATCCTGCTTCACACATTTACTATGCTAGCACAAACTTTACCAATTACATGCCACATCTTGCGGAATATTGGTCACTGTGTCATTCATGGGCAATCAAGTTTTTTTCCAAACCTGAGCCCTTTGCAAAGACCCATTTGTCCACAGCTGCAGTGGTCAGCATAAACTGCAGCGAGGGTGCCCAATTATGGCTCCGCTGGTAAGTCCTAAAGCGTGTTATCAATAGATTATGGCCGTTTTTTTTTTTTTCTGGGGTTTTACGTCCCAAAACCACTATATGATTATGAGGGACGCCGTAATGGAGGTCTCCGGAAATTTTGACCATCTGGTGTTCTTTAACGTGCACTGAAATCGCATAGTACACGGGCCTCAAGCATTTCGCCTCCATTATATTATCATAGGCGTGCGCAGGGTTCCCCATTAGGGGGGTCAAAGGTTCGTCGCAGCGCCCCCCCCACCCTACTAAGTCAATGTGTGGGGCAGATTTTGCGCCCCCCCCCTCCTCTTAAGTGACTAGAAGGGTCAATGTACGGGGTAGATTTTGCGCCCCCCCCCTCTTACGTGATTAGGGGGGGGCGCCCCCCTCCCCCCCCTGTGCGCACGCCTATGCATTGTAGCTGTTGGGCTTCTCTGTTGACAGCTGCCACCTTTCCACAAGCCTGCTACAGTATCCGTCTTCACAAGCCACTGGCTCCTATGTGTACCAGGCTGCTGCTACAAAGACTGATACTAAAAAAATTCCGTTTTGAATTAAGATTCTGTTGCAGGCGTTCCGTTAGTAACGGGTCGTGTAGAGATCGGTGGCATGTGAAAATTATTCGATTATTCGGACCGAAGCTTTCTTTGCTGCCTCCTCCAAGGACTTGTAGGGCGCTGCTGTGGTCTGGCCGCGCGCTGTAAGGAGTCGGGTTCGGCGGGTCTCGTTACGGTAGCTGGCTCCCGCCGTCCGTCCCCATAGCCGATGATTCCCAGTGAGGAGGCGCGTTCTTTCAAGAAGGAACGTAGATTTATTTACATGGTTAAGAGATTGGAGTGAAAAGAGAGAGCAGAGCAGAGAAATAACGTCAAAAGTCTTCGGCTTTTATAGCCCCGAGACCGTCACTGCAGAAGCACGGGCAAACCGGTGTCAGCGTCTCCCGCCAATCCGGTGACCTGTCGTCTTGGCGTCCGGCCTCCCGAAAGGAGGCAAATAGTCACACAATACACTCGCCACGCCCCGAAGACTCGTAGGTGAGAAGGTCGGCGAGGAGTTTCAGTCCAAAGGGGAAAGGGCCGATGACCTCCGCTTCCACTGCCAGTAATACTTGGAAGAAGCGTTGAATGATGGCTGCCTCGGGTGAAGGCCCCACCTGGGTTGATGGGAGCGTCTTCAACGGCGCAGTCCCACGCTGACCAAAACGCACGATAACGCGGGCGTGGGACGTGTGTCGAATTCCGGAAAACACGCAGACCGCTCCCTCCGGCACGGGTTAATTTTCCCTGCTGCTGTAGGGTAGAAGGCAGATGTGGCTGGGTGAGAAACTCCCCCGCGGTGCTATCTCACGCAGAGAACAACAAGCCAAAAAGGGGTCTCCGAATTCCGACGTCCTTTTTCTGGGAAATCCGTCCACGGCGACCTGCTCGCTCGCTCGGCATAGGCTCCTCCATGAAGAATCAGCGTTCGGAAGACAGCATTCTGGCAGACAGCTGCAAGCTCAATGGCGTCTGCCTCGATGAATTTTAAGGCCAAACGTAACAGCGCGCCGCCGGGTTAGCCGGGTTTCTTAATTGCAACTGCACCAGATAAACAATCGCCTTCGTGCATCCGCAGCAGCGGCGTCGCCTGCCGTACGGGGGAAGGAAAGATGGCAATGTCCTCCGCTTCCTTTACTAATCGTTTCAATCATAATTATAAGTCTATATGCGCAAGGTTTATTCCAGCAGCCTACTAAGTGCAGACGGTTCAGTCCATAATTCTGGTTCTTGGAGAGGCCTTGAAACAGTCTTGACGATTTTGCACACACGCATTGAGCCGGTAAAGCAAGTCCTCATTTGCAGGCCGATATAAGCTCTCTGCATCAAGTTTGTAGTTTATCACAAGGCTTTAAACATACTGAGCTGCGCGACAGTGTTTATCCCGAAGTGTCTTGTCTTGGACCCCATGAATTGTCCTGGCTGAGTTGTGTGCTGCAAATCTAGTGATTTTTACGACTTGTAAAGCTGCAACATCGTGTAAGGCTGGCGAGCGGAGTCTCTTCAGCTCGTCGGTGCAGTGAGCGTCGGGCTCTCGCTATCCGATCAACGGCAGGATCCACGCGTCTGCGGCTGTAAGTTTACCCCCAGAAGGCACAACTAGATTGCCAGCGCGTTTAGACTTATCGGTGATCGTTCTCAAATATAAGTCAACAGGGCTTGTTGCTGAGCTAGTTGGTTCATTACTTGAGGAAAAACTGTAATGACGCAAAGAAGACGGGGACGAAGCGAAGACACGAACTGACAGACACGGGCGGCAACTTCCAACTGTTTATGATCAGAATCCGCGCCGATTTATGCAGGCTGCCGAACAAGGTAATCCCATAGCAGAAATATAAACATGGCAGCTAACAATTCATCGTGAGCCACTAAAACAGAGTCAATGCATGCGCCGGAAGCTACACTAACGCGAACTCTAAAAACATGCCACCACATATGAACACGTGCCGACCCTATAGTGATAGGCAAAATGAGCATCGCACAATCTAAACTCTACATGTCTAAAGGCTATCTTTCAGAAAGATGGCTTCTTTCTCGCTTAGATCTAGTGATTGGGCACTAACGCAATGGCTACCTGCCCTTTTTATTAGAAACGCTTCAACTGTCTCCCTTTCAGTGCGGCTGTTTGCTCTCCTTAGAAACGTGGTTTGGCTGAAGTGTGGCGCACAACCACAGCGCTTGCAGTGGTCTGCCAAGTGCCCGCCCATGTTGCCGCTGACCGCCAAGCGGTGCTCCCTTGCACGATCGTTGAAACAACTGGCCAGTTGTTTCAACGATCGAGAGGGTAGCGCAGCTAAAACCGTCGAGTGCACTGCCGTAGCCTGCAATTTTCCATCGTAATCTGTGTTATGTGGGTTAATCCTTGTGCGTTCACAAACCAGCTGGCGAAATTTTTGCGCGTTTGGTCGCGCACTTAATTTATAATTAAATATTTTAACAGCGGGGCTGTTTAAACCGGCCGTAAAAACTTTGGTGTCCGCAGAAAACCACAGGTGGCTATGCGCCACATGCGAGCGTTAAAAACTCTGCCCGGCGAAGTGGAGCACGCGAAAGAGAGGGAGAGAGAGAGAGAGAGAAAGAAATAAAAATAGAAAAAGCGAGAAAAATAGATCGAGAGATAAAGAAATAGAAAGCAACAGGTACAAAAGACAGAGAAAGAAAGGGAAGAAAAAAAATAAAGAAAACAAGGAGACCCACCCAGCTCCGCTTTTCGTTCAGGCTTGGCAACACTGGTGCGAAGCTGCCATAATTTTTTATAAACACGCGAGCGGCCTGAGAGTCGGGCAGCACTGACGCACTCGCCAGCCGTGACGTAACAAACTGCTTTCTTTGCGAGGATCTGTCCTACGGGGAAAGATTTTGTTCCGTAGTCAGCTGCGCGTGCAATCGAGCTATTTCAGCTTTCTTCATCTTGGCATTGAAACTGAACGATGTGCAGCGGCTGAAACTAAGACGACGGCTCTGCTTCATACAGCACATAACGTCACACACGCCATAGCAAAATGGTGGTCGCTAGCGGTGGGCGGGGTTTACAGCCGGCAACGTCTAGGGCTCATTTTGCACTGAAATATCTTTAAAGTCCATTTTTCATATATTTACAGGCACGATAAACCCTCTACTTCTGTTTTCTTTCTTTCTTTTTGCTGAAAACTGTAAATTGTTGTGTGACCGTGTCATGGCCCCTTTAAGGAGGAAAGGCAGTGCTGAGAATGAGTGTAACATATAATTGCCCGCAGCTGCCTTGATAAGGTGCGTCGCTTAAACGGACACTAAAGTGAAACAATGAATCGGTTTAGATTGATAAATTGTACCCTGAGAACTCTAATGTCGTTAATTTCACCATCATAGGTTTGTTAAAGAGGATAAAATCAAGGCCGAAGTTTCATTTTTAAATTTCGCGCCGAAATCTCCGTACGTGACGTCACGGATATTGAAGTGTATTTTTCGTATTTTGGCGGCATTGAGGCAATGAAATTTGCTGAAACTTGGTATGTGAAGCCTATAGCCCCTCAAAGCACAACCGACTAGGAATTGCGTATGACCTAGTAGACGCCGTCAAAATCTATGACGTCACGACGTTTGGTGCGGGAAATTGAAGGCGGCTGAGAGAAGAGAGAGCTGAGCCAGTTGGTAGGTGTTCATGTTGAAGAGACAGCTAGGGCGTGCAAGCACGGACACAAGAGAGAAATCAAGACACCACGAACGCCGACTAACTACTGAAAAGGCGTGCGACGGCGGAAAAGAAAGAAGACACGAAAACATATCTGCGCATGCCCAAGCAATATGCGAACCTATCAATCCGGCACGCGTGGTGGATACGTTAGAGATAACTATTCAGGCACTTGATCTCTTCTTTATGCAGGTTAATCATCGATGGATGGCTCACGCATGCGTTACCACTATTATCAATACGCCAAGCCTCAACCATTAAACGCGTTTCTTGATTCCTGTAACGGTACAAAAATCGCGCATTCATCGAATTTTGGCGTGCACTTACACTCTCGGCAATGTAAAGGTGGATTAGATGGTGAGCCTCTGCTTAGCGCTCTCTTATGTTCCATTAATCTCTGGTTGACACAGCTACCCGTTTGCCCTACGTAGAAACGGCCGCAGCTAAACAGAATCTTATACACCACACACGTACGGCAATCAGTAAATTTGTTGGTATCTTTCACAAAACGAATGTCAGTCTGATTCTAGTCTATCACCCGCTCATTCTTTCTCTGTACTGCGACACATATCTTACCTAGCTTATTGTCAGCCGTTAAAACAACATTAACGCCGTATCTACCCCCACTTTCTTTAGCCTATGAGATACGCAATGAATGTAAGGAATACGACGACACGCTTTTTCCTTTTGCTTTCTGCAACCATGCTCGGGCTTAACAAAACGGCCCGCCGTCCCCATTTGGCACTGCGCGCGCCTGTCCCTAAATCTAAACGGTGCTTCATCGCGAAGGCGTAGCGACCCACGTGAAAAAGTTTTTACTTCCAGCTGGATTATGGAACCGGAAATTTTGCCCAGCTGAACCTTTTTCTAGCTGGGAAAGCAGCTGGTAAAAAATCCAGCTGGATTACATTTCCAGTTCCATAATCTAGCTGGAAAGCAGAAAGGCTGCAGCTGGGAAAAAAATCTAGCTGGAAAAATTTCCAGTTCCATAATCTAGCTGGAAATGGAAATATTTCCAGCAAATATTTCCCAGCAGGAAATGGCAAAATTTCCAGTTGCAATTCTTCATTCCCAGCTAGAAATGGAAGAATTTCCAGATTTCACCTCGCTGCTACATCGCATGCGTCTTAGCATGGTTCCTACAGGAACTGTTCGTCCAGTGAACTGCACACAGTCAAAGAACATGGTGGTGAAATTTAACAGCATTTATTTAAACGCTTGTAGCAAGTGTTGGAACATATCTCGAGATGTGGAATGAGTCCTTGTACACCACCTGAAAAGAATATTTATACATAGTGAGGGAACATCAAAACCACAATGACCCATAAAACGCAATTCTAGTAAAAGTATAGTTTTACCAAATCACATGAACAGCATCAATACCGCTTTCAAAAACAGTACCACAATACAAAGTCAATGCAGTGCAAAGCAAAGGTGAGCAAGATCTGATGAGCACTGCGGTTTATACTGTAGGTGCTATGTAACGATTATTTATATCGACCTTCACCAACTCCGAATAGACGTCCAATGAATTCACTCGAACATATGTAATTATTGGCGTTGTATGCATAGACGCATGCGCACCATTAGGTACAAGCATTGCACGGCACAGGGCCATTGGAGACAAAGGCTCAAACCGGCCTGTAGTGTACTTCGCGCATATATAAACATTACACACAGCCAGGTAACATGACACTGTGATAACGAAGCCCACAAACATTCGGGACAAATGTTCACTTACACTTGAAATATATAAGTGCAACTTACCTCCAAATGGAACAATCAGAGCTGAGAAAATCGCTGTCCCTTGATCAACGCTGGTGTATCCAAGACATCGCACACTAGTACGGCAATAAAAACCGCTCGAACATGCTGGTCATCACTCGTAACACTTTCCAGAGATAAACCTGACCAAAAATAACTATTCCATGTAACTGTCACACAGATATTCATCAAGGAAACACCCTAGACTAGCGAACACCGAGCACACACACGTACAGATATCACCACGACTGGCCGCCATGTGCTGTTCGAAACTGTGGCTGACTGCGGCGACAGAATAATTTATGCGGTCTATTGGACCGTTGTCTTTAACGGTATTAACCTTAAAAAAGGAATACAATTTTTGTATACCGTATTCATAATACAGAGTAGGTTATTATTTAGCATTAACGTCATAAGTCACCGAGAAATGATACGAGAATAGAGCTACTGACATGCCAACAAACATCGCGACAGTGCGGCGTTTTTCATGGCCGCGGCGTCGGACAGAGCAAGTTAGCAAAGTTCACTGCTATTCGATCGTGACAGTCCATGACGAATGTTGAAAATAAGGCTCCTTTTCACATGGAAGTAACTAATATTGTTCAAACACTAGCTATTGGCGCAACGGCTCAATGAGCAACTGAACAAGCACCTGGTTGTAATGCCGTGTCGACCGGGCGCACGACTACTGAAAAGGTCAAATAAAAGTTTATTTTTTAATTATTTTGCAACCCAGCCGTACGGGGCGCGGAAGATCACAGTTGCAAAATGAGTCAGTGGGAGAGGGGGGGGGGGTTATACGCATGCAATATGCAGCGTGTGAATACGCAATATGCAGGTGCCTTTTATTTCTACATGGCAATGTTTCAATAAGTCGTTTAGCCTGCAGCCACATTGAACCTCTTCATCGCGATGTTTGCTTTTCAAATATGCAAGCCTGGAAAAATCATGCTCGCATAAGTCGCAGAAAACTGCAACAGAAACTTTACAGCCACCTTTATGAGGAAGAAACATAAGTCAGCTACGTCGCAATGCAAACATGTTATGCGGTGAAGCATACCAAAAACCAGAAGGGGCCGCTGTCATGGGACATAGTGTGCCCTCAAAAAACTTTTTTTTTTTGCAAGCTTGGGTTTTGCAGACCCCCCATAATGACCTCGCGGACCCCCATTTGAGAACCACTGTTCTAAGTCATGTCTAAATGCACGGTCTGCTTTATACATTTAATCTGCTGTCACTTGTATGAAGATCAATCTTTGGGCGGATGGAATTCCTTTTGTCAACTATACCACTTCCTCGCTCAAACAGGAAAACTGCATGCTGAGCAAATTATTTCCCAACTGAAGCCGGAAAAATTTCCAGCTTGAAATATAACTTCCCAACTGGAACTGGAAACTTCAAGCTGGAAATGGCTTTCCAGCCGGGAATTATTTCAATATCCATGCTGGAAATACCATTTCCAGCCTGGAATGGGTTTCATTCCCTGCTGGAAATACCATTTCCAGCTGGGAATGGAAAATTCCCAGCCTGAAGAGCCGTTTCCAGCTGAAAACCAGGCTGGAAACCCGATTTCCAGCTGGGAATTCACATCCCATTTTCATGTGGGGAGGGGTAAAGGCGAAGTGAAGGTGAGGAGGATGGAAAGGAGGAAGGGAGAGGGTAGAGCATAGCATAGTCATGTATGGCGTTAGGCAAGCAGGACCAAGTATAGCATAGCCGCGTATAGGGGTGGGAAAGGGAAGTTAGGGTGCGGAGGAGGGAAAAGAGGAGGAGAGAGGGTAAAGGATAGCATAGTCATGTATGGCGTTAGGCAAGCAGAACCATGTATAGCAGAGCCACCTATAGCATAAATCGAGGGTGAGGAGGAACGAAAGGAGGAAATGAGTATGCTGTCATCGTATGCTTTCATTTCATGTCGTCGCTTGAGTTATAGCAAGGGGGTGCGAAAGGGAAGTGGGGGTGAGGAGGAGGGAAGAGGGCAGAGCATAGCATACGGAAAAGTGAAATGAGGGTGAGAAGGAGTGATGTGAGAAAGAGGAGCAAAGAAAGGAGGAGGGGAGAGGGCGCCACTGCATCACAAATGAAGGTTTCCTTTCCCGCCATGGAGGCCTAGCAGGTTGCACGGTTGGAACGCCAGGGCACGCTTGCCCGTGAATGCGAGCGTTGCTGAAGGAACGCAGGTCCTTCTGCGGCGCTCACAGGCTGCGTTCGTTCTACTACTCTGGTGTCTCGTCCCAAGCGCCGTTTGAGTTCACATAATAATGTCTTACCAACTAGCCCATGAACACACGCTCCTTGAGTTGTCGCTAAAGGACGGGCGAATCACTGCTCCGCACTTCCTACGTACAGCTTTCACGTTGAGTGCAACTGCATAATGTTTTCTATACCCTGTAGTTTCCTTATTCGCAAAATCCTTGCGACGGCATGTTCATATCATACAAGTGCGCAATTATCTCTTCATCACAAATTTTAGGCTGCGGGGTTGTTTACTGCCCATTTAAGGCCCCGAACATGCCAGTCCTGTCTCAGTCATTTCAAGGCTTCCTTGGTGGCCTGACATAACTTGATACCAACGAAACCTCGAGAGCAAAGCTCGGAAGTAAGGTAACAAGGTGCAGAAAGAAGAGCGAGACGACTTCACAGGCCCACCCACTTAATCAGAGCATTTTTACTGAAAACCGAGTGTCATCTGGTGGTCACCACTTCTACGCGACGAAGGAACGGTCAATCACATCTTGTCAGCCCCACCGAACACCTAACCCCTGGTTCTTTCATCTGGTTCCTTCCCAATTTGAACTTTGCAAAATCCACTTTCTGCATGCAAACCAGAGAACTGATCGCTCTGGTTGCTTGGAAACATAGTTGCTTGTTTTTTGTTTGTTTTTTTGACAGCTATGGAGTTATATTTTGGTTTGTGCGAATAGTAAATTTTAGGTTCGAAGCGAATAGTGATTTGGTCGAATAATTTCGAATTGAATTCGAATAGTTTATCACATATTGGAAAGCATGCTTTGTCAGGTAGAGAAGCAGCCAATAAGATTAAGGAGCATTTTACGACTAATAGTACATAATACACAAGTTCAAACATACCATATTGCCTTGTTGCAAGACCAAGTCTATAACCCGAATGACAAGGAATCATGCGATTATTAAACAAGACGAAAGATAATATATTTGGAGGATTTGAAGAAGTTGAGGCAACCTCAATCAAGTACATTTGTAATATTGGAGCCCTAGTCTTGGCACATACCTTGTGATGGAGGCGAGAGGTAGACGGAATATATTGTATTGATAAGTTATTTTAAGTGAAAGGCAAGATGGGTGAATGACCACACACAAGCATTTCACATGCTATCATCTCCAGCACCTAGCAGAACACTGCATTAATCTAGGCCCGTATCACTGTACAGCACCCCTTTCCAGGTGTGGAATCATTTCTGTGCTTGCTGCAATGACAAGAAGCAAGCAGTACAATATATTTTTATTCCTGAAACACGCACAACATCAATCTTCAGTAAGGAGGTCTAAGAATCAGGGTTTAGGGGTGGGATCCCATAATGTCACTGAGATTGGTGCATTGCTTCGCAGTGCCGGGTGTAGCGAGGGAGGAGATTCCCTGAAAAGCCAGCTGGCAGCATGGCCACCAGAGGAGGACCAGAGAACTTGGCGCGAAGTGCATGCTTTCTATGCCGCCTGTCATGAGTTTTTGAAGATGCCTTGCGATACGGAGAGCGGGTAGTTCGTTATGGGGAAGGTGGCGCTGCAGAGGCTTGAGTGGTGATGTCACTGGTATAGTCAGTAGACATGGCAGCTGCCAAAGGAAGGAGTGCATCAAATGGTAACGCAGGATGTTGACCATATAGTAAATAAAATGGTGATTAACCAGCAGTGCCATGCTGCGACAAGTTATACGCGAAATTAACAAGTTGGAGTGTGCTGTCCCAGTCACATCACCTAGTTATTGTTTCGTTTAGACACTTCGTCAATTCGTTTGTCCGAGAATGATAAGCAGTGCTAAGCTCATGTTCATTGGAGAAGGCACGGAGGATACCATCCACTGCTCATGACAGGATGTACCTCTCGCAAATCTGGTGAGACGTCCATGATGAATAATGAGGTCATAGAAGATAAAGTCGGCGATGTAGGTGGGTGCAGGCAATGTCAGACTGATGCCGAAGCATGTGGCCGAAGTAATCTGTTATGACTACAGTTCTTCAGACATTCACCTATTTATTAGAGTGAATGTCTTACACATTTCATTAAGTCAAGAAATTTCGAGATTTGGTGAGACATTGCAAGACCACGGCGTCAGCACAAATCATGAAAAAAAAACTACTAAAAGAAGGTCAAAAGACACGTGATACTCAAGTGCATGTGTGTGGTATGACAGCGTACTGAAAGTCCCATGACCTCACTGCAACATGACGTCATCACACAACCTAGTCACTTGGTCTAAAGGCGGGCCGATCATGGAGGCAGTGCAAAACCAAGTTAGGTGCAGTACGCTTTTTGGAAGGGGGGTGGGGGTGGGGGTCAAGCGACTGCATTGTAGTACAAAATTTGTGTTAAGTGTGTCCTGTGTATCTAGTCACCCCACTTCATTGGCCACACACATTTATATTTTGTTGTTGCTCACCATTTTAAGCATACCACTCTCAAGAAATTTTGTCACTGAATGTGTTAATTGGTGCACTGCTTTAGAGGGACGCGAGTGAAATCTGGCACAGGTAAGCGAGTGTGCATTGGTCCGAACCTGTTCAGATCAGGCAATTGCGGAAACAGAAACTGTGCCGCAGCTGCACCATTTCAGGTCGATTGTTTGCCTCAAGTCTTTGTATCTTTCCCTTGCAACAGCACGTTTCTGTTTTCATGTAAAATAAAAAAAAGAAAAAAAGTGATGTATAAAAACAGTGTATTACCAAATAATTGAACTTATGGGTTGGTTTCAATACCTTAGAGTTGACCAAACTCGCATCGAAGTGCTACTGTCTGCATTTTAATGTGTACCACCAACCAAGCCAACATCAACTGCACCCCTAGAGGTTCTGGGTGGTTATCCGTTCGGAACATCTGATAGAAGGGTGGACAAAATTAGCAGACCCCGACAAGATTACATAGTCTCGTGCTTCAATGCTGATCATCTCAAAATAATTAAACGAGATAATTGCATCCATGACACACCTCACTCCTGCATGTTGGTCTGCTCAACGTTACTCGATTCCTCTTTCTTTGCTCCTGCCATGCATAGTGAGTGTAAATCTCTAGCGAGGTTCTTTAAGCAATGTGAACAAGCAGTATAGCATGTAACAAGGACAGGCACCTATACCATTGATTATATCACTGTTTTCAACATATAATTCTTGGGGTTCTACTTCCCAAAGCCACGATACGTTTAAGAGGGAGGCGTGGAGGGCTCCACAAATTTCGACCACCTGGGGTTCTTTAACGTGCACCTAAATCTAAGTACACGGGCCTCTAGCATTTCGCCTCCATCGAAATGCGGCCGCCGTGGCTGGGATTCGATCACGCGACCTTTGGGGTAAGCAGTCGAGCACTATAACCTGCTTTCAACAGAATTGGCTCTTTAAGCGTGTCATACGTATTTCAGGGTAAAAAAAAAAAGGAAAAGCTTTGATCCGCATTGCAGTTGGCTGATAAAGTATAACTGAAGCGCTGAACACAGATGGGAAAATGGGGATGCACAGTGACGTAATAAATTATGTAGTGAGGTTTTGCTGCATTTATTTTTACATAACATATCTTCATTCTGATGCTGAGAAATTGACGCCTTCCGACCGGTTTTCGGTAATCTAAAATTTTGATACCAGGAATAATCTAATCCCAATACCTAAAATAAACAGAAAGCTTTTGTATTGAAAAGTGGTAATTTGTTTGAAACAAACTACTATAAAGCATGCACAGCGATTATGGAACGTGATAGAGCATCGTTCAAGATATGCTCAAGATATGCAGTTAGTAAGACATTTTTTGGTCAGCAAAAATGTTGCAAAGCAGCATGGTGTAACTAGAATCACGAGAATAATGCAAAATTTATGTTGAACTACAGTGGGAATTGACGCAAATTTTTGCAAATAAGCCCAAGCTTAAAATCACGCTTCCTTTCCAGAGCTGCGTAGACTGTCACTCACTCGCTTGGCGAACATTCGCACTTTCATGCAAGATGTTTGCACAACACCTGTCTCAACTATTTACGTTACTGAGTTGCGAGATCACGTCCCAGACCGCGACCCCTGTACTTATATGAAAGATGCGCGCAAAATCTTTGTTGACTTTGTAATGCTAAAATTTATAAGGCTAGCACTATACAAAACACACAGGCAGTAAATGAAGAGCACCGTGCTACGGAAGCACGTAGTCAGAGCCCAAACGAACAAATGAAAATGCACTTATTTTAGCAGGAGCATCGTACAAGACAAAGAAAAGCTCCTTCGCTTATGTCGCCAAAGAAGCACTGCTTTCGGTGGTTCAGGAGGTCAATATACTCTTGAAGCGATATTGTTAGCAGCCTCATCATTCCTTCTAGTCTTGATCTGGATTCGCCTCTCGCAAAGCCAAAGATTAGGATGTGTTCCAATCAGTGACCTTAAAGGGAAACTAAAATGAAACAATGAATTGGTTTAGATTGATAAATTGTACCATGAGAACTCTAATTTCGATAATTTCACCAGCATAGGTTTATTGATAGAGAAAATCAATGCCATAGTACCATTTTTAAATTTCGCGCCGAAGTCTCCACGCGTGACGTCACGGATTTCCAATGGTAAAGTTCGTATTTTGGCGACATTGGCTCAACGAAATTTTCTGAAACTTGGAATGCTAAGTCTATGTTTCCCTCGGATGACAATCTGCCTAAATTTTACTAATTATGAACTACACAGGACCTAGCAGACGCCGTCAATCTATGACGTCACGGCGTTTGTTGAGGGAATTTCAAGGTGGCGGCGCCACCTGTATTTCCTCTTTGGATGTTTCCTCGCTTACCAAACGTCTTCTCGTGGTAAGCGTGGCGATTTTGGCATTCTGAAAGAATAATTGACTGATATGAGAAAAATTGTTTGTCTCTGTCCCTTTAAGTGAGTGTACCTGCGGCACCAAAGGCATTATGTAATACTTTTCAAGGCCACACTTTGTAGTTGGATACTGCACCTCTGGGGGGGGGGGGGGTGTCTCAAATGAAACTTGTCGATTTTACTTATGTATATAAACACGCACATACAAACGTACACACCAACATGCATAAAGTATTGTTGAACCCCTCTCCATCCGAAAAAAAATTTCTGGCTATGCGACTGAAAAGGGGGATGGGGTCATAAGGCTCTGCTCCTCCTCAACGCCTAAATAAAACCCTCGCTACGCCTTTGAAGTTTGAAGTTTATTTCGCTTCCATTACAGAAACAAGGAGCAGGAGCAAAAGGCTACAAAGGCCTGACAAAGGGCTCCCGCTCCTGTTGGCACTCAGCATCAGCGGTACAAATGTCAATACAAAATACATCACACATGTTCATATCAAATTAAATGTCACATAAGCAGTATACAGATCACATGATGAATAACAGATGAAGAGAAAAAAAAAAGAACATGTAGCTTAAATCAAATTAATCCGGATAAGTAGCCCGGAATACAAAAGAAATATGCGCATTAAACAATAGTTAAATACAGATGATTAAGAATCTGTAGAATAAATTTCCTGTGACTTCAGTAAAAAATAACATAAGAAACGAGAGTGAATTGCATTATTCAATTGTAAAAAAATAAAAAAAGCACAACAGTATGACACGAAAATGATACACATCATGCATATTCCATTTGATGCTCTATAATATACAGTTTCATAGATTTTTTTGACAAAGTACAAAAATCAAGGGGACTTAGGCGATTTAATAATTGCGGAACCTGGTAGCCTATATGCTGCCTGCCATAAACTGTTCTGAACTTCGGTATTGCCCTAGTTTCATTGCGTAGGGAATACCGACATTTTGATTCGGATGGTTTAGCTGTGTAGAGTTTGTTCGTTTTTATATGTTGAAATAGCCTATAGTAGTATATCTGGTTAGCTTTCAGCAAAGTGTGTTTAATAAACAAATCATGCGTTCGCAAATCTTGAAGCCTACCTGTGTAGTTTTCAAAGCATCTAAGGACTATCTTTTGTAATATTATCAATTGTTGATAGTTTTTTGAGTATGTCGTACCCCAAACAAGCAAGCAATATGTAAGTCGAGAGTAGAACATGGAGTAATATAATACTTTTTTAAGCCAAAGCGGAATCAATTCCCGGATTCTGTTAAAGCATCCCGTGATTTTACTAAGTTCTGCAGATAATTTTTCTACATGTGTCGTCCAGGACATATCGCCTCTAAACCAGATGCCCAAGAACTTATGAGCTCCTACTTGTTCTATTTGCACATCTTGAAACAATATTGTTAACTTAAAATTAATTGGTTTGTTAATAGGTGCAAAAATGATGTATTTAGTTTTGTTGATATTAAGTAGCAGTTTGCTGCTGTGAAACCACGACATAAGTAGTTTTAGGTAATTATTTATTGAAATCTGTAACGTTTGCAATGACTTTCCGAAAAAAAAAACGCATTAGTATCATCAGCATACATAATTACACTTTGAGAATATGGTATGTAAGAAAGATCGTTTATGTACAGGTTAAACAACAAGGGTCCAAGTATAGATCCTTGTGGGACGCCCTGTAGTATCTTTAATTTCGGAGATTTGGAATTGTTGATAGATACATACTGATACCTGTCTTGTAAGTAACTTCGAATCAAGTCATGTGCTGTCCCTCTTATCCCACAATCATACATCTTAGTCAACAAAATGGCGTGGTTTACAGAATCAAAAGCTTTTCTTAAATCTAAAAAGAGACCAATGGTGTATAATGTTTGCTCAATGTTATTTATTATTTCATGTTTAATAGAGAGTAACGCTTCTTCACAGGATCTTTTTTTTTTTCTAGACCCATATTGCACGTCAGACATAATAGAGTACTTTTGGACAAAACTATCAATGCGGACGTTTATGATTGTCTCAAAAATCTTTGACATCACCGATAATACTGATATGGGTCGGCAATTATTAAAAGTGTAGTCTGTGCCACCTTTGTGCACCGGGCACACTCTAGCCAGCTTGAGTGCTTCTGGGAACACACCCTGTTCGAGCATACAGCTTACGACATGAGTTAACGGACTGCAAATTATGCCCATTACGTGTTTCACGGCAGCTGGTTTGATATCGTCGTAGCCTGCAGCTGTATTATTCTTTAGGTTACGCATGATGTCTGACAGTTCGTTCTCCGTAGCTGGTGTCAGTACAATAGAAGTAATTGAACTGCTTTTGTTATACGCATCTACACTTGAATGTTCATTGTGCACAGTCGGACTATACTCTCCACTACGAATGAATTGGTGGTTTAGCACAGTAGCAGCTTCCTCATCATTTAGGATGCCTTGATTTGTGGTTACAACTATGGGTGCTGCGTCATTCTTTCTTTGAGCAAGATTATTAACCGCCTGCCAGAACTTCTTTTTGTCGTTTGATACTTGGGAGAACAAATTCTCATAGTAACATATTTTTGCATATCTAAGTTCTGCATTGAGCTTGTTTCGATATATTTTGAACTCAGCAAATTTCTGTGGGTCACGCGTCTTAACGAAAGAATGATACATGTTATTTTTAGCGGCAATCTTATTTAAAAGTAGGCGCGTAATCCACGGCTTTATAATCTTTTTCTTGGAGGTACGCTTAGTTGTCTTAATTAGGAAAGGCTAGCTCGTAACATGGCATGAAACTGGCATAGAAATTGTTATATGCTTGATTTACATCACTTTGCTCGAAAATCGGTTCCCAGTTTGTCTTTTCGACAAGAGAGCGGAAGTGAGCTAAAGAATTCAGGTTGATATTCCGATATGAGCACACGCCCATTTTTATGCTTTTATCATTCGTCATTGGCAAGAAACAAAACGTCGGCAGATGATCACTTATGTCCACTGACAAGAGACCAGCATAGCTACTTGGGCCAGGTGCATTCGTAATGGCGACATCTAACAACGTCGCGCTATCCGCCGTAATGCGAGTGGCTAGATTTATAAAATTTTCACAGCCATAGGCATTTATAGTTCTCTTAAAGGGGTCATGAACCACTTTTCCAAGTAATAATCTAATGACCTCAGTATCGGAGTTTACTGCCTCCCGAATCGATTGCCGCAAAAATTTCTCGAATCCGTCAAGAATGAGCGGAGTTACGGGGGTTTGGCGCACGCTCTCAGCGCTTTCTCTCTTTTCTCGTGCCGACGAGCGCACTGGAAGCTAGACAGGGAGGGATGGCACGGGGGTAAAAAGTTACGTCAGCGCGCGTCATGAAACGCGATCGCTCTCCCGCTGTGATTCGCGTGCGCGAGTGCGGCTACCGTGTAAATTTAGCAGACTGAGGAGTGCGGCGCGGGCAAGTGGCGGTACCCCGTGGCAAGAAGCGCATCTCATCCGGCTATCGGCCAATAAGCATGCTATATCTTTTGCGACGTAAACTGGCAGATCCGCGACGTCAGCGTGCAGACGCCCCGCCCACCGACGAGATTGAGAACCGGCCTCTGTTTGAAAAGAAGGCGCCTGAGGAAACGGCAAGTTCGCGCTCCGCTTGTGGCCTTTACGCGGCGCGCACGACTGTAATATTTTGCAGAGCAGTTCATGGCCGTGTCAGCTTTCCGCAGGATGTGTTTTTTCAACAAGCCCAAGGGGTGCTTCATGACCCCTTTAAGTTCACACGCATTAGTGTCATTTCCTAACATGTTAATATTCAAGTTACCCATTATCAGAAACATTGAACCAGTGTTAGGTAGTTTAGTAGTTCATCAGTAAATTCAAAAAATGGTGTCTTATTTCCATGGTGTCTTATTGCGATGAAGCACCGTTCAGTTTTAGGGACAGGCACGCGCAGGGCCAAATGGGGATGGCGGACGACGAGTATGCAGCGAACGGGACGACAGCGCGCGACTGATGGCAACAGGGAGGCGTTGAGGAAATACGATTGGTTCGCAGGTGTAAAGCGGTTGATGTCTGGTCGGCGGAAAAGGGCAGACAACGTTCGAGGCGGCGAGAAACAGTGGGTACCGCAATAACAGCCTATTTGATCGCGCTACCGAAGAAGCTGGGTGGGCGCCCATGTCAGAGTCGGGCCTGTTTCACGTGTTCGACGGCGATAGTGGCGGTGAAGACTAATGGAGACTATGGGTTCACTCCGCTATGCCCCCGCCGCGAACGTCTTCACAGATAGCCGACATCAGCGGCTCGCCCGCCAACATCGAGCAAAACGCAGACGACTCGTCAGTACTTGACAGAGACGGCAGCAACGGGTCGAGCGTGTCGTTGCCGCCCATAAAGAACCAGGCCATCGCGCGAGCACAAGGAAGACGACGCAGATCAGCGGATGTCGTCCTTGGAGTCCGCGGCGCGTGCAAAACGCTGGCGGTCACGCTGGACCAAGTGGCGAGTTAGTATATATGCACAAGCTGAGCCCCTACGAGTATGCTCGTGGTCTACCACAAGATCTTCAACCGCACAAAAATATATTCCTTTGGCGCAAGGGCACGCCGGGCACGCAAAACAACTGCGGATACGACGACGACGAGGGTTCGTATCTAAATGAGCCACACGACCACACGCGCACCGCTTCGAGATACTCAAGGTGACCACCGTGGCCGGGATCGAACCCGCTGCAAGCTACCCCGAATACAAGCTTACCGTGGAGTTTCCACACTTGTTTAGTGGGTAAGAGGATTTTCCAAGTTGGTACTTATGAAACAGTGGTGCAACACTACTAAGAGCAGGAGGTCCTTTCTGGCCCAAGCACTTTTGCTTGCATGCAGCTCACTTCGCACTACCCAATCTCCTATGTGGCTGCCATGGCAGCATGCTGGTCGTTGCTTTTTTTCAGAGTGTAGGGGGCTAATTGGCAAGTTGTTTTTGCGTGAAATGCTAGAAGCACCGCAGTCGGGAACATTTCACGTACGCTAGTCACCTTAAAAACCACAGAGCAATGCATTTATTCATGACCACATAGCTCCTGTGCGTAATTAATACTTTATTTAAAGGGCCCCTCACCAGGCCACATAGCAAATTTTAGTTAGACATCGGAAGTAGTTGTGTGCCGAATGAAGAGCATTATGCCGCAAGAATTTTTCGAATCGGTTCATAACGAGCTGAGAAAAACAATTTGTAGCGGCGCGAAACCATGATGCGAGGAGGCGAGCTCCAAACCCTTGCCACTCGCCCGTGTAGCCTTCGTAAGCCAAATCCCTTCCCTGCCCTCCTCCATGCCTCATGCGCATGCATGGCAACGTGCGCATGAAGTGCCCGAGCAAGCCCGAGCACGCGAGCGGCGTTGCACGGCCGCTACCTCCGCTGTTTTTTTTTTTTTTTTTTTTCATGTAGCGGCCGTGAGCGTTGTGTCGGCATTTTCTGTGGTGTACTGCCTGTTTCTGCGGGACGGGCATGAAAGCTGCGATATTTGTACGGGCACGAGACTAGCGGTATCAAGAGCCAGTGCCGCATTAACGTTTACTTGGACGCGGTAGAATAAATGAGCATGATGAGTGCTCGAACGTGCCAGAACATTACTTTTGTTTCCAGGGCTGGCGTCTGCTCGATGCGCTAACCGCGGGGACACGAACGCATGCGAAACGGATGCACATTAGCCCCGCATCTCGCTGCAATTCACGGGGGAAAAAATGAAGAAGAGGCACACATTCCCTTTGTGTGTCTCATTATTTCTCTCACGTTTTATTCATCTATTCAAGCAACAAATTACGCAAACTACACATGTCGTGTCAAATAATTATCGCAGTGTCACGTGCTACTGTTGGCGACGCCGGAACACAGTCGTCTACGTAGAGGACCGACGTCACAGCACTACCGTCTAGGTAGGGCCATTCCATCGTGTACGTCATCCCCTCATTCTCTGGGCGCGCGCCCATTTACCTTGGCGCGCCCGCGAGAACGGCAAGCAGCGCTCAGCTTGAAATTTGACCCGCTTCCGCGGCGCGTAGCGTTGCAAATTTTGGCAGACGTGATCGTGAACGCCCAGTGTATGTATTGCGCTCGTCAGCTGAAAAGTGTAAAACCTGATGAGGGGCCCTTATCACATTAACACATTATCTACACACATATCATGAACTTTCTCGATGCTAACCATTTTTTTTTCATCCATCGCAGCTTGGCTTAAGGAAGGGTTTTTCCTGCGAAATGCAGCTAGCTATGTTTGTTCACGACCTGCATGTAAACCTTTATTCTAACCTACAGACTGACGCCATCTTTTTATATTTCTCAAAAAGCTTTTGTCAAAGTTCCTCATGAGCGTCTTCTACGAAAACTTTCCGCGTTACATCTAAATGACGATATTTTAGCATGGATTAAATAATTCTTAAGTAACCGTTCACAATCAGTCTTCGTTAACAATCAAATATACAGCGCTACCCCCGGAACTTCAGGCGTCCCTCAAAGGTCCGTACTTGGTCCAATGCTGTTTTTGATTTACATTAATGACATAACAATGCATGCACCCTATAACATCCGCATGTTTGCAGACGATTGCGTAATTTATCGTAAAATTAACAGCGTTTCCGATAACGCGTCTCTTCAAAACTACTTGCGAAGTGTGCAAGAATTGTGTAACCTTTGGCTAATGGAGCTAAACGCTAACAAATGCAAGGCTGTCTCTTTCCACCGCCGTAGCAATCCACTCATTTTATCTTACCACATCGCTGGCGCCAACCTTGATCTAGTTCCTTCCTCCAAATATCTCGGAGTAACCCTTTGTAGTGATTTAACCTGGGCAACACACATTATGAACATCATTTCATCTGCTAATAAAACACTGGGGTTCTTAAAACGCCATCTGCGCCATGCCCCTCAAAATGCAAAACTGCCCGCCTATCAGTCTCTCATCAGGACGAAATTAGAACACGCATCCCCCATTTAGAACCCGCATCAAATATATCTCATCAATCAGCTCGAATCGCTTCAACATTGAGTTACAAGATTTATTCATTCTAAGTACTCTATGAGGTCAGCATATCGGCATTGAGAACGAAATCCGGATTATCATTACTCGCATCTCGTCGGCGAACTGCTAGCATTCGCCTTTTTCATAAGTTCTTTTACAGCTCACTCGGCAAGCCGCCATACATTTTCTCCCCGACACGCATCTCCACTCGCACCGGTCACCCGCAACAAGTTGCGCGCCCGCATGTGCGCACCGTCACTTTTCGTCTTCATTCTTTTTTCGTGCAGCAACAGACTGGAACGGCCTTTCCAACGACGTCACAGCCATAACCTGTCTTTCCACATTTTTGACCACCATAACAGATTACCTTGCACTGTATTAAAATATGGCTTTTATTTTTCATGTATGTACCCTTGTGTAATACCCCTTCAATAGGGTCATTAAAGGGCCGCGCACCAGGTGGCATAATGAATTTTAGTTAGACATTGGAAGTTGTTGCGAGCCCAATAAAGAGCATTATGCCACAAGAATTTTAAATGCGAAGCATTTCTTAGCGAACTTCTGCGACTTTGAGCGTATCTATCTATCTATCTATCTATCTATCTATCTATCTATCTATCTATCTATCTATCTATCTATCTATCTATCTATCTATCTATCTATCTATCTATCTATCTATCTATCTATCTATCTATCTATCTATCCGCCTACGACTTTGCGCTCTCCTGGTCGCTTGGTTAATCGAATGTACACCAAAATTGGTATGGCGTAACATGACTGTATGGCGAACATAAACGACAAGTCATAACATAAAAATCATGACACGCAGGTCATGTACAGCATGATTTACATGCCGCGCTCATGGTGCGCTGGCGGCCGTTTCGCTGGCTTGATATACACCAAAATTGGTATCTTGCGACGTGACTGTGTGACGAACATAAATAACACGAGTTAACATGAAAATCATGACACGCATGTCATGTACAGCATGACTTACGTGCCACGCTCATGGGGCGCTGGCGGCCGTTTCGCTAGCTTGATCTACCCCGAAATTGGTATTGCGGGACGTGACTGTGTGACGAACATAAATAACACACGAGTTAACATGACAATCATGACACGCATGTCATGTACAGCATGACTTACGTGCCACGCTCATGGTGCGCTGGCGGCCGTTTCGCTAGCCATATATACACCAAAATTGGTATCCTGTGACGTGACTGTGTAACGAACATAAATAACACGAGTTAACAGGAAAATCATGACACGCATGTCATGTACAGCATGACTTATGTGCCACGCTCATGGAGCTTTGGCGGCCGTTTCGCTAGCTTGATCTCTCCGAAATTGGTATTGCACGATGTGACTGTGTGACGAACATGAAAACACGAGTTAACATGAAAATCATGACACGCATGTCATGTACAGCATGACTTACGTACCACGCTCATGGTGCGCTGGCGGCCGTTTCGCTAGCTTGATATACACCGAAATTGGTATCTTGCGACGTGACTGTGTGACGAACATAAATAACACGAGTTAACATGAAAGTCATGACACGCATGTCGTGTACAGCATGATTTACGTGCCACGCTCATGGTGCGCTGGCGGCCGTTTCGGTAGCTTGATCTACCCCGGAATTGGTATTGCGCGACGTGACTGTGTGACGAACACAAAAACACGAGTTAACATGAAAGTCATGGCACACGTCATGTACAGTATGACTTACGTGCCACGCTCATGGTGCGCCGGCGGCCGTTTCGCTAGCTTGATATACACCAAAATTGGTATCTTGTGACGCCACTGTGTGACGAATATAAATAACAGGAGTTAACATGAAAATTATGACACGCATGTCATGTAGAGCATGACTTACTTGCCACGCTCATGGTGCGCTGGCGGCCGTTTCGCTATCTTGATACACACCAAAATTGGTATCTTGCGACGTCACTGTGTGACGAAAATAAATAACACGAGTTAACATGAAAATCATGACACGCATGTCATGTACAGCATGACTTACGTACCACGCTCATGGTGCGCTGGCGGCCGTTTCGCTAGCTTTATATGCACCGAAATTGGTATCTTGCGACGTGACTGTGTGACGAACATAAATAACACGAGTTAACATGAAATTCATGACACGCATGTCATGTACAGCATGATTTATGTGCCACGCTCATGGTGCGCTGGCGGCCGTTTCGGTAGCTTGATCTACCCCGGAATTGGTATTGCGCGACGTGACTGTGTGACGAACACAAAAACACGAGTTAACATGAAAGTCATGGCACACATGTCATGTACAGTATGACTTACGTGCCACGCTCATGGTGCGCTGGCGGCCGTTTCGCTAGCTTGATACACACCAAAATTGGTATCTTGCGACGTCACTGTGTGACGAACATAAATAACACGAGTTAACATGAAAATCATGACACGCACGTCATGTACAGCATGACTTACGTACCACGCTCATGGTGCGCTGGCGGCCGTTTCGCTAGCTTTATATACACCGAAATTGGTATCTTGTGATGTGACTGTGTGACGAACATAAATAATACGAGTTAACATGAAAGTCATGACACACATATCATGTACAGCATGACTTCCGTGCCACGCTTATAGTGCGCTGGCGGCCGTTTCGCCAGCTTGATCTACCCCGAAGTTGGTATTGCGCGACGTCACTATGTGACGAACATAAATAATAGGAGTTAACATGAAAATCATGACACGCATTTTCCTCAATGACATACAAGACGATGTTACATGTATGCAGCTCTTTGCTGGCTGCTTCGCATTACATCGATTCCCACAATGCGCGGGATCTGCCGGCTTTTTTCCACTCGGTCCGTTAGAAGCTGAGAAAAACAATAATTTGTAGCGGCGCGAAACCATGATGCGAGGAGGCGAGCTGCAAACCCTTGCCGCTGGCCATTCACTCTAAGCCGCAAAGGTGCGCAATGGGAGTAAGTGCTACATTTCGTCCCCGCAACAGGTAGTTACTCCCCGGAGGGATTAACTGCAAGACGAGGGTGCCGTTTGCAAAGCGAGGGAGGAACTGTTAGACCACAGGGAGCAACGTTTACTCCCATGGAACTTTCCGGAGCAGTGGCAGCCTCGAACGAATGGTCAGCATGCGCGTATTCAAAGAGTTCGCTAAAGAAATCAACTCTTAACAGTTTATTTAAGTGTACACGGTCTTTTCAACTACGGCAACTGCGACAGAAGTAAAGTAATATCGTTCATATGGGATAATAATAAAACATAACATATGCGAAAAAGCTCCCACACAGAAAAAAAGTGTGCTCGCGCCCAAGCTGTATCAATGCGCGGCGTGGTGTTCTCGTCGTATGCGCGGCAAGCTAGGACTCAGCGGTTTTGCGGTGTGTTGTGGATGTGTTCTCGTTTCGTGGTTGCGATTGCTGTCACTTGTGGTGCACTGAATCATCTTCGCGCTGTGGTAAACGTGATCCGCTACTGGAATGAAGTACTGCGCTATTGAAATGCTACGCGCCGACTGGGGCATCTCCTGAGAGGTGAGTGTAAACAAGGCTGCCATCACTGCGCGTGATTTTACCTGTGTGCAGTTTATATGTAACGGTCACCGCTTGTTTAACGTTCGCGTTCTGCGCGAACAAAACACGCATGATTGATGAGCTCGTGCTATACAGCGTCGCGAGTGCTGCCCCGACTGCTATAGAATTACAAGCATGATGGTTGGGCCATCGTAACCTCGGTGAAGGCTCAACATTAGCTGTAGCAAGTACAGCTGTTCAAAAATAGTTTTGTTGTCAGTGCTGCCCAAATAAACGTTGTTTATCAGAACTTTTCGCGACTTTTTAAAAGAAGATTCACGTAAACTCCGCACAATATCTTCTATTGCAAGGTAAAGAAGTCATTTGGGAAGATTGGCTGTTAAAATAGTATGTCTAGCTAAAGGCTTAGCACCGCTAACACAGGCAGTCGGAGACGGCATCGGCAATTTCGCTCGTTTGTAGCGATGCTAGGAATCATTTAATTTTTCTATCTCTCAAATGAAGAGCAAGCTTCATTGATAAACAAGTGGGCCCACTAGCGTGTCGCTGTGAAAGCGTGAAACGTTAAACTCAGAGGACGGGTTTTTTGAACTTCCTAACACGTAAACTGTTCCATTGCACTATGATAGGTTCTGTGAAAGAGCAGTTTTCATCTAATTTTTACGCTTGCAGCATTTCTAACAGACGCCTTGTGACGTAACTGCAAGTGCACGAACAGTTCTGCCGGAAATATTAATGCTTCTGCAATTACTCTTTCAGGAAATCGATGAATGAGAGCGTTGCGCCTCCTGAGAAACGTCTTCAACATCGTGCAGCTACGAACACGCTCTCAGTAGCTGTCGATGGTGCTGTTGCACTTCCTGACGTCGGATGGACAGCATCCATTCGGATAAAACATTGCACTTTTCATTGTCTCGCCTATAATGCAGGGAAGCCATCCTATCTTCTGTATTCAACAAAGTTGTTCAATTTATGTGTACGCACGATGCTGCAGAATTGACTCGAGTCGTTGAATAAACTTGGTTGTATCTTTAGACGTTTTCGTTTTTTTTTTGTCATTAAACAGACATTTTCGCTGAACAATATAACCAACCGTGTTACCTACAGTGAGAGGCGAGCAAGCTCGGCACAGCGACGGGAGCCTATATGAGAACGTTTATATATGCATACATTCATCAAGCGCCCAAATTCGCTCGATACACGCGCGCACAAAAACCAATCCAACGCATTTTACATTTTCATGAACGTCATCACCGAATGGTTGCTTGCGAAACACTGAAGGCTGAAGTCTAATATAAGGAATCTTGCTACTTTGACTAACATGGCAGAACGTGCAGCTTCCAGGCGGTACCTGTACATATATAGCCCCGGTAATATTCACTCCGCTACGTACTGGCGTGTGGTATAGTGGTTAGCGTACGCGACTGCTGATTGAATGGTCACGAGTTCGAATCCTGTGTGTTTGTTGTGAATTTTCTGTAGTTTACTTCTCAATTTATTCCTGTGTATTAATTGTATATGTCGTCAAATGCATGTATCAACCTTCAAATTCTCAGTAATTCAACCAGAAACTGTAATAAATTGATTTTTTTTTTATCGAGAAGGAGCAACTGTTACTCCCATCACGGGTAACAGTTCGTCCCTCCGCAGCTACCATGCAAAAAAAGGAATATATCAGTTACACCCTAAAAGGGGTAGCTTTTACACCTCGACATTTCGTCCCTCAAAATAACTGAGGACTAATAGTTCGTCCCCTGACAGTTACTCACTAAAGGACGAATCGTTCATTCTTTAGGGAGTAATGGTTGTGGCAGTGCAGTTACCCCCCAAAAGGACGAACCACAAACCCCTTTTCGCCCTTTGCGGCTTAATTCATTCCTCCATGCCGCTGGCCCCGTGCAGCCTTCGCAAGCCAAATCCCTTCCCTGCCCTCTTCGGCACGCGAGCGGGAGGATCACATGACACATACGCATGAACACGTCATGCGCGCACAATGTCACGAGCGCATGACGTGCCCGAACCAGCCCGAGCCCCCGAGACGCGAGCGTGTTGTAGCGGCGTTCTTTGCGCTTTATCTCTGCAAGTAATGCCGAATGCGCCCACGCCGATCACTTGGCTTTCAACCTATTACTATTACTGAGCACGAAATCTGCGACATTTGTACGGACGCGAGACTAGCAGTGTGCCGCATGAACATCTAGTTAGACACGGGGGGATAAATGAGCCCAATGAGCGCTGGGACGCGGCGGAAAATTAGTTTCGTTGTAAGGGGTGGCGTCTGCACGATGCGCAAAGCGCGAGAACACGAACGCGTGCGAAACGAAGGTAGATTAGTCTCGAATCTCGCTGCGATTCGCAGTAAAAATTAAAAAATCAAACACACACATTCCGTTTGTGTGCTTTATTATTGATCGCAAGTATTATTCATCCATTCAAGCAACAAATTACACAAACTACACATGTCGTGTCAAATAATTGCCGCAGTGTCACGTGCTACTGTTGGCGACGTCAGAGCACAGTCGTCTACGTACAGGAGCGACGACACAGCACTACCATCTACGTAGGGCCATTCCACCATGTACGTCATCCCCTCATTCTCTGGGCACACACCCGCGAGGAGAAGGGCAAGCAGCGTTCAGCTTGAAATTTGACCCATTTACGCGGCGCGTAGCGTTGCAAATTTTGGCAGACGTGATCGCGAACGCCCAGTGCATGCATTCGCTCGTCAGCTCAAAATTGTCAAACCTGGTGAAGGGCCCTTTAAGGAATAAAAATGAAATTAAATATGGCATGATATTAATTTTACGCAAGGGCCATTAATTTCGAGAAGCTAAGGAAATTACAGTTACAGTACTAACCCCCACATATGTGTGCTGCGATTAGAGGTGTGCGCCGCCGCCGCCGCCTGTTTTTGGTCACGCCGCTCGCGCCGCCACCGAAGTCCCAAGAGAGATCACGCCACTGCCGCCGCCGCGCAATAATTGCGGCGCGCCGCCGTTAGTATTTTCTTTTAATTCGAATGGGGAATCTGGAAATAAAACACAGCACTTCGCCGGAGGAGCTCTTCTCGATGTGTCCATGTAATGAACTGTTCATTTCAGTGGCCGCTGAATAGCGGGAGCTCGGCGAGAAGCGTGCCCCCTGTTTCCGGTTCTTGTTCTGCAGCGCCATCATGACATCACGAAGCTTTCAAACACTCTCGACACAAATGATAGGGACGGAATTCGCTTCAATGCAACGAACGCAGCCCTCAGAGATCCGATTTTCGGTGCACATGTCTTTTGGTCGTGTTAGCCATCGACTTAGGTTTAATGCGGCCGCTCGTCTAACGCAGCTGTAAGGTCAGTACGCGTTCCCTGCATCGTTCTCAAACATCTGGGACACATTCATATGCAAATTCAGACTTGAAAAGTTCCTGTTTCTGTGCATTTCGTCCACTCTCTTCTTACGCTAGGAATGTGCTGGCGGGTTCGGTGAGGCGACATGGTCGAGAGCGAGGTGAAATCACGGCTCACCGCTTTTTCGAATCACTGAATGCGCTCTGCCGAAATGGACTGTGGACATCTCCTTTGGATGAACGCATCGAGAATAGCTCCCCAGAAGTTGTAGTATCTTTTTCTTATCCAGAAATATCACGAGTATTGCCTGACCTTAACGCTGCCGCGTCCTCCAGCCTTAAAGGGCGACGACCCAACTCTCTGGATAGCACATTCTTGTAGTCTTGGACCTAGTACACTGTGCATAAATAAATAAAAGAGATAAGTAATATAAACACAGTCAACCTTCCCTCAACCGTAACAATATATATCTCGGTGCGTTAGCACACTTTTTCCTTTTATTCTTACTCGAGTAAATCGATAAATAAACACAGTAGTAAAGAGAATGGCAAACTCAGAATATAGCTGACCTAGTTGGTAGGTATTCATGTTAAGAAGACATGACGTGAAACACGGACATAAGAGAAAAGTCGAGAGAGTGAACAGCTATCTCTCACGTAGACCACTACTCGGACTTGATTTATAGGTATGGTTTCTTACGTGAAAATGTGCAGATAAATATTTGTGTCTACCTTCGGTTCCGCCGCTGTGCGATTTTTCAGTTGTTAGCGGCATTTCTGGTGTCTTGACTACTCTCCTGTGTCCATCTTTGCACGCCCTGTTTCATAAAAGGCCCCCTAACAACCTGAAAATACAAAACAACAACAACAACGAGCGCGTTATTCTCTCTTGGCGTTTCTTGTCTTTTGGTGCACTTCGTGATGCCAGAACAGTGATTCACGTGACATTATCAGGGTACATACTCTCGACTGGTTCATATACGAGAAATAACAGTTGTGAAATGTCTCCCATACGGCTTTGCTATGTAGCCTCCCACCCGCTCTTGCTTCTCTCGCACGACTATCGTGTGCGATTACATGATTTCGGTTCCTTTTGTGCGTTTGCGACCGCGCATGCAGAGATAACAGACTGTAGCCGACAAGCGCGAAATCATGATAGGTTCAACGCTTAGTGCTGACATTGTACGCGTGCTTTATGAAGGAATAAGTGGCGAGGAGATGTCCCCTGTAAGAAGGGTATTGAAGGCGAGAACGAAACCAATGGAAAAGGCGCCGGATTATATGATTCTGGCAACGAACGCACTCTTTACAGTGGAAACGATGCAGCTTTCCAAGAAAAAGGCGAGCCTGCTTCGACGGTTTTTTTGCATATTTTTTATTGCGTTTGCAATTGTATGGACACTCAGGACAGGTTTTCACCGTCGCCGTCATGTTCCATATAAACTCTAAATCGATAACATCACTCCGCGCATTGTATGTTCTACCCGCGAGTAAAAGCTCGCGAGCGTTGGCAAGGAACATGGCTAAAGCAGAAAACAAGCTGGCCATCTCCGTCACACGGAATGACATCAACCCGCGTACGAGGCCTGCCGTCGATTGCTCCTCCAGCAGAAGAAAACGCACCGGCCGTCATTTGCTGGGCGAAGGAGCAGGAAGGGATGTCTGGGGAGAAGGTCTGCGTAACACGAGCAGCAACTGTGAAATTTGACTATAAGGGCGCGGTCGAGAGCGCTGGCACGCGCGCTATTTCGGCAGACATCCCCCAGCGAACGGCTCGTATACCTTCTACGCGCTGTGAGCGCTGTGATCTCACTGTTTCGCGCTCGGACCACTGATACGAAAAACTGACCGAAAACCGCTTCTCTCCCGGGAGCGGCCGTATTGCCATACACCAGCGTTTTGTAGAGTTAAGTGAGATCGGAGCAAAAAGAGTAAGCTGCTAGCCCTCGTTAATGTAATATTACGGCGTGTACTTATCGCATTCACTGCTGCCCCCCCCCCCCCCCCCGCGCGCTGCGCCGCCGCCGGTCCGATGAACCCTGCGCCGTTCATGCGCCGCCGCCGGGGATTTTGGGTCCGGTGCACATGTCTAGCTGCGATATTGCATCTGAGCTCCCACTTTATGTATGCTCGTATGTGTGCATGCTTGTGTAAACATACAAACAATATTATAGGAAAGGGGGTGGCGACTCTGGCTACGCCAGTGACTTCATGTCTTGAGAGGGCATATGCCTTAGTTTCACTGGTAGTATTTTGAGAAATAGAAACTTCCACATAAATTAAGACAACAGTATACCGAGTATGAATGAACAGTATCAGCCTACTGGGCTTGTCATTTATTTATGAAAGAAATGGTGAAAACGCGGGTGAAACTGCAGCCTGGGGAACAGGGCACCACCAACTGGAGTTGATGGAGGGCCTCGCCGAGAGTGTGACCCTGAGGGGATGCCAGAGACTAGCGGTGGTGGTGCACCCAAGTGGGAACCAGGTGTGGGCACTGCACTTCGGCCGCCATCATCATCCTCGTCGCTGCTAGACGCTGTCAGGTCTATGACCACTAAACGAGGCTTCTTGACGGGCTGCCCAGGTGGCTCCTTCAACAATGATGTTGCAGGAGCTGTACTTCTGGAGGTAGATGCTGTTGCAGAAGAACTGGGACTGTTAGTTATGCTGGTCTTGTTCTTTGGCACTAAAGGAGCCCAAGAGCCATCTTCATGGAATTGAACCTCAATACAGTCGTGGGGTGCCTTCACAGAAATTTCCGTGAACAGCCCGTCTAATACCAGTGATGAGAAGGGGGCCGGCCGGCCACAGACTGGGCAGATCCATGTGGGCTTCTTTTCATTCATTTGCAAGTACAGCGAAGCATCAAAGCACTGGAGGTGTGGACACGTTAGCGCTCGGCACGGAAAGCGCATTCGCATCTTGCCTAGCGGACAGATTAGGGACCCACGCAGACTCGTCATTGCGATCTCCGAGTCAGGGTCATGTTGTAGCTTTTCTTTGATCATTGCTCGCGTGTGGTAGAGATCCATTAGGCCTCTTGAATTTAGCCGCTGGAGGAGAGTTGTTGCCGTCAACCTTCGCACGAGGTACACACCCAAGGCATAAGTCTGGCCACCCTTGGAGAGCCAGGTCACTGATAGGTAGTTGGACTCTGTAGAGGAGAGGCGGCACATGGAGACAATGTTGATCGGACGGCTTGGTCGCTTGGGCTCCAGTGCCAGGCTTGTTGGTGGGGATCAGGTTTGGCAGTGGACACACATTAGAGTTGACCCGGACAATCATCTCGGGAGGATAGTTGTCATCCTGCTCACAGCCTGTTTCCAGCAGACAGAATCTGAGCTGTACTTGAACAGTGAATTTTGTCTCTGTTCCCAAGTTCTCTCTTGAAGAGACTATGTCATGCACTTGCTGTGGTGTGAAGCGGAACACAAAGCTGTTCTCCTGAAACCCTGCCTTGATTTTAGGCGACAGACTTGCAGGTGGGTGGAGTTCAGCCAGGATGTCATAGAATGGCAGCCTCTTGAAACGCACATCTGGATGGACTGAATAGGACTGTTTGCCAGGACATCCAGCCGCGCCACCAGGGCCCATGAGTGGCAGCGGAGGTGGAGCCACGCAGTGCATCTTGGACGAGTAGTCTCCTGAGTGTAAGGCTGGTGGTCCCGCCTCATCTACTGCCCCGTGGTGGCCAGTCATCGGGCTGCTTGCCCGTGTAGCCGCACTTGGGGGCGAGTGCGAGGCAGGGTCCTTCAAGCCACTGCCAGGTGTGGCACCGCATGGCCGTGAGTCGGTCGCGTCAACCGTTGCAGGCGAGCTGGCACCCACTGCAGAGGACGGGAATCTACAAAAGTGCAGATCTTTTATCTTCGTCAAGATCGACATCGAGGGGTCGCGCAGCAACTCAAAGGCTCGCAGCTGGAGCTCTTTTTTCTTTCCATACTTATTCCTACCGGCGAAGCCAAGAAGGACTCTGAGTTCTTCTTTCACGCGAAACTTAAGAATCATTTGTCGATATTCTTCAAGGTCGGTCATTTTCCCAAGGGCGAGAGAAATTGCGGTAGCCCTAACCCTGATGTCATACAGAGGTCGCACTGCTAAAGCGACCACGGCGCCCCCTGCCATTCTTTGGACCACTATAATAAACATAGTTATTTCTTCTTCCTGGGCAAAATAATGTTTTCATTTGCAAATGAAGCTAGGATTCACATGTGCCGCCATAAAATCTTTATTAAAAAATTTTCACACAGTTTAGAAATATTGGTCATGTATGGGTGGCTAATCGTAATTGAAGCCTGCCTTATGCACTTAAAGGGGCCATGACACCCAATTTTCAATCACAGTATGTGTTATGTGGGTTAATCCTTGCGCGTTCACAAATAAGCTGGCGAAATTTTAGCGCATTTAGTCGAGCACTTGATTTATAATTGAATATGCTTATAAACACGCGAGCGGCCTGAGTTTGGCAACACTGGCGCACTTGCGAGCCGTGGTAGGGTGGCTAGAATGGGGAGGTGTGAAAAGTATAGTTTCCTACAATATTACTTACTATACTCCATCTCACCACTACCGTTCAGCACTACCAAGGGTACGGGGTGTGAGCAAGCCACACGCTTGCGCAGTAAAACATAGTTCCAGATATAATTACCTCACTGCGACATTTGCGCTTGTTTGGCACGTGTTACAAATCGATGCGTGATATGTTTATTCTTCGCATTTATGTTGAGCGCCTTTAACTTCTGTGTCAGTAACCGCCTTGTAACAGTGGTTACAAATTAACATGGCAGCGTCCTTGCAGACGCGACCATCATGTTTCGATCCGAACTTGCGCTTGCTATTCGCCCACTGCGCTGACAGCAACAAATAAATGGTGAAACGAGCCATCGCTTCGTGCGATCTCACGCTGAGGACAAAGCATCAGGTACATTTTGTCATTACTTGCGAGATCAGCCGTTCGTTTAGCAAGGCCTGCTAAGCCTAACGCATCGAGAATTTGATAGTGGTTCTTCGGATTAGCGCAATATAGCCACGAATACATTGCTGTAGAAGCAGCACATTAATTTAAAGCAAATACAAGCGTCAGTCTGTAACTTCCGTGTCACACAGCGCGCGATGACGACTTGATAAATTCGAAGCGGAGGGCACCAGCTGCGATGGGTGCAGCCATTTTATATGCGATGCATCTTATGGCGGGGCTTTGTCCGTTTCTCCTCGCGTCCGGCGGCGTCCACCGCCCACTGCGCCAGCGCGTCCCCTCCCCCTTTCTCTTCTCTCCTACGCTCCCCCTCTCTCTCCTCTAGGAATCCTCTTACTGTACGGAGCGGCGCGCACGACAGGTGGTGCGACAGCTGCGTACTCCGCTGGGGGCGCCACGGTAGTTCCACGGTATGAAAACGACGGAGCGCGCGCGCGCCTCATTCTCTCTCCTGTGCAGCGCCGCGATGAGCGCTCGGGCCGCTGCCGCGAAACGGGAGCGGCGACGTGGCGATCCCGAACTTCAGGCTCGCGAAGCCGAAAGGAAACGTGAACAGCGGCAAGCGGACCCTGAACTCCGGGCTCGGGAAGCCGAATAGAAACGTCGAGCGGCGGATCTCGAGGCGGCGCGGCAACGCGAAGCCGAATCGAAACGTCAACGTCGAGTGGTGGATCCCCCCGAACTTCGGGCTCGCGAAGCCGAAAGGAAACGTGAACGGCGGCAAGCGGACCCTGAACTCCGGGCTAAAAAAAAAAAAGATTACACCATCTCCCCGCTGCTTCGCATTCACACATGGTTCCCTTTAGCGAGAGATGGTGTAATTTTTTTTTTCGGCGACGCCGTCTGTTCTAAAGTCCGTCTGTTCGCTTCACCAACGCCTCCCGCTTCACTGGCCCTACGCGTGCGCGAAGACTCCAGGGAGACGCTAAGCAGACGAAGCGACGCGGATGAATACATGTGGAGGGGCTTCCTATTGGTATAGTGAACTCTAGTTCACTATACTATTGGCTAGGGACCCTGTAGCACAGTGATGGCTGAAGGGAACTTCTGAGATGGAGTAGAGAGAACTCTGGCGCTGCGATCGTTCAGCTACCATGGGAATGATAGGTAGTACACGGATTTGCCTAATATTCATGCTTACGGCTTCGAACGCACTTGTGGCTTTGTTTATTGCTGTGTTTTGGCGTTCGTTTCGGATAAAAGAATGGACTGTTGTGAACATAGAGTTTCATACAATAACCTAGAGCGGAAACTGGCACTGCGATCGTTCAACCACCATGGGAAATGATGGGAAGTACACGCTTCGGATTGGATTCCGTTAGCTAGCGAACTGTCTACGAATCTTTTTCTACAGTTTCAGTTTCGTTCTTTGCGAGGCGTGGGCAGTGGGGTGCGTTGCAAAGCACTCAAACAGCGCCTTTGTTGTTCGAAGAGGCTGAAGACCGCCAGGTTTCTTAGTTTGCTGTCACGTTGCAGCTTTACAGGTTGTATTTGACAGTTTTAGCAAAGCGTCGTGCACTCACCGCAGCGCATACATGTAGCGTCCCATGCCAGTGCAGGAAATTGCATAGAGCTCACGTTTTGTTATAAGTGCTACTTGTCAAAACTCGTTCAAATCGGCTGCAAAACGACGGCGAAGCTAAGTAGACGCACCGTCACGCTCCTCTGACTCCACTTCACAACGAAACGAGAGATGCGTTGGGGGCAGGTCACTTGGACAGACACATCTGGCATACCAGCAGATGATACGTTGTTTCTCACTCAAGATGGTACTGTTATTTCAATAAATAGATAATGCGTACTTTTTAGGGAAAGACAAGCGCGCTTGTTTTAAGAGTTGTAAGAAAATAATTCATTATATTGTGATGCCAAATCTGGAACACAATTGCAGAGCAATGCATACCCAGGTGGTTGAATTTGTCCAGGTTTCATTTCCATCTCACGGTCCCGCAAACTTTTTGCAATAAGTTTTACGTACAAAAGAATGAAGCAAGTTTTAATTGGAAATAACTTCATATCACTTTCTTTTACACTCGGCAAACAAGCGTCGCGAATCTCAAGAACCTAATCCATCCGAAGCAAATCCGAAGCCTGTACTTCCCATCATTCCCATGGTGGTTGAAGCGCCGCTCAAGGAGCCCGCGTAGACACTAGCGCCAGATTCCCCTCTAGGTATTGTTGTAATAAACTCTGGCTGTGTTCCAATTCTGGACAGCATCGTAGATAGTCTACGCTGACAGCTTAGAAGACAGCATCGAGGTCATGTTGTCCGACAAATGGAACGCGTCTAGAAGACGTCTACGCGACGTGATGCCACCTAGCGTCGAGAAGAGAAAGCTAAGAAAAACAAACCTAAATGTTCTTTCTTTAGCCTCTTTCGTGTTCAAACCTATGAAAAAATTAACGTAGCTTACATTGAGCGCCTGGAAAAGCGCCTACTGGTGTACAGACGACCATACCGGCGAGATCCGAGCTACGCGAGCCATAGAGTTTCCTACAATAGGAAACTCTATGACGCGAGCACTGCGCTCAGCCGCCATCTTGTTTGGACAGCAAAGTAGCCTCCATCGTTTTTGTCTTTCTCGAAGCTGTCTATTTTGCCGGCTACGTGAGAATTGTAATGGGGCTTAAGATGGCCGCTGTCCACTTAGCTGTCTATTTAGCCGTCTACGGTGAGTATTGGAACACACCCTCTATGGTTGTGAACTTCGTGACCCAATTTGAATTGGTGAGCCTAACAATGTCAAGATGGTGAAGGGGAACTGCTAAATGTTTGCGGCACTTCGTCTTGCGACAGAGCGGCTGCAGGCCACACGGAGCCGAAAGAACGAAGTTTAGACAAATCCGTGTACTACCCGTCATTCCCATGCTGGCTGAACCGCCATGCATTGCAGCTCCATGGTAGCTCCGATAGGCACTAGCGCCAGAGTTCCCTCTAGTGTATCTATAGGAAACTCTATGGTTCATGCCGCCTGTTAGGTGGCGCAACCACAAAAATTGAACCTGAAGCAATCGATCACGATGCTGCTGACAAATAACTTATGCATTAATAAGTGGAATGGGTATTCATACTTGAAAACGGCGGTTGCCATGGTTACGCCTCATTGCTAGGCCTGAACCAACGCCTCCTCTAGAAAAGATGCCTGTCCGCGTGAGCCAAAAACCTCCTGCCCTACCCTTTCCCTCCTGCACCGTTTCTAATGAGGGCAGTAGCTGGCGATCCTTGCGGTGGCCGCTTGCAACACACATTTGCGCGTGCGCACATTACCCCCCTCGACGTCACACCACGCCAGCCCCATTAAAAACAATAGGGCAGTACGTGGCACCATCTCTCGACAAGCGACCACAACTCGAGGCAGGGCAGCTACAAGGCGATAGCCAGCGACGCCGCAGGCATCTTTCTAGAGGAGGCGTTGCCTGAACATACCTGCCTGGATCCACGGAGGAAGGAAAGCTCCGTGCCTGGATCCATGGAGCTTTTAAATGCGAATGCATTTCTTAGTCGGGCTATGTCAGGCGTCCGGCGTTGTCCGCGCGCCTCTCCGCTCTCACTCCCTCTCCCATAGCAACAGCTGCTGGCGCGCGCGCTTATCCTCGCCCCTAGCAACCGGAGCATGTGGTGCGGGCGGAGTAGCCGAGAGTGAGTGGAGAGGAGGAGCGCGCTCTGGCGTGTGAGGGCGCCCGCATCGCGGGAGCTCGGCGGAGCTCCCGCGTGTGTGGAGAGAGTGTAGGAGAGGGTAGGTGCAGTGCTTCGCCGCTCCTCTCGCCGTTCGCTCTCTATCCTCCCTGCGCCACCGCCTCAATGCAGTGCCTTTGAAACGCGTTTGTGCTGCCTTGGCACAGCCTGAAAACAGCGCGTTCTAAACGCGTTTGTGCTGCATTGAAGGCGGTGGCAACATCCCTGAGGTGATTTTGAACGCACGTAGGAAGCGTTCGTTGAAAGAGGCGCCCAAAAGGGAGACACTTGAGCGCGTCGATGTGTCCAGCTTTACGCCAATTAAAGCGACCGACAACTGATTTTTCTCGACCCAGCTTTTACGGCGCGACAGGAAGCTTACCCTTCGTAGCGTTTGTAGCTGCAGTGGTTTATCCTAAAAGCACGTAGTTATTTTATAAGCAGTATTTTTCGATCTGAAAGGCTCCAAACACGCATGAAGGCTTGCTCTAGCAACGCTGAGAATTGATAGCAATGCCGCTAGCCCTTGTGAAAGCTGTCGTTGTTCTGCTTTCGCAGGAATTACTGTAGCTATGCTTAACCACCTTTATTTTGAGCTTTCCTGCCATTTTTGAAAATAGCAAGCTGTTACAATGAGATGATGTGGCTTTATACACCTTCTCGGTGTTTGTACAGCGTTGTGCGCGCCTGCGACCAAGGTTGCCTGCGCCTGTGTCATGGATGGCTTTTCGCAGCATGGGATCATTACGCCAAGCGAAGGCAGCGCCACTTTGTTGCATACAACTAACGCAGGCCTATATGTACATTTTTATGGAGTAATATCTTTTAATATAAAGAAATGAACAATATTTCAGTACTAACAGAAAAGTAATCGAACGCATACACCAATCAATGGTCACGTGACCGGCTTCATCGGACCGTGTATGATTTTGCCGCCAGAGGCGCCAAAGGTCATTTTTCGCGACTTTCAATGAAGAAATGAATATATAAATCCGCCTCTCACAAAATAAACAGGGTTGGTTTGAGTCAATGCGACGGACAATCATTCCATCAGTGCAGTCATCTTATTTCATGTTCTGGGCAGTTGTCGGTCCCTTTAAAATTACTACGCCGTGTACTCTAGGTACAAGAAATGCATTCGCATTTCCTCACGATTCCCTTCGGGGAGGTGGGGGCATTTTTTTCCCCCTCCATGCCTGGATCACCTGCATCACCGCGACGCCATTCTAACCACTCTCCGGCTTCAGCGGTACGCACGTTTACGCATTTAACAAGGTAAGCACATGGAATTAATTTATACGTATATTGCAGTAAGCTTTTACAGCTTGTCCCTAGGCCACATATATGTAATGAAAAGCGCATTTTCAAACTCTACACTATGCTGTTGTGGCAGCTGAGCACAAGCATTTAATTCAGTGTGCATGACAGCGTCACTGTCACACATCGAGCAATTCAAACAATCGACATCTTTCAAACCAAGGAATCATTTATTGTGCAATAACAAATAAAACATGCTGAAAACGAATTGTTTGGAGAGGAATAATCATGCTACAAAACTTCAACGCGTTTCCAATGAAGCCATGCCAAATTATTAGCCCTAACGTGGTATTGTACTAGTAATTAACCAGCGATTTTCGTAAAAGAGATAAGCTCACCTAATTCATCAATGCTGCCCAACCTTCTCTCATGAGCCTTTTGTGCGCACTGGCTACACATACTTACTCAAGCGCGCATTTAAACAAGGAAGGGAACATGAATGGTATTCGACATGGAAACACTGTCACCCTTGGCTAGCGCGCTTGCGTCCTCCATTGTGAAATCCACCGCGCTTCGACATATCATTGTCTCTCTAAATCACAGTGTAATTGTTTGTGAAGTTAGTAAAATGTACTTTCATTTAATCTGAACATGACATTCTCTTGCGGAACTGCAACTCAATGAAAATTACTAGTTCATAACGGAATTACAGTTACACTTACACCTGCTAGAACTACATGAGGGAGATAACACACAACATATAGTTGAAGGTGCCACTACACAGTGCAATTACAGTTCCGTGCAGGGCCTCAGGCCAGGGAATAAAAGGAACGCAGAGAAATGCTATCAGAAAGATTAATACATTCGCAAGAGTTTGCCGATCCCAGTGTATGCCGAATAGCTTCCTGCGCCTAGAATTATCCCAAGGAAAGTTCAATAGTCCAACGATTATCTTCACGCGTATAACCTCATACACCATGTTTTTCACAAAGCTTACAAGCGGGATTAAAGCTGGTACAACGTCATAATAAAGAACCCCGAATCAGACCGCCGTTCACAATCATTCTAGTAGAGCAATTACCCCGACGCGACGACTTGTTCAGACCGTTAAAACGAGCATGAAGCTGGCAAAAAAAAGAAAAAAAAAAGAAAACTAGAACAAAAGCTGATTGAATGCAAGACTGATGAAGGATGAAAGCCGCCAACAGATTAAGCGAGCAGTTTTGAGATATTGTGCTAATATAAGTAGAGCTACAATGCCGTGACGCACCCCTCTCCCCCTCCCGAATTGACACGAAGCTGAACGGCAACCTTCACATTCACATCTCCCTCAGTTTTGAGTAGACGCAATTAACGGTGGCGCGAGTAGCACGGTTGGCAAAAGTCCCCCCCCCCCCCCCCCCCGGGAAGTTGTACACGGGAGCGCAAAGCTTCCTCACGCCTTCATGACAACAAAGATTAGACGGCCACAGCGCCAGGTTAAATTTGTTTCCAAGACATGCATTATAGACTGCTGGGGAGAACGGGGCAATGGTAAGCTTAGACAAGTTCAATCACTAACATGACAACCTTTTCTACTTCACTCCCTCAAGGCACAGTTCGATTTTCACAAGAACACCCCGCCCCCAACCCCTCCCTTAAAAATGAGAAAAGTGCGCTTCAGGTGAATACGATGTGCTTCGAGCATTTTCCCGCCATAACGTCCGCAAAAGAAAAGGCTAAAAGAAAAAGAAAACACACACCGTGGTCAATAGGTCAATCGAATTTCGCCACCCCTCGCCCCTTTGTTCTTTCACCAAAACGAAAATCTGAACCAGCGCCTGTGGGTGCGTTCTAGTTGGCATACTCACAAGTTGGCCGCCGTACTTGGATAATCTACGGCACAGCACACATCACGGAAGGCTCCTCATATCCTAAGTTTCGTGCCCGTCTTCCTTGATTCGTTCCAATGAGAACCGATGTAAATTCAAAGCAGGGCCCATATTTCCCGATAAAATAACCGCTGCAGACACCACCATGAGCGGTCAAACCAAACCTACGAAGGCAGTAAGAGAACGTTCAACATGACCGACGTTGCAGCTGCTGCACGGTAACGCACCAACAATTGCAAATACACCTTGCACACATTAAAAGCAAACGCGGGCATTGCAGCATTACACACAGTTCACCCAAGCAGCATAGTGAAGCGGGGAAGTAGACATCGCGTGTTAGTCTTTTTCTTCTCGCCGGCCCGCGACCACACGAGACACAAGAGGCAATGCCGCGCACCACACTCTTACTAACCGCTCACACAACGGAGCCGGGCTTGCCGTCACTCGGTCGGGTTCAAGCCCAACAGCCCACAACGGTCACAACGTGTGTTGTAATTGGCCGCAGGAGCGTGCGACTTCGTGGCGTGATATGTAATAGCCAATAGAGTGACAGCGTGACCCCCTTCTCTTATTTCCTTCTCTGTGCTGTGCAGGCAGAGAAACAGGGTGAGGGGGGAGATGGGCAGAGCTCATAGTGCTCATAGGCCTTCTAAAACCTCTAAATGTTTGAAAGCAGCGACAGTGACGATTCTGTCCTTGCCTCTTATCCTGGGGAATGCGAGCCGAATGTGTAGTCAGTGTTTATTCGCTCGCTCCTCGATTCTCCTTCCGTAGTAGAGTGCCTCGATGCGCGCGCGGAGGCGAACGAGCGCATCGAGGCACTCTACTTCCGTAGCGGCTGCGCGCGCTGCGCACGGCAGGCTCTTTCTCTTTTGGCTTCCGCGGACGGGCGATAGCAGCCTTTGATGACGCGTTATTTTTTTTTTAGTTGTTCTGGGTCAGCAGTGCGCCCTAGTGGTGTAGAAAACTGAAAGATGGTGATAATAGCATCAGAATGCTGAAGGTAATGTTCCTAAGCAGGTTGGTTCTGCGTTGAAGTCGTACGAATGGAGCATACAGTACTTATGTAAATTAACTGAAGCACATTTACCATCACAATGCCGCAGGCTCACCACCACTGAAGCTGGCCGTGGCATCATGAGACAACTCCACTACGCTCCTCCGTTCAACGAGGACAAGCGACGTCAACTCCCTCCGTACACGAATCATCCAACCCCGAGAAACACGCACCCCGAATTTCACGTCCAACGCCGGAAACATCGAATTAAGGAGCTACGGCGCAGCTATGTCCAAGCAGCAGGAGTGTATTATGTGGAGGCCACCGCCTACCCCATTAAACATCGCTATGCATGCCCTAGCTGTTGTGGACAATCAGGGCAACGTTGTTTTTGAGAACAATACTCATAGAGTTTCTGTTGTCGGTGTTGATTTCTTTCCTGCTCGTTTGGTTGTTCCCGGTGATTGTTACGTCAAGAGTATTTTAAATGCGAAGCATTTCTTAGCGAACTTCTGCGACTTTGAGCGTATCTATCTATCTATCTATCTATCTATCTATCTATCTATCTATCTATCTATCTATCTATCTATCTATCTATCTATCTATCTATCTATCTATCTATCTATCTATCTATCTATCTATCTATCTATCTATCTATCTATCTATCTATCTATCTAGCCGCCTACGACTTTGTGCTCTCCTGGTCGCTTGGTTCACCGAATGTGCACCAAAATTGGTGTGGCTTAACATGACTGTATGACGAACATAAATGACAAGTCATAACATGAAAATCATGACACGCATGTCATGTACAGCATGATTTACATGCTACGTTCATGGTGCGCTGGCGGCAGTTTCGCTAGTTTGATATACACCAAAATTGGTATCTTGCGACGTGACTGTGTGACGAACATAAATAACACAAGTTAACATGACAATCATGACACGCATGTCATGCACAGCATGACTTACGTGCCACGCTCATGGTGCGCTGGCGGCCGTTTCGCTAGCTTTATATACACCAAAATTGGTATCTTGCGACGTGACCGTGTAACGAACATAAATAACACGAGATAACATGAAAATCATGACACGCATGTCATGTATAGGATGACTTACGTGGCACGCTCATGGGGCGCTGGCGGCAGTTTCGCTAGCTTGATCTACCCCGAAATTGGTATTGCGCGACGTGACTGTATGACGAACATAAAAACTCGAGTTAACATGAAAATCATGACACGCATGTCATGTACAGCATGACTTACGTGCCACGCTCATGGAGCGCTGGCGGCCGTTTCGCTAGCTTGATCTACCACGAAATTGGTATTGCGCGACGTGACTGTGTGACGAACATAAAAACACGAGTTAACATGACAATCATGACACGCATGTCATGTACAGCATGACTTATGTGCCACGCTCATGGGGCGCTGGCGGCGGTTTCGCTAAATTTATATACACCAAAATTGGTATCTTGTGACGTGACTGTGTAACAAACATAAATAACACGAGTTAGCATGAAAATCATGACTCGCATGTTATGCACAGCACGACTTACGTTCCACGCTCATGGGGCGCTGACGGCCGTTTCGCTTGCTTGATATGCACCAAAATTGGTATCTTGCGACGTGACCATGTGAGGAACATAAATAACACGAGTTAACATGAAAGTCATGACACGTATGTCACGTACAGCATGACTTGCGTGCCACGCTCATGGGGCGCTGGTGGCCGTTTCTCTAGCTTGATCGACCCCGAAGTTGGTATTGCGCGACGTTACTGTGTGACGAACATAAATAATAGGAGTTAACATGAAAACCATGACACGTATTTTTCTCAATGACATACAAGACGATGTATGCAGCTCTTTGCTAGCTGCTTCGCATTACATCGATTCCCACAATGCGTGGGATCTGCCGGCTTTTTTATTATGATAATTAGATTTTGTAAAATGTTAGTTAATGTTAACTCATATGTTGAAATGTTCGTGTTGACAATGAATCCGACATCGCACAATAGGGGATATTCAAAATGTACAGCGCGATCTGTCGCCAACGCCATAAGCTCGGTCCGCCATGTTTTGTTGGGCGCAAGAACGACACCAGTCCTATATCACAGTCTTTCAGGTGCTAGCTGCTCCTTCTTTTTCTTCGTTCTGCGATGACTTCCCAATGCATCGTGTGTTGAGGCAACGAGGGAGCCCTGACAATCGGGGGGGGGGGGGGGGGGGGGGAATGGCGTGATTCTTATAATAAAATAATAGGAAGTGAAGAGAAAAGTGAACTCCACAACTGTATCTAGCAAATTAGGACACCTCAGCAGGGGTTCACAAGGGAGGAATAAGGAGGGATTAAAAGATTGATAGGAAAGGTGGGGGAGCGGTTACGTGATATCGCGGACGGGGCCCCGATCTGCGAGCTATCTTTGGCGAGAGGACATCGCGGAAGAGACAACCGTCGAGTGTGAAATCCTCCGAGTGACCCCCTGACGATACCGGGAATAAGGTAACAGTTACTTTAATGGAATTGATCAGTTACCTGAACGAAGAAAAATAAAGTACCGCCGTCAACTTGTTTCGTAAACAAGGTTGGCACTGTGCTTTGGTTCGGAAACGACCGACGCGCGCAAAAGCGATCTTCAACCTCAGTTCTTATTTCTCTGTGCAGTTTAGTTGCTCGTCTACAACATAAGCTAGACTTGCCGAACAATATTACGATATATGCATTTTAAAAGAGACGGCCGACGTCGCACATGCGCGAGAGAGCATGATTGATCAACATTAGCTTGTCGGTGTTGCTGATCGACGAAAGCAATGATTTACGTATATGTATAAACTAGGGGTGTGCGAATATCACATTTTTCGAATACGAATCGAATACGAATATCCACCTTCGAATGTCGACTCGAATATCGAATATCAAAGGAAAAATGCCTCCACAGTAACAATATTTTATTTAACATGTAGCTATTTGAAAAAAAAAAAAACATTAACAGCCTGACTGGCAACACAACATACACTGCTATCTCCAGAGCACAATGTCCAGGCTAGCACAATGCACATCACAACACAAGCAAATATCACGGCACAATGAAAGTAATGACTACATGTTATAATGAAGAAATATGAGTTGCTCCACATGATCAGGCAGCAGGCGTTCCCTTGTAACAGAGACAACCCCCCCCCCCTCCCCCCTGCCACTGCAAAGGCACGCTCGCTTGGAACAGAAATGGCTGGTATAGGGAGTTACATGGGGCAAAGCTTTCCCAGACTGGGGTATCTGAACAGTCCTGCAGAAGTGGTCCCGCATAGCGAACGAGTGGTAGTGCGGCACGTTACGGCCGCATAATATTGAAAATGTACGGTTACATGATCGCCAACAGCGCTGCACGTCGCAGATGCACCAGCAATAAATCATACGTATTGGGGCGCTCGTCGCAGGCAGATATCGTGCCTCCGTGTAATTAAGATGTTTATCGCTCCTCTCGGCAACGTTTTTAGCGATACGAACGCAGCAGAAATGTGGAAGACGAGTTATTTTATGCATGATAATCGAATCGCATATTCGAATTTTTCGAATTTTCGAAGTTATCGAATATTCGAAACTTTTCGAATACACGATTTTCGAATTGAACACGAATATTTCGAATGTAATATTCGACGAATATTCGAAACTTCCGAATATTCGCATACCCCTAATATAAACGTGTGTAAGCGGTGCCACAGACGCTGCTGCGCGCGTCCGCGGAAAATCAGTACCGCCACACGAGTCTCGATCGGCGTAGAGATCCCAACAGACATCTCAAGCTTCGCAAGGCAGCTAGTGTACGCCGAAGTACATAGTCCGCATGCCGCGTCTGCCATTCGCTTTACACCCCCCTTATCCCTCCCCTTTCATTTTTCTTTTGCTTTCTTCGATACAGCGTGCGCTGCGTGCGCTGCGAACACGGAGCAGTTAAATGGCGCAAATACAGTGTTTCACATGTTTCGTGGTTAGTTTTACTTTTTCAGGAAGAAAGAATGATATTGCGTTCCAGTTAACATCATAATCTCGAGCCCAGTAGCGTCGCATCGTGAGCAAGCGCTGACTTGACGAAGGAAGGAACTCGGAGCGTCTATGAAATGCAATGCCGGTCTTGGCCAGTTTGAAGTCACGCGCTGTCTTGAGGCTGACTTGATCAAGTCAAGTCGAGGCTTCAAGTTAAGGCGCGTTTATGAATACGGGGGATAGTGTCCAGAGAAGCGGGCAAGTTCATTCCTACCTCGATTAGGGTGCATCAATGTGCTCCTCCGGAACAGGGTGGAGACACTGCTTTTGTGGACGCTATATTGGTTCGAACGTTCGCGTTCGGTGGCAATGCCTGGCATGCAATGATGGAACGCTTTCAGCGAAACGCGCGGTAATTTGGCTCATTTTATCCCTTCTTGCGGTAGGGCTTGCACATATAATGAATGTTGGTAACAAATATTACGCACGAAGAATTTGATGGCGAAATAAAGGCATTTAGAGCGTATCTATCGGTCTATCTGTGTCATTGGCAGCGTGTCATTTAGTGTGTGTCATTTAGTGCTCTCGCGGCCGATTGATTAAGTTGATGAGTACCAAAATTGACATGGCATGACATGGCAGGAAACATAAATGACTGTTCGTTACATGAAAATCATGACATGCCTTTAATGTACGCCATGACATACGTGACATGGTCAAGGAGCTACAACGGCCGTTTGGTCAACTTCATGTAAACCAAAATTGACATTGTATGACAGGAGCATGAGGAAAATATAGATGACTGGTCATAACACGAAAACCTTGTCATGCATGTCATATAGCCCATGACATACATGACCTGGTCATGGAGCTCTTACGGCCACTTTATTAACTTGATGTGTACCAAAACTGACACGGCATTATAGAAGCGTATGGTTAACATGAATGACTGGTCATAACACGAAAATCATGTCATGCATTTCATGTGCGCCATGACACACATGGCACAGTCTCATATTGTTCTAACGGCCGTTTTAGTAACTTTATGTATACCAAAATTGACAGGGCATGATAACAGCATAAGACGAAAAAGTGGCTGGTCATAACACCAAAAAGATGTCATGCATGTCATGTAAGCCATGACATACATGACCCGGTCATGGAGCTCTAATGGCGGTTTTATTAACTTGTTGAATACCAAACTTTACATGGCATGATAAGAGATTATGAATAACATAAATAGCTGATCATAACACGAAAGCCTTGTCATGCATATCATGTAGGCCATGACATACATCACCCGGTCGTGGAGCTCTAACAGCCGCTTTATTAATTTGGTGTCTACCAAAATTGACACGACATAAGAGGGCATAACTACCATAACTGACTGGTCCTAACATGAAAATCATGCCATGCATGTCACGTGCGCCATGACACACATGACCAAGTCATGGGGCTTCAATGGCGGATTTATTAACTTGTTGACTACCAATATTGATATGGCACGGTAAGAGAGTACGACTAACATAAATGATTAGTAATAACACATAAATCATGTCATGCATGTCATGCAGGCCATCACATACATGACACAGTAATACAGCTCTAAAGGCTCTTTTATTAACTTTCAGCATACCAAAATTGACAGGGCACGATAACAGCGTAAGATGAATATAAATGACTACTCGTACCATGAAAATCGCGTCATGTGCGTCATGACATACATGACCTGGTCATGGAGCTCTAACATGGAGCTCTGTTAGAGCTCTAACATGACCCGGTCATGGAGCTCTCACAGGCTCTCCAAATCTCACTCCAAATTCACTTGCTTGTGATTAGCTTAATGCGGATTAGCTTAATCCGGCTTAATCCACATTGTTTTGCGGCCATACTCTATCATCCAACTGACTAGACAAACTGAATTTACTCAAAATGGCTGGTTCGGAATTACATTAGTCCGGAATAGCTTAATCCGGCTTAATCCGGGCTAGATTAATCCGGCTTAATCTCTGTTGTCTTATTGTGGCCACATTCAGTCATCCAAATGGCTAGGCAATTTCAACTTACTGATAAGAGACTTGATCAAGATTAGCTTAATTCAGATTAGCTTAATCTGGCTTAATCCGGATGGGCTTAACCTGGCCATGCTCCGGCATCCAACAGGCTAGACAATCTCAACTCACTCCAAATTCACTTGTTCGTGATTAGCTTAATGTGGATTAGTTTAATCCGGCTTAATCCACATTGCCTTATTGTGGAGATACTCTGTCATCCAACTGGCTAGGCAATCTCAACTTACTCAAAATTGGGTGGTTCAAGATTCGGACTACCTTAATCCATCTTAATCGAATTTAATCGGATCGGCTTAATGTGACCATACGCAGTCACCCAAACGGCTAGTCATTCTATATTCACTCAATATTGACTTGTTCAGGATTAGCTTAAGCTGGATTTATTTAGTCATCAGAACAGACTGTTGGGCTTGTTGGTTATCCATGAACACTCCTTTGTCTGTTCTCCTTTTTGTGCTTGTCAATTTTAACGCTTATTCTTTCAGTGTTTATTTAGTCATGCTTAATCCGAAAGAACATAGCCTAGTCGGGTCTAATCTACCTCATGGCTATGCCATCTCATCTTGGACCGAATTAGCGTGATCCTACATAATCTCTAATAATCTTGCCTAATCCCACTTGATAGGTATCTACCAGTATAGATTGGTGTCGACTAGCGTTAAATTGGCTTGTCCAAACTCAATTAGGCTGCGATATACTGGCTTAACTAGGCTTTTTCTAAGCTTACCCTGGTTGAATCCGGCGGCTTAATTGTTATCAATGAGTATCAATCAGCATTGATTTGTATCAATTACTACTGATTGTTTTGACTATGCTTATTTAGCATGAGCTATGATTATAACTTGTCTTGACCAAGCTTATCTAAGCTTATTGGCAAGGCAGCCGAAGCATCTATTCACTCCGCACGGCTTAACGCAAAGCTTAACATCCTCTTTGTAAAAGCAGCTTCACGAGATGATTATGCGATGCAGCTATAGCGAGACAAACAAGGATTTATTTAACAGGGGCCGTATTCTCAAAAGGCGACAATCGCAAAAGTATCGCCTTTGGTGCGCGCTGATTGGCTATTGACCAAAACAGGAAAAGAGAGGGCGCGATCTGGTACTTCCGTCGACGTGACGGTGCTCTACGGAGCTCCTGCAATGCCTGGAATAAACGAACACAGTGACCTAGGCGGTAGCTTCTATTATTCAATCCTCGGTGGATGTACGCAGCATTTTTTACGCTGAAGCTTTCGGCGAGCATTACCTTCGGGTGTTATCAGTACTCGTTCTTTGCCAGCGCCTGTTTTTTCGTGGTATGAACGGTTTGAACGTCCCAGGAACATGAACCGTGCGTTGCTCGCGTGGCTTATCGCGAGCCGGCAACAGGCTGAGATGTTGAGACGATATCGCTGCGGCGGCACACTACAGCTGAACTCTCCGAGTACACCGATTACGCCGTGTTAAACTCTCAACGGAAATACATTTCACGCAAAGCTGCATTCTTTGAATATTATACTGTGCATTAAACAATCGCGCAAAAAAACGTTGAATGCACTTTCAACACGTCCTATATTTCAAGTAGCCACAGCCAAGCCTGGCCCCTGCGTAGAAACCTCCAGCATCCGCAAATTAAAGCCGATCCGCAGCACAGCCAAAAAAGAAATGAATAAAAACCTGAGAGTCATACATGAATGTCATGTTGGTTGTGTCGTTTCAAATCACAAAAACGCCATCAGCCCTTGTGCTGTTCTCTTTCATAAACAATATCATGGAACGCGGCCTCCGCGATTAGTTCTGGTACTTCGCTCCTACTACGGTGCGCTGCTGCCAGTGATCGCGGAGGCCATGGTGCGAATTTCATGTTTTGTATGTTTTTTTTTCTTTCCTTTGTCGCGCAACCATGGCATCGGCCCAATCGGCAAAAGGTGTGCGTCTTGTAATGCTGCATCACAGGTTTTACATGAGGCGGCGTTGTGCATGCAAACTGAAACGCTCGTAGCGTCTCCGTGAGGCTACGTCTGCAGTGGTGTGCTGCGTCTCTGTCACCCGCCAGGTTCGAAGACCGATTCAAGACTGCTCGCGCCCAGACTTGATTTTCAAGATTACTTGATGGAACGAAGCTCGCCGGAAGGGCGCGTTTCAAGTTGGGGAGGATTTCTGAAACGCGTTTGCCCTGCCTTGAGGCGTTGGCAAGTCAAGATCAAGTTAAGGAGCGTTTCTGAATTCGGGGGTATGCCTATCCTAACGGCGCTTCCAGGGCCAAAGGAGCGGCGAGCGTCTCTCGACCGCTCCAAAAAAGATAAGACCCGCGTTAAAGGTCCTGTAAAGGGCCCTGTAATCTAAGGTAGCATCTCCTTCTTTTGTACACACAGCACCAATCCACTTTCGTTATGGAAACACAAATTATGCAGTGGAACGTGATAGGCCTTCTTAGGAACCTCGATGATGTTCATGAACTCTTACATAGACATACCCCAAAAGTGCTGTGTGTACAAGAAACCTACCTAAAAACCAAGCATATAAACTTTCTTACACAGTATGTCATTTTTCGCAAAGATCGTGATGATGCGTTCGCGTCATCTGATGGTGTTGCCATCATAATAGACAAAAGTGTAGCGTGTCAACGTATACAGCTGCAAACGCCTCTGGAAGAAGTGGCCGTTCGAGCTGTCCTCCTAGACAGACTCATAACAATTTGCTCGCTTTACATACCCCCGCACTATCAGCTACACAAACGCGAATTTCAGTCTTCTGTAGATGAGTTGCCGGAACATTATCTTCTTCTCGGTGATTTCAACGCACACAGTAGCTTGTGGGGAGACTCTCGCAGCGATACCCGAGGTCGTTTGATTGAGCAGTTCCTGTTTTCTACTGGCACATGTTTGTTGAAAAAGAAGGAACCCACGTATTTCAGCCTCGCGAGCAAATCGTACTCATCCATCGATCTTAGCATTGTCTCTCCATCCATTCTACCTTATTTTAATTGGAACATCATTAAAAACAACTATGGGAGCGATCATTTTCCAATACTTCTGAGGGCACGAAAAGAATACCAGTGTAAACCGCAAGCTCCCAGGCGGCAGGTTGATACAGCCGACTGGGAAAAGTGCAGAACCCTTACTACAAGTATATCGTGGGCCGACATGTCTTCCTTGGGAACCGATGCTGTTGTTGAATACTTTACTGCCTTCCTAATTGACGCCGCTTTGCAATGTCTATCTGAAGTAAAAAATGTGGCAGGCAAACGCCGTGTTCCTTGGTGCAACGAGGAGTGCCGTAAAGCTCCGCAGAAACAGAACAAAGCGTGGGGGCTACTGCGCGATTCCCCCACTGCAGAAAATCTGATAAATTTTAAACAGATAAAATCCCAAGGCAGGAGAACCCGTCGGCAAGCTAGAAGAGAGAGTTGGCAAAGATTTATCTCAGGTATCAACTCCTACGTGAATGAGGCTAAGGTATATAACAGAATTAGTAGGATGAAAGGCCGACAAACATCCTCTCTTCCTCTAGCGAACTCACACGGTGACTCCTTAGAAGATCAAGGTAACTTCCTGGGCGCACATTTTGAACATGTATCCAGTTCTTCACACTATTCCGACACCTTTCAAAGATACAAAACACAAATGGAACGACAGAAATTAGAACCTAAAATTGCGAACACTGAAGGATACAACCAACGTTTCTGCTTAGCAGAGCTGCAGGCGGCACTGAGTTGCCGCAACAATACTGCCCCAGGTTCCGACCGTATAATATATGTTGAAAAATTTGCCCCAAGAAACACGAAAAACTCTCATCTGAATCTACAACGCCGTGTGGTTCTCCGGTGAAATCCCCACTGCATGGAAAGAATTAAGCCATTGTAATTCCGATTCTGAAACAGGGGAAGGACCCATCTTTCTGTTTTGAGCTACCACCAATAGCACTAACGAGCTGTTTTTGCAAAGTATTTGAAAAAAAAAAAATGATAAACCGCCGCTTGCTACATTTCCTAGGATCGAATAAACTGCTTGACCAATATCAGTGCGGGTTTCGAGGGGGTCGATCCACGATTGACCACCTCATACGTATGGAGGCACAAATTCGCGAAGCTTTCGTGCACAAGCAATTCTTTCTGTCTATATTCCTTGATATGGAGAAGGCATACGATACTACGTGACACTATGGAATTTTAAGGGACCTCTAACATCTGGGCATACGCGGCAGAATGCTAAATGTAATAGAAAGCTATTTGTCGAACCATACATTCCGTGCTCGAGCGGGAAATATTCTATCACGGCTATTCGTTCAGGAAACTGGAGTGCCTCAGGGAGGGGTGCTCAGCTGCACGCTTTTTATTGTTAAAATGAATTCCCTGCGTCTGTGCATCCCACCCAGTATGTTTTATTGTACATATGTCGATGATGTACAAATAGAATTTAAATCGTGCATGAACGGCAGGTTCAGCTTGGTCTGGACAAGGTGGCCAAGTGGGCAGGCGAGAATGGCTTTAGTCTAAATCCACAAAAGAGTGCTTGCGTCGTATTTTCCAGAAAGAGGGATATGCACCCTGATCCCGACATTAACCTGCAGAGTCAACGTATACCTGTAAAAATGGAACATAAATTCCTGAGGTTAATTCTGAACGCAAAGCTAACCTTTGTGTCCCATATAAAATATCTAAAAAATAATTAAGTGTTTGAAAACCATGAACATTTTAAAGGTGTTGTCACACACTACATGGGATAGTGACAAGAAGTGTTTAATGAACCTTTACAAAAGCCTCATGCGCTCACGTCCTGACTATGGAGCCACAATTTATCAGTCTGCCTCACCAAGTGCCTTGAAAATGCTGGACCCCATCCATCACTTAGGTATTCGGCTATCTACAGGTGCTTTCAGGACAAGCCCTATAGGCTTCCCAAGCAACGCTTAGCGGCGCTGCTGCTCTTGACAGGCAGCGCCATCTCTGGCAGAAAAAGAGAAACTGTGGTGTTAGCAGCGCGCGTTTTCCCTTCTCTCCACCGCGTTGCTGCTCGCTTCTGTGCACGTGCAGAGCTCTCGCGGTGAACTTTCGGCGCCTCGCAATGTACCGCTTGCAGTGCGGCTTCAAAAGGATTTTCAAGCTTGACTGGCACTTCCGAAAAGCGAACTTGATAAAATGAGAAAGGCTCGTCAATCACGTTAACGGTGAAGAGCAGACGATCGACGACAACCACGCCCGACTTAAAGCGAAATGCATTTCCCAAGTCGCGATTACACCGTGTAGGACGTACACCTCGAGGTAAGTCTCATTCTGTCATGTTAAAGATGAATAATGGACCATATGCACTCCGAAATGAAGCCGTACACGCTATCCATGTTCTGCGGCGTGGACTACGAATCATATGATTGTTTTGATATGGCATGCTTACAGTAGCAGCCGTGTACTTTCGTGAACAAACGTTTGCGGCGTGCGAAAAAAAGATTATACGGCCATGGCACTGCTTCCTGAGAAGGTTAGAGTCAAGTCCTCCGTGCCGCTGGAGAATCACCCGCCGATTAAGAAGCGAGGCAGCTAGCTGAGCTTTAACCGTTGTGAAGCAAGATGAACTGCTCGCCTCGTTTTTTCAGCTCTCGCGTCATGCTTGCAGTCTCTTTTTATGATATCGACTTGACAGGCGTATAAAACCTGTTGCGTGAACACGGCTAGAAAATCGCACAAAGTCAGAAGGTGGTTACTTCAAGGGTGCAATTGCAAAGCATGTATCAAGTGCCAGTTATATTTAGCGGCTTAAATATATATCACTCTAATAAAGTGACAAAAACAAAACAAACCTGCAGAACGATGTCAAAGCTTGCTGAAAATGCACAGACGTCCGTTCCGGCGTGATAACTGGGGTTTAACGTCCCAAAACCACCATATGGTTATGAGAGACGCCGTAGTGGAGGGCTCCGGAAATTTCGACCACCTGGGGTTCTTTAACGCGCACCTAAATCTAAGTACAGGGGCCTCAAACATTTCCGCCTCCATCGAAAATGCAGCCGCCGCGGTCGGGATTCGATCCCGCGACCTTCGGGTCAGCAGTCGAGCGCCATAACCACTAGACCACCGTGGCGGGGCGATAAAGCAGCCTTCCCGACGCGTGAAATGCAGGCGCCGAACTTCTGAAAATGTGCGGAGTTAAGTTGAATTCAACCAACCGCGCAATGCTAACGGTATAACGCGAATGTGAACGTTCAACAACGACGGATAGGTCTCACGAGCACGGCGAATCAAAACACAAAGTTGCTTCACCTACAACCGTAACTGGACTTTAACAATGCGAGAAGACAGCGAGTAATCATTACTGTAGTCACTGCGTGCATACGCCCCGTTACTTACCGATTCAGGTAGTCGGAACGAACGAAAGCGATGAACTCAGACAGCCAAAATAGAAGGCGAGACAGCGCTGTCAGCTACCCACGCTTGCCGCCTTTATTTCTCGTGCGACACGTCCGGGAACCGATACAGTTTAACACGTGAATCGTGTGCCTTAGCGTTGTCTGCACTGTTGTGGCTGACCACTAAACCGCAATACTTCGGACCACGCTTGCGCTTCCGCGGGGTCGCTTCTGCAATCGTGGAAATGCGCAGCTTCGCACAGCAAGCCTCTCGGTTCAACGTACCCAGCTGACGGCCTCCCAGTTACCCGCACCGAGAGAAGAACGCGTGCGCACGTGCGCTACCGCTACCGTGAAAGGGGCTGAGTCGGCCGCGCAGAAGGTTCAGAGCTTTCCGACAGAGCCGCAGCGCGGCTTGCGCGGCGCTGTCGTCGCGCCGCAAACTTGAGCCTCTTTGTGAAATCGGACGAGTGGTTGTTCCATTTGCAGGGATCATACTCATCTTTTCTGTAGTTTCTCAAAGTGTATGCAAACTATTAACATCCCACATATTCTACCATAAATAATTTGTCCGGCCCTCGCATATTTCATAATCGCGTCTCAGTGAGAGAGCCGTACTCCGAGTGAGAGCCCTTGCTGAGGAAATGGATGTCCCACTTTTTGAAAACCGTCTTATGAGCCCCGCTATTGGTCTCCCACCGTGGCAGTGGCAGCTTATAGACTGTGACGTATCCTTTGTTGAAGTCGCAAAGTACGCCCCAGTTGCACAACATTAATATGTACTTTTTAGAACTTCAGCACAAGTGTTCGTGCCCTGAATTCTATACCGATGCGTCGAAGTCTCACTCTGGCGTCTCTTACGCTGCGGTTGGCCCATTCTTTTCTGACGCAGGAGTGCTGCACCTTGAAACAAGTATATTTACGGCTGAGGATCACGCGATTTTGTTAGCCGTTAAGCTCATCAACGAATCTAAAATACCTAAAACAGTTATATTCACCAATTCTTTAGGCGTTGCTAAGGCTTTAAGAAGTTATAAGATCCACAAAAACCCAGTAATTGTGTCGCTGTACTCTCTCTTATGTGCTATGTACGAGGCAGAGCAGCACGTCGAGGTGTGTTGGGTGCCAGGTCACCGTGAGATAGAAGGAAATGTGCTGGCTGATTAGCTTGCGACATCCGTCTCTAGAAAAGCTGGGAACTCCTCACTGACTGTACCTGTAATGGATATGAAGCCCTACCTTCGCAATACACTCCGAAGCTACTGGCAGCGCTTGTGGGATGCCCAAAGTAACAAGAAACTTCACACTGTCAAGCCACGTTTACTGTCAAGCCACCACGAAATCCAGACAAAGTGATGTTATTCTCTAGACTGAGAATAGGACACACCTATGGCACCCATAGTTACCTACTGACTGGCGGAGAATGTCACAAACGAGCGTGTTATAAAGCGCGCGCGTGGCCGCTTTCAAGCAGCTGCGAGACAGAACGGTGCGAGCCGCGCGCCCAAGAAGCGCGAAAGACGAAAAAAACAAGCAGCAAAAGACGCCGGCGCGCCGCATCCTCCTCACCCACTCGAGCCAGACGGAGACAACGCGATCAAACGCCCAGCAATGCCTGGAAACATCTGGAAGAGAAGGGTGACGCATCGCCGATGACGCCGCCGCGATTCGAACCTACGAGAAAGCTCTCGCCCTTTCTCTAGCCTTAGCTGTCCTGCACGCCGAAGAACCCTCCCGACGCTTCTAGAAACCAGGGAAGAAGGGATAAAAGCGTGCAAACGACGAGGGAGGTCAGTGAAGAGTCAGACAGTCACTCGAAAAGTCGAGACAGGAGTGAGTCAGTCGGCCCGGATATGGTGAAGTAAGCTGAGTGTGGCTCCGTTAGCCAAAGAAGACGTGTTTATGATGGTGTGCGGTCAGTAGATCGTCGATCTGGAAGAATCCGATGACGACACCGTGTGAGCCGTGACAAGTCACGACGACGGTTGAGCTACGACGATCAACGCTGGAGCTGGCGTGAGTGTTTCCTTGGAGAGAAGCAATCGATTATCGTCCAAATTTTGTGGACTGGATGCGCCATTGTATATTCAAGACTTTGACTGTCCTTGAATAGTTATAATGCATGTAATTGCATTTGTAGCGTGTGATCTGTATGTTTAGCTCCCGTTGTGTAAACACCATCTGAGTTTTAGTGTGAAGTTGTAACTGGTACCAGCCGAGTGTGCATGTGTTTGTATTATTTGTATTGCCTTAAATGAGAATATTTCGTTTTCGTTTGTGTTGTCGACTCTCGGCTCTGACTCGGTCTTTGGACCACAACCGGCGTTCGCTGGCGCACCAAAGGACCAACTCTAAATTGTCCGCGCTTTCGTGGTGCGTTTTCGGAGGGCCGTGACGCCAGCCCTTAGGATCCGCCCGGCGATTGCCAACCCGATTAACGGGACAAGTGACAGAGAACCTCCGGCCTGTGGTAGGTGTGGGGAAGCACTGAGACGAATTCACGTGCTATTACAATGTCGAGAGTGAGTGAGTAACAACTTTATTAGTCGAAGGGGTGAGGGGTAAGGGAGGCTAAGCCACGAAGGCTGCCAGGCTGTGCTTCTCGATGACTTCTTCCGTTCGTTTCAGGACCCGTGTCTGGATGTCTCTGTCGTTGCTGGAGAGAAGGGCCTCCCATTGTTCCTCGGTGGGGGGGTGAGCAAAGGAGGTCGGCGGGCGGGGGATCCTCCGGGCAGCCCCAGAGGATGTGGTTCAACGAGGCAACGTTGCCGCACAGGCAGCAGCGTGGATCGATGGCACCTGGGTGCATGTATGAAAATACGAGGGGGCACGGGAAGGTGCGGGTCTGTAGGCGACGCCAGGCGATCTCGGACCGCTTGGGAAGGCTGCTGTGAGGATGTGAATAGAAATATCGCTCGAGGCGATAGTGCTGAGTGATGTCGTGGTAGGTGACCAGGGGCTCCGGCACCAGGGCGTCCGACTCTGAGTGGCCCACCGCTCGGTCGACGAATCCTCGAGCGCGTTGGTGAGCTGTCTCGTTGCCGGGGTGACCCGAGTGGGCGGGGACCCAGATCAGTTCTATGCGGCACTGCTCATCTTGCTGCAGTAGGGGCCGAAGTAGCCGTAAGGTGGTAGGCGAGACGAGACCTCGCGCGAAATTGGAGATGGCTTGTTTGGAGTCGCTGATTATGACGCTTGCGTCAGCCGAGGTCGCGGCCAAAGCAATGGCCACTTCCTCCGCCTCGACGGCGTAAGGCGTTCTGACGGTGCCAGCCGTGATGGTCGGCCCCAAAGGAGCTGAGGAGGGCGACACGGAAACGACTACGAAGGCGTCCCTGCGTGCATTGTATCGGGCCGCATCTACGTAGGCGACGGCCGGGTGGTCGGCGTACTTTGCTTGAAGCATGGCGGCACGGGCTTGGCGGCGAGCGTCGTGGTGGCCCGCCAGCATATTCTTAGGTAGCGGCTTGATGTAGAACGCCGCTCGAATAGCATGGGGTAATGAGACCAGATCCGGAGGGTGGGAGGAGGTGTCGTGGCCGATGGAGGAAAGGATGTGGCGACCGGTCGGCGAACGGTAAAGGCGTTGCACTTGAGCGGAGCGGTGAGCCTCAATCAACTCGTCGAGCGTGTTGTGTACACCCAAACGGAGAAGACGATCGGTGGACGTGTTGGGGGGAAGGCCGAGGGCAGTCTTGTATGCCCGGCGGATGAGGACGTCAATTTTATCGCGTTCCGATTTTAGGAGACGTGTATAAGGAAAGCCGTACGTGAGGCGGGAAACGACGAAAGCGTCGACAAGGCGAAGTAGATCGTGTTCTCGCGTGCCCTCACGCCGCGCACGGACACGGGCGAGCATACGTGCGGTCTGCTGCACCGAGAGCGAGAGCTTGTCTATGGTGTGTGTATTATGGCGGTTGGACTGTAGGATGAGCCCGAGCACGCGGAGATGCGAAACGACGGGGACAGGAGTAGAGTTGGCATGAACCGTGATGGTGGGGTGGGGAGTTTTGTAGCGACGCCGGTCGGGAGGCCGCATGAGAAGAAGGGCCGATTTGGCCGCTGAGCAAGTAAGACCGGCCGCGTGCACGTGGGACGTGACGACGTCGGTTGCGCGTTGCAACGTCTGCTCGATATGGCCGTCAGAGCCCGACGTGACCCAGAGAGCAATATCGTCCGCGTACAGGGTGTGTTTAAGACCGGGGATACGGTCCAGCTTGCCAGGAAGCGAGCGGAGGGCAAGATTGAATAGAAAAGGCGACAAGACGGCGCCCTGAGGGGTGCCACGAGGGCCAAGCTCGTACGTGGGAGACGGGAGGTCCCCTATGATGATTTCGGCCGTGCGGGCGGTGAGGAACGCGCGAATGTAGTTGTAGGTGCGGGTGCCGGGGTTGAGGGCTGCGAGTTCGGCAAGGATAGCCGAATGGGAGACGTGGTCGAACGCCTTGTGAAGGTCCAGGCTAAGGAGAGCCTTTGTGTCTGAAAATGTGGGTGGGTGGAGGAGATCATGGTGGAGTTGTAAGAGGACATCTTGCGTGGATAGGTGGGGGCGGAAACCAAGCATGGTGTGGGGAAGGAGATGGTGTGCGTCCGTGTACGTTTGCAAGCGAGCGAGAACGACATGTTCTAGAAGCTTGCCGACGCACGAGGTGAGTGAAATGGGCCTGAGATTCTCGATTGTGAGTTTCTTGCCCGGCTTGGGGATGAAAGCCACGCGAGCGTGTTTCCATGATTGGGGGAGGTTGCCGGAGCGCCAGCACTCGTTGAGGAACGAAGTGAGGGTAGCAACCGAAGGGGCGTCGAGGTTTCGGAGGAGCTTGTTGGGGATGCGATCTGGGCCGGGGGCGGAAGTGGTGCGGAGCTTCTGTAATGCCGCGTAGACCTCCGCTTCCGTGATATCGGCGTCCAGTACTGGGTTGGGGGCCCCAGAGTAGGACGCGAGAGGGGGAGGAGGTGTGCCAGGAGGCAGAAGCTGAAGGTATTTGGCGGACAGGTCTGCCATCAGCGACGGAGTGTCGCCGGGGTAAGCCCGGACCACTCGTTGTAACTGCTGCCGAGCGACCGACTTGGCGGAAGCAGGGTCGAGGAGGTGGCGGAGGAGATGCCAGGACTGTTTGCAGCCCAACTGACCAGAGAGACCCGAGCAGAGCTGCTCCCACTGTTGGCGGGCGAGCGCGGTGGTGTGTTGCTCGATCGTACGATCGAGGTGCGCGATGCGGCGGCGTAAGCGACGGTTGTGACGTTGCTTCTGCCAACGGTTGCAAAGGCCGGTGCGGGCGGCCCACAGGTGGGCAAGACGGGCGTCAGTTGCCGGATGGTCCTCCGTGGTGGGGATCGAGGCGGTGACTGCGTCGAGGTCCGCTAGCAGCTGGTCGGTCCACGTCGAGAGGTCCTCGATGTTGGAAGTGGCGGAGTGCAACCGGCGTTCTCGGAAAGCGTCCCAGTCTGTATAGCGGGCCGTGTGTGGGCGCGGCTTGCTGGGGGAGGTGAGAACTTGAATGGTGAGGACATAGTGGTCACTGCCGAGGGACTGATGCGTGTTAGACCAGCGCGCGTCGCGCACGCTGCGGCAGAAGCTGAGGTCCGGTGTGGTATCGCGGCACACACTGTTGCCGATGCGCGTTGGTTGCGTGGGGTCGGTACAATGTCGAGAGGCAGAACCTGAAAGAAGAAAACACTTTTTTAAAGTCTATCAGGAGCACATCCTCCTTCACCCTGAATTATTTTTAGGTATTGATCCGTTGTTTGACAAGAAATCTCTTCTATCATTTTTAAACGACGTTGGTACACTGAAAATAATTTCTCCATAAGAACCGTAGCACATCCTCTGCAGGAGGATGCTGCTGCGAAAGTAGCGTGTTTTAAATGCACTAAACCTCCGGCTCCTTGCTCACAAGGGGCCGTGTGAGGCAGTAGTGCCTAGTATTCCTTCACCTTTTTTGTATATTCCATGCATTGCACAGTTTTTAATCCACTACATACTTTTCATGTCACTTTCATTCTTTTAACCATTATATGAATTTTACGTACATTTAGTGCGCATCATTTTAAGGCCCCTTTACAGCCACCTTACACCAACATTGATCATGCATTACATCATGTCCTGGCGCTCTTTGGCCATCATTGGCCTTTGCGCCATAAAACACTATATATCATCATCATCAGCAGCAGAAGCAAAAAGTCACAGGATCCCTTACGCATTCGCCTAAGACGACTCGAAGGCGAAAGCCACTTCTTTTTCTTCCCAGTCGATTTATTGACCCCCCCCCCCCTAACGCTGCTTTGCGCTGCCGCCAGGATTGAAGGGTTTGCAAGCTTTCTGCACCTAACCTTGTTTTGCACTGCCTCCGTGATCGGTCCACCTTTGACTAAGCGACGATGTCATGTAATGACGTCATCATGTGAGATCATTTTTATGTGACGTCACGCCGCCTTGCTGGACACCGTCAGGGAAAGCATCGACAGTTACGGCGTTGTCAACTTCCAGAACGCATGTGGAACGAGCGTGGGTAGCTTCCAGGAACTTTTGACGTTTTACCTGCGTCCCTCCATGGTGAATTTTGAAGGAAACTTTTTCGCCCAGAAAAAGCCTCGCGCCTGTGCTGAGTGGTCTTTTCTTGGCGCGGCACGATAGAGACCTTAAGGCCAGCCTGCAGTCTTCGTATGTATCAAAGGTGTTCAGGTACATCGACGACTACCTTGTGATCCTGCGATCCTCGACAGGGGTGGCAACCGAAGACGTTGACGTTATTCCCGCGCATTTGACCAGAACCTCCAAGATTTGCAAACCACTAAAGTACCGGTACAAGGGGAGCTGAGGTTCTCGGATTTGCTGTTCATAGTCCCTGAAGACCACACCTGCTAGAGTTGTTTTCCGCGGTCTCTGAAGAATTTGCTTCCGTATTCTTCCGCGCACTCTAACACCCTTGTCACACGGGTAAGCTTAACCGCTGTTATACCCGCCTGCAGTTAGCGGACGTAACCACAGTTACCGTAGACCAGACAGAGGCGCTGTCACACCTGTCTGGTTGTTTTTTCCGAGAAAAAAGAAGAGCGCGCCAAACATGCCAAATAATAAATAGACGCTCGCTTGTGCGCTCTACTCTGGCGCTTCCAAGCGTTCTTTAGTTGATACATGGCTGCGTTCGTGCAATACCGCTATAACACCGCCTTGGTACATGGCTTAACGCTCGATTATGGACGCGTCAGCAGCGTGTTTTGATGCGCGTCTATCAAATAGCGTGAAGCCCTGTTCACTGAACGAACGCAGCCGTGTATCAGTCTCGTGAAATGCAGACGAGATTTTTGCAGCACGGACAAACTTGTACGCGTGTAACGAACACAGTTTTAGCTTTAGTCAGGGCTGACGTTGAAAATGCTAGTGTAATTAGTAGCAAATGATTGCACAAGTTCAAGAACTACGCCATTCTGCGCAAAAACGATTCGTTTCCAACGCGTAGCTACGCGTCTCGGTAGCTACCGCATCGTGAAGGTGGAGGCCTAATTAAAATAGAAAGTATTCCGTTGTTCTTCACGCTATACGGACCTTCGCCCGCCGGCAGGCCGGTGTTCAAGGTCTCCACCATGGATTTATAAATCTGCAGTTCTCTTGTATTGGACCTCAAAGCCGGTAATTTATCTTTCTAAATGCGTATCAACGCCTCCGTCGTCGCAACGGTCCATTTGACGCGCTTTGGCTCGATATTTCGCTGGGAACCGAGCTACTCGCGTCCGACATAGGGGCCGCCATGTTGTCAGTTTATGGCGCTAACAAGGGTTGCCTACCTCCGTTTACGAAAACGGTCGTTAGCGAATTAACTGCGGCTACGGTTGTCGTGTGACACGGTACAACAGCCGTTAGGCTTAACGGCCGTCGTACCTAACTGTGGTTAGACTACCCGTGTGACAAGGGTATAAGCTACTTAAAAGAGGACTAGCCTATTCCGCAATGAAAAGCGCCCACGTCCGATCGTGCCCCCACCACCCCCACCATACAGCAGCAAGTTTCATGAATCAGGTGGAGCGCTTGACGAACGCTGGGTTCCCTATAGCTTTTCTGAAAAGATGCTCGTCACTCTTAGAACGACCAAAAATAACATGCCGAACGAGCACACTCGCTCTCGCTTGGCTGTCGTTCTTCCATACGTTCACTGCTTCTCTCATAGGTTGAAGAAGACTGCACGCAGAGTTAGCGTACCAGTTTTGTTTTCCACCCCAAACCGTCTGGCCTCCCTATGCAGGCAGGTAAACAGGGACGAAACAGTCTCCTCTTGCTGCGACACGAAGCACAGAAATCGTTTCACTGAATGCGTGAAGAACGTCGTTTATGACATTCCATTATCATGCGGAAAATATGTAGGACAACCGAATGGTGCATACATGACAGAATGCGTGAGCATGCTAATTCTTTAAAAGCGGGGACAGGCTGTTCATTGTACATCATGCGGCTACTCCCCTTTGCGTGACAATGTGCAAGTTCTCAAGAAATATCGGGATCAATGTGCACGCCAAATTTGTGAGGCGCATATAATTCACAAAAGGGGAGCAGCTTGTGTTAGCGTGCCATCAGTGTCACTTTTGACAAAGGAGCTACCTTGAGCCTCAGTTGTGATATCTAAGCTTGTTGTCAGATGCTTTTGTTTTCGGTTTTGTTTTTGTGTTTATATTATTGTTCGTGGTTGCAGTTTTCTAGCCTTGCTGTCACTTGCTTACAAACTTTTTTTGTTAGACCTTGGTTCTTGGTTTCTGCTGATTTTGAATGTCCCGTTTTAGCTGTTTTTAATCAGTTTTGTACCGACCGCCAAGTCGTGGCCCTTATTTGCCATTTTTTGCTCGCGTTTACGTTTTCGTGAAATCTGCTTTTGCCGCATGCATCTTGTAAATCCTTATTCAAATTAATAGTAATGCCGGCCGGCCGAGTCCCTCGATTTTTTCGATTTTTGTTCGCCTGCCTATACATAATCTCTGCCTTTCCAATAAGAAAGTCATTCGATAGTCAGCGCTGTGTCCTGTATGTCTTTCGTCCCGTTGTCTGTGCTGTTTTGCCATAAATTAACTAGCCCACCTCAGAACCCTTATGGATGCGTCTCCTTGGCCCCTTGTCGTCGTCCCCCGCCCCTCCTTCAATTCTCCACTGGCCAGTTTTCAAAGCGCTCGCTGGAACGAAAGGAGAGAAAGCGCTTGAAGCGTCCGACAAATCCCTGCAACTCCGCTCGTACTTGACGGATTCTAAAATTTTCACGACAGTCGACTGGCGAGGCAACGAGCTCTTTTAATAAAACCATTCGATGATTGCTTGGAAAAGTGTTGCAGGGCCCCTTTACGCGGCTTGAAGGCTCAGCAACTTCAGTTTGTCGACGATTGAAATGGCGTCGGAAAGAACCGAGTCGTCTCAAAAGTTTCGATGTCAGGCTTCTGCATTATTGCGTTTTTTATGTTCTTTTCAGTGCATTTCCTTATATTTTTATCATTCTTGAGACATGCCCACATGGAGGCAAATACGTCTCTTGAATTTCATGTATAATAATAATATTTGGGGTTTAACGTCCCAAAACCACGATATGATTATGAGAGACGCCGTAGTGGAGGGCTCCGGAAATTTCGGCCACCAGGGATTCTTTAACGTGCACCTAAATCTAACTACACGTACGGGCCTCAGGCATTTTCGCCTCCATCGAAAATGCAGCCGCCGCGGCCGGGATTCGATCCCGCGACCTTCGGGTCAGCAGTCGAGCGCCATTACCACTAGATCACCGTGGCGGGGCTGAATTTCATGTATAGTCGTATCTCTAGTCTGGTGTTCGCTCTTCATTTCATTACATCTTATTCTGGACGTACAATTTACACCTTCTTTTACATTGAGTTTTTCTTACTTTGTGGTGTTTCTTGTGCTTCTATTAAAAAAGAACGGTGAAGTGCATAGTGATCAATTTCTAAAGTGCTTCAAATTTCGTTAAGCCATCCGGACACAGGTAGTTCAGCTTGAACGTAATAATACCATAACTTATCAACGTGTTGAGAAATAGGATAACGATTGGAAACTTTGCGTTATTGCATCAGGGTTATCCGTGTTGTTGTGTCAGTATTTATTGCACAGTTGTTATACCTTGAACTGCTTGTTGTACGTGTAAAGATTTTTTTTTTTTTTTTGGCGTGGCTGAAAATCTACAGTTGGGGGTGCAGCCCAAACTCGACATTACGAAGACTGAAATGAAGCTGACAATTTTAGGTTATGCCATTTAAATTGCTAATATATTTGCTTTTGTTCGCCGGTCATGCGTGCCGTGCGTGTACGTTTTGGCGATGTAACGTCGTTACTATTTCTTGCATGAGTCACACTTCCCGGAAACATTTTATGGGCTGTTCATAAGAAAAATGTTCCGAAATGGGTGATTTGATGTTGAAATTAATCTCTTATCGACTCGATGCTTAACAGGATTTGTTGCTGGGAACTCACAGCGCTCGCTTTATGCGAGGCAAGTCCTTGTATACTGCACTGTAGCCACGATACGATTATGAGGCGCGCCGTAGTGAAGGGCTCCAGAAATTTCGACCATCGGGGGTTCTTTAACGTGTACTGACATCGCACAGTAGACAGGCCTTTAGCATTCCGCCTCCATCGAAACGCGACCGCCGTGGCCAGGATCGAACCCGCGACTCTTGGATCAGCAGCCGATCACCGTAACCACTATACCACCGCGGCGGATTTGTGTCAGTTTTTCTGAATAAATAAAAGACAGATGTCGTAGTACGGAAAACAGCTCCAGCTTAGTTAATTGACTCTTGCATTTTAGTACACCAAATGTCTTCAGTGTCACGATTCTATCACTCGAGGCATTCGAAGTCTGCGTTCATGTGTTTGCACGTGGATAAAACGGCACGCTTTGTTTCCTCGTTTGTGCATGTTAAAAATGGTAACGTTTGAATATGCAGCGGATCAAAGAGCACGTACGTGTGCTAGAGTGCGCACCTGTGTGCGTGCGTGTGCGTGCGTGCGTGCGTGCGTGTGTGTGTTTGTGTGTGTGTGCGCGCGTCCGTGTGGGTCTGTGTGTGTCAAGAACACCCTTTCCGATCACAAGGTCGCTCAGGGTTCGTCCTGGCGGGCCAAAATATTTCGGTTGGGAAATCGGAGAGAGCAATCGGTCGTGTGCTAGCCAGCGAGACCCATCGGCGTGCACCGTCACAGTTGTCCCCGCACTTATGTGTGTGAGCCTGTTGGTGGGGCTGCCAAAATTAAACCGGCATTCCAGCGGGTCTAGAGCCGCCACGCTCGCGACGGCCTGGGGCGAGAGTACGCCGCGGCGCCGTTTCTTTGCACCAGCAACGGTGGCCGCCTGAGCTGCCGTGCACCGCAGGCACGACGGCGACGCGTCCATGTGACATGCAGGCGGGCGGGTGGGCTGTCATGTGTGGAGCTGTTGACGTGTAATACGGCTTAGGGGAGAAGGTCGACCCTTGCGGAAGCCTCGCGTGCGCCACGTTTCCACCCTGTATTAAAGAAGGAACGAAACGGCGGCGCTGCAACAGCCGTTATTTTAGTCGAATAATGGCGGTATTGGCCAGGCCTTTCTTTCACTGCAAAGAAAGTTCGTTAATATCCAAACCTTACTTGCACACAGTCCAGCGGAGATTCATATAAAAGGGGACGGCGATGAAATGAGAGAGTGAGAGAGATGGAGAGGAAACGTCCCAGAAACGTTGCATCACAGCGCGCCAAAGTAAACGAACTTGTAGCGCGCTGTTCTCTGGTAATAACAGCTCGCATGTGAGGTACAGCTATCAATCACTGCGGATTTTCGTAGCTATAGTAACTTTTGCCTTTTTGAATGTTTCGTCTAATCACATACACCATCTTGTCGTATCGTGATGGAATGTAGCAATTTAGTTGATCGCTGCGTTTACGGTAACGCAAAGAATCACCGTGCGGCCATTAAAATGATACTAAAGAGCAAAACGATTTTTCTCATATTAGTAAAGTACTCTTTCACGATACCAAAAACACCACGCTTGCTGCGAGAAGACGCTTAGTAAGCGAGAAGACGCAGGAAAACAAAGTGTGGGTGGCGACGCCACCTTGCAGTTTCCGCACCATTCGCCGTGACGTCACATGTTTTAACGACGCCTACTAGGGACTACGTAGTTCCTAATCGGTAAAAATGAAGTACATTGTCCACTGAGGGGGCCATAGACTTAACATACAAAGTTTGGGGTAATTTTGTTGAGCCAATGGCGCCAAAACACGATAAGTACACTTTGAAATCCGTGACGTCACGCGGAGAGATTTCGGCGCGAAATTTAAAAATTAAACTTTGAACTTGATTTTCTGCTCTTTTAATAGACCCATGATGGCGAAATTAACGACATTAGAATTCTCAGAGCACAATTGATCGATCTAAACCGATTCATTGTTTCTCTTTAGTGTCCCTTTAATATTCGGTCATGTTGCGACGCACAGCATTTAAATTCCATCGTCAATTTCGGTAACGGATAAACGAAATCTAGAATATTACCGAAATAAGGCAAATTGCTCTACCTGTTCTGTGCATGAAAGGCTCCATCGGGTAAACTTCCTCGATCGTCGCTAGAGTGATAACGAAACAGCGCTAGAGGGCTACAGAGAAGGGAGATGTAAAAAAATCAGTCTTGTCTATACGTGGGCAGCTGCCCCAGCCACAAATGCGCAAACATGAGCGTTGCAAACAACTGAGTCTTTATTCTAAACTTTTGGACGTAAAACCCGATAATTATTATTATTTATTGTAAACAGGCTTGTGGAAACGTTGTTATTATTACTCTATAATAAAAAAAAAGGGTCCGTGCGTGCAATAGATCAGGATCGTAATGTTGCATGCGATTGGTCACAGTAGCTATTATTTTATTGTGCTGCTAGAAAACTAATATGGTTATTTTCATGAGAATGTTCGCCTTCCAGCGCAGTTTATTTCTAGCACTGCAGCGTATCGCTGTATGCTATGAGCTCGCGCTTATTTTCGCAGTGGGGATTCCTCATTGCGACAGGTGCTTCTACACGGTAGCCGCACTGTGCCTCGTAGGATACCATGTTAGTTCACAAGACGCTTCTGCTACGTCATGCAAGTGTGTCATCAACCGACAGCAGGAAATATATCTCGTGACGCCATCTCGAGCGATAACATACTACTTATCGCCATGACGTCACAGCAGTAGCATATAAAAACGATGCACGCAAAATAAAACGACCTTGTTCTTTGCCACTGGTTACTGAGACGTTCACTCGAAACTCAATAGCTTCTTTAGCGAATAAGTATTTCATTAATTCTCGTGCGCGAAATTTGTCAATAAGTACGATTACTGAACGCATATGTGGGCTTAACAATGAACTTTGGGCGACGAATTTAACCGAGCGCCCAGCATCACTCAGCCCTGCCGGTGTTGTAAGGTTTCTTCCCCACGTTTCTATGTCTTCCTTTATCACCCAGCATTCATGTTCACGATCAGCCGATTGTGGTGATAACATAGGTAGAACCATTGACGACGCGGGAAAAGAAGTAGCCTTGCTATAGAATTCATACACGGCAGAGATTTAGAAATAGGGGACTATTTCTATTTTTATATATTTTTAAATGTTTGTAATGCTATTTATATATTTAGAAGTCAGGGACAATCTGCACACCAGGAGTACGCAAAAGAACACAAAATGCGTAAAAGCGAGCTTGGGCTTTCGGTAGGTAAAATTGCTTGTGGACTATATTAAGACGAAAGCCTTAGATGCCTGAACAAATGCGAAAATTGACCGGCGTCCCGCGTCGGCGGCGTCCCGTGGCGTCAGCGCCAACACGATTGATGCAAAAAAATCATTACGGGATTACGTGACCATATGACGTCATCAAGACGTCACATATAATCAACATTTGTGACGTCATCATGACTTCACGTGTCAACGTCATCACGTGACGTCGTCGCTTGGTCAAAGGCGGGCCGGCCCGATCACGGAGGCAGTGCAAAACCACGTTAGGTGCGGAAAGCTTTCGGTGGATGGCGGGGCGGGATCAATACATCGACTGAGAAGAAAAATAAGATAGCTTTTGCCTTCCAGTCGTCTTAGGTGAATGCGTAAGAGACCTTGTGATTTTTTTCTGAGACGTATCCTCACGTGACCTGGCCTCTATCGCCCGGACATTTGTGTGCCGTATGTCTGGGCCGCCCTCGCTGACTTTCAGATGCGCAGGCTTGGATTACCGGTGAAAAAAAAAAAATGTAGTGGAAGCTTCTGGGTGTCGCTGCGTTACACTTTTAGATTTCGAAGGACTGAGAAATTTCTTTCTTGATCTTACGAAATTCCAGATTTAACGAAATAATTCGAGCGTGGTTAAATTGAGTTTCAACTGTAATGTGTAGAAGGTACTATCGCGCTCAGTATAAGCTACATCATGTGAGCGCGTGGCCGAGCGCTGTGCAATGCTGTACGGTGGCGCCGATCATGGCATATTTTCAACTTATCGGGAGAGAGTTTGGCTGCTCGTGCGAGCGCGCATCGCCCCACTTGCTTGCTTTCACCCTCGAAGTTGTGATTTTCGAAGCTAATATCACCGCAGGGCAAAACGAGGGCGAGAATGAAGGCAAGTCGAGGCTATGTGCGCTCCCAGGGACAGTCAAACTCTCTCCCGGTAACTCGAAAATATTTCATAATCGGCGCCACTGTACCATCTTGCAGAGAGCTCGGCCACGCGCTCGCGTGGTGTAGCTCATACTGAGCGCGATAGTACACTAAAGGAGGAATTGCGGCTTGACAGGGAGCATGAGTAACTTCAAATACGAACTACACATCAATACGAGAATGCGTACGCAGTTAGCGTTTGATGGATTCTTCCATTCTTAGATAACGCGCGATTTTGTTGTTGTTGTTTCTTTACCGCATCAGATGAGCGTGTTGTTTTGTTTTCGCAACGCCCATTTTCCGCAGTAATGGGGACGATTTCGTTTGCGAAATTTTCATTCTACCTTCTTTATTTATATCTTTTTTTTTCTTTCTTTTTTTACATCGAAGCCTTATATGGTTGTAAGATCCAAGCATGTGCAAAAAGTCCAATTTCCTCAGGCTCCCGCAGATGGCGGTAGTCGTCCACGCTGGCGCGTGATGAGATGACACCAGTAGGTGCCACATCCTCGCTCAACTGCAGTACACGGGCGCGCCTAGGAGCAACAGCGAACAATCAAATAATAACAAGACGGGCGTTCATATTTGGTTGTAAAACGGCTTACGTTGCCCCGGCTTGGAAGAATTTCTTCCTCGCGTGCACTTGTATTTAAAAGTGAAGCCAGCTTTAAGAGGAACGGTGCAAGCTTTGTCTTCTTCGCAATAAAAGCTTGATTTTTGTAAGCTGGCTATCCCACATTATGTGCTGCAATGAAACTGATGAAAAAATTACCGAACGCAAGAAAAGACGCAACACGCAAGGCAGATACGTGTGTGTGTTGCGTCTTTTCTTGCGCTCAGTAATGTTAACACCGAAGCTGTTGTAGCTCGCCGTAGTTTGTGCGGTGTTGCAAAAAAACTCCACAGGTGGGTATATATGCGCCGCAGGAATTGGGCAAGCCACACTACCGAGTACAGCACGTGGGAGCGTTAAACGAAAACTCTGCCCGACGAAATGGAGCACGTGAAACACGTGAAAGAGAGAGAGAGACAGAAAGAAAGCGATAGAAAGAAAGAGAAAAATAGGGCGAAACAAAGGTAATGAAGACATAATAAGATAGAACGAGAGAGAAAGACATAGAAAGAAACAGACGCAAAAAGACAAAGAAAGAAATAAATAAAGAGAAACAAAGAGAAACGAAGAAAGAGAGAGAGCGAAGCAGAGAGAGAGAGAGAGAAAGAAAGGGAAGAAAGAAACATCATTAGGGAGAGAAATAAAGAAATAGAAACAGAATAGAAGCTACCGTAATTTTTTTTTATCAGTACGCACCAACTAGGCCCTCAGAAAGTCCGCTTATTGCAGTGAAGCCCACCCATCAAAAAAAATGTTGTCCACGCTGGAGCACAATGAAATTAAGTAAACCAGCAGCCACCGAGTAGCAAATTCCATTTGTGCTCTGCACGAGCTATATGGTACGACCACGTATAGTTAGGACTCCCGTAGAGCAACGTGCCTTCGTAGAAAGAGATACGGAACAGCAGCGGGAATTTAATGACCATCGATCAAGAATAAATTTGTGTGTGTGTGTGTGTGTGTGTGTGTGTGTGTGTGTGTGTGTGTGTGTGTGTGTGTGTGTGTGTGTGCGTGCGTGCGTGCGTGCGTGCGTGCGTGCGTGCGCGCCGCCTCCCGCTCATGACATTAAAATGTGTCTTTACCTTTCATCAACATTCTGTGTCTCCTCTGTTTCGTGTGCTACACAGCTTCGCTACTCGTCCATCTCCAGAGAGGGGCATGGCTCATGAATTTTTTTGTATCCCTTTCTGCAGAACTGGCCGAAAGCTGCAGAAAAGTGTGCTTTAAACGTGTTGGGCGAAGGCAGCGTCACGTTTATTGATAAAACACACACTCCTCCACTGCTCTGAAGCCCAATGCACATGTATGTATGCGCTATAGTGAGCAAGCAGAGAACTGAAAAACACGTGAATACGGATCAATTAAGTTCCCATACAAGTTAATCGTGAACCGAAGTGTAAGGACATTAAAAAAACCACGCCCAGTAACGCATGCACGGTTTACTCATGGCCTCCGAGATTCTCGGAGGCCATGGTTTACTGCCGGTCGTTTTGAATATCTTGTAGAGATGCCGCTAGTGTGCTGTAAGCACTGTAAGCACGCGCAGCGGCGGGATAGGAGGCGCGAGGCGTTCGAGAATAATTATCCCTTATACTCGAATATCATCCGTGCTAACCGGTTAACCCGGTTTCTGGGCAGATGAAGTGACTGCGTTATTTCCGTTTTGATTCTCCGCTGTGAAATTGCGCTTCCGTTTGCACGTAAAGTGTGAACAGTTCATAAGCTAAGCGCTTAGATTTCGACCCGTGGGGTTGTTCGGGTTTTACATAAAATTTTTCTTCACATGAAGAATGATTTATATGCATCAGCAGTACTCCGAAAACCTTTAGCTCGTTAAATGTTCTTGTCGGTGTCTCTAACGTTCGCGATGTGTAACGTCCCATGACATCTTTCTCTCTCTCTCTCTCTATTTCTCTATATCTCTCCCACGCACACTCACGCACACATGGAAGGCGGAACTAACTTTTTTGGCAACACGTTAGATAATTCGAGGTGACGAGAAATAACCCGAAGTCATTTAATGCAATGTGTCTCATTGACGATATGTGCTGATGCGGGAAGCTGAAATCAATCTATCTTCGTGCCACCTAGTGGTATTTTAACAGAAGTCCTGGGTTGTGAGAGTTGTTCGTTATTGTTATGTGTCGCTTTGATAGTTTTGCATGCAGTTCAGACACAGACGATAGAAAAAAAAGAAGGCAGAAGCGAGCACATCTATAGTTTTAGTATCTAGCAGCCAGGAGACGGTGCTACACCGTGGGCCTGGACGTCTTCGATTTTGAAACTTTACGAGTAAGGTTTCGAGCAAAGGAAACTTTACGAGGGAGATACTCGCTTAATGTATCTCGAGATCCAGTCATTTCCCCCGTGTTTATGAGGCATACAACCTTAAAAGGTTTGGAACTTCGCATACGAGATTGCTTTCACATCGTTTTAATGAAGCCCAATTTATGGGTCTGGGCTACTTGTAAGTAGCCCTGTGTAGATGACCTTTTTCATACGACTTGTCTGTGGAAAGCGATTGTACATTAAGCGTAAAGCGCCTTATTCACAGGCCAGTAAAGAAATAATGCAGATTCTTGTCTCCTGGGTTTTTCCCGATAAATGACGGCGCAACTACAGTTGACGTATGGCTAGCGGATATTGAATTTGATGGATCATGTGCAGCTGGCGCTATTCCCATTTAAAGAACGTGACTTTAAATGCAGTAAAAAAAATAAAAAAAGGGGACATGTACACTGACTGATGAGAGTGGCCCTTTATTGAAGTGATGCGTTGCGGCTGTGGTGGAATTTTAATTTTTTTTTGTCATATGTAAGTACACGATGAGCTAGCGATAATCTCTAATCTGTGCGTGATCGTCGATAGTCAGTGCCTATGAAATTTTAGCATAGACAAGTCGCCTTTACTGCATGATGCCTGTCGAAGTCTTGTAGAACACTATCTTATAGAACACTATCTTAAGTATACGCGTTAAACGTAAGGCTATTCAAGTATCAATAAAATAAATATTTAATATAACATACTGAAACAGCAGTATGTTACTGTTGTAACAGTATGTTACAAAGTGTTATCCTTAATGGTATCATTAGGAATGACAGAGTACATGAATACTCGCTGCATTAATGATTTGAGACATTTTAAGTATTAATAATACTTTATAGTGGCTGTATTTTGTTACGGTTATATTGATTGCACATTCTTTCTGTCCTTCGTCGCTAGCCTTCCTAGTGCGAAAAATAAAAGCAGAGCATATCCACTGTCCTAGACGATTAAAAAGTGCGTCGCGATGAAGGTGTACAGAAATCTTTCATGCAGCCCTTCACATTGTAAGCTGTCCTCGCATACAGATCACGCGTTGAACAATGGAATACTACATTGCCGGTATATCAGATAAAATGTTATTAGCGGAATTGACTGAATGAAACGAATGCAATGTATGATCGCGCCTAAAGCATGACAGGAGATACACAGCTAGCATGAAAGAACAAGTCTATGTACATACTTCATAATCTGGTTCTACGAGGCTGACCGTTAATTTGGAAAACTTTTCGGCGTGTATTCAAAGGTGAGGCTAAATACGAAGCCAGGAAACTAAGCGTTGGTGGAACACAATGATTCCGCGTCTCCTTTCATATTTCCTACACAGCTCTGCTGTTGCGCATGCTCACTGCGCAATAAACAAAACCCTCGCGCATGGGAGACCTTGGCAGCGGCTCTATTAGTTTCGTAATTATCGTGGCTTTGCCGCATGCAGAGCTCGGATGTAGATCTTGGGCGGTGTCATCCCCGTGGTTTCCTTGTGCTTCGGGCTTGCGTCATCGCTGCTGGTCGACCGCGAGAATCGGGGCTTTGTGAAAACCGGCCCGGCACCGGATGTTTGTTGTCCGACAGGCGTGAGCAAAGGACGGGCCGAAGTGGCTAACTAAATTAAGGACGGGCCTCCGCCGTGCGCAGCGCCGCCCAGCCTCGGAGCAACTATTCCAGGAGAGATCGGCACGGAACCGAAGGTTCGCCAGAGGGGAGCAAAAACCGCGGATGGGAGAGGCCCGTTCACGCGCGCGCCGGCTAACTTGGGCAGGCGGCGGGCGAGCGCCGACGTATGCGAGCGCGGTGGGCGCAGCAGAGCGAGGCCGTCAGAACCACGGGGGGCAACGAGCGGTGCCGCAACGATGTTCTTTTTTACTGCGCAGCTCTGCCGATGGATGTGGCGTGGAACAGGGCAGTGTTGTACTACATCATCTACACTCTCGGATGTCGATGGTTGGGTAACGACACAAAGCAAGGAAAGGGTGAACGAGAGAAGGGCACGTGCAGCTTTTCAGGCTGCTGGCGCTTCAGGCAACACGAACCAGCTGTGGGATAAAAGTTTAGTGCTGAAGTAAACACGCGCAATAACTTAGTTGAAGACCCGAGGGGCGCGCTGCAGTGTTAAAAAGTCGGGCTACGGCCAGTGTTCGAAAATGCCTTACGTGGCGCCAGAAAATGCCCTAGTTTACCTTACGCATACTTTGCCGTTACTCGACGGATATTGAAAACGAAATCGATAAAGGGACAGAAATTATTATTGAAAAACGATTTTGTGGCCCAGAAATTTCGGACATCGCTCTTTCCGCCATCTGTTGAACTCACAAGGTGTTGCCGAAAGCCACAGCGGAGCCCTAGAGGTGGAGCACCCACTTTTGAATGCTGGAAGTGCTCGTGTTCAGTCCCTGTGCAGCCTAGGACCTACATTTTTTTCCTGATTGGTCGAGATGTCCAGCAGTCTGGTGCTCAGCTACTTGTAGAGTCTTTTTTTTTTTTTCATCACAAAAGGGGGCAGCATGGACTGCGAGGTCTCTTGGCGCCCCACGTCTCTCTGCCAACTACATTCTCTTTACCAGACGCGGTACTGTTCAGGGGTCGGTACAAACGCGAGACAGTTACGATCTCTGCGGTTTTTGAGAGCACAGCTCTGAAGGGTTCGCTCGTGGGTTTCGCGTCATCCGTCGAAAGAAGGAAAATGAGGTAAAAGAAAAGGAGGGAAAGAAAGGGGAAAAAAATCCGGCAGATCCCACGCACTGTGGGAATCGATGTAATGCGAAGCAACCGGCAAATAGCTCCATACATCGGCTTGTTTCTCTTTGAGCAAAGTGAAGTCATTCGTGTCATGACATCTAGTTCACTATAAACCACACGTCTGTCATGCATGCATGCATGTGCAATCTTTTATATAATGAAACATATATTCTGGTGTATACAATGCATGACCTATCATTTATATTCATCATACAATCGTCCGCCGCGGTGGTATAGCGGTTACGGTGCTTGGCTGCTGATCCGAAGGTCGCGGGTTCGATCCCGGCTGCGGCGGTCGCATTTCGATGGAGGCGGAATGGTAGAGGCCCGTGTACTTAGATTTAGGTGCACGTTAAAAGAACACCAGATGGTCGAAATTTCCGGAGCCCTCCACTACGGCGTCCATCATAATCATATGGTGGTATTGCGACGTAAAACTCCAGATATTATTATCATCATACAATCATGTTATCTCATACCAATTTTGGTATACCTACATCCCATTAACGAATCGGCCAGGAGAGCACAAAGTCGTAGGCGGATAGATAGATAGGTAGAAATGCCTTGCATTTAGTAGTTGTACTGTATGACTGTCCAGCACGAGCAGCTGATGCGAACATTGCGTGGTGGTTGGGCGCGAACGAGGCAGAAGTCTGCGCTGCCTGCACGAACTGAATAGTACGAGGAAGAATGGTCACGCTTTGGCCATATTCGGTCGCTAAATTCATGTGCATATGTCCATGTGCGAGGCCTCACGATATCGTGGGAACGACCGACAACATCGGAGGGTTGGTCGAAATGCCTCCACCAATCTGTAGAGGCGTTTCGCGAGGTATAGGGAGCCGCAGCTACTTCGCAGAAACAGTTCCTGTGGCACGTTACCTCTCATAGCAACGGGAACTGCTTGCATTATAAACGTGTATAGTTGTTCCTGCCACACGTCATGTTACTCGAGCTCGTCCCAGTTGATGAGGGATTGCAGCGGCGCCTCTGTCAAAGGTTCCGTGCTGATGAAGAGCGCGAAACGCGATAGGGGGTACAGAATAGACTTAATACTGGTCAGGTGGTCACAAGCTCGCACGGTAACTTAACGCGCCCAATCGGCTGCACGCGAGGAACGCGCCCTTCCGTGTTCGTGCTTTATCTCTGAACAATGAGAAACGCAATGGCCTGAAGTACTTCGTCGGCAGCTGCTGCTAAAACGAACTGCCAGAGCAGTGGCTCAGCGTCGCCGACCGTCCGACGCCATAATCTTGTAGCGCTCTGATTTCGGTTTGGGGGAGCTATAGTGTCGTAATCGTCGGTGAATCCTTTCTCTTCTATGCTTCCAAGAGCAACAGATAGTAAAAATAAAATATTATTTGGCTTCATTATCCCAAATAATCATCTTTAGAGCTGTGCGGATTCGCAACATTCAAAAGAGGGAATTAGTGAAATGGGATACGTTTACTAAATTTTTCGCTCTTCTTTCACGGCACTCACGAAGAGCTTGATTAGTGTAAACAGACCTCATATTATGCACGGAGAAAAGTACGCAATGGTTTCCTGGTAGTTAGGGTATCCCACAATCCTGTCGCTAACGAGCCCCCGGAGCGTGCGGTTGCGTTGTCATTTTATGCTCTCAAGACGTCTTTTTTTCACTCGTCACTTTTATACCTGGCCTGGCCGAACACGCAGGATTCGCGAAGGAGTCTGTGTTTATTGGGTATTCACAGGTGTGGCTGCATCGCGTTGACACCTTTACCGAAAACGTTCCTGATTTTCCCCTCTAAGACCCTACGCTAGTGTGTAGAGTTAGCTATAACTCGCAACTTACCGAAAGAAACTGAGCAAATTTGTCGTACCGCACATAAATGAAATCGTATTTACAATTTATAACAGTGGAACATTGCAACCTTGAAAAAAATTCGCGGTGGGCTGCAACGCGTGTAATCGCTATAATAGTGCAAAAAGCTAATATTAGATGAATAAGAACAGCGGTGCGGCAAAAAAAGAAAAAAAAGAAAAAAAAAAAGCCGGCAGATCCCACGCATTGTGGGAATCGATGTAATGCGAAGCAGCCAGCAAAGAGCTGCATACATCGTCTTGTATGTCATTGTGGAAAATGCGTGTCATGGTTTTCATGTTAACTCCTATTATTTATGTTCGTCACACAGTGACGTCGCGGAAGACCAATTCCGGGATAGATCAAGCTAGCGAAACGGCCACCAGCGCGCCATGAGCGTGGCACGTAAGTCATGCTGTACATGACATGCGTGTCATGATTTTCATGATAACTCGTGTTATTTATGTTCTTCACACGGTCACGTCGCAAGATACAAATTTCGGTGCATATCAATCTAGCGAAACGGCCGCCAGCGCCCCATGAGCGTGGCACGTAAGTCATGCTGTACATGACAATCGTGTCATGATTTTCATGATAACTCGTGTTATTTATGTTCGTCACACGGTCACGTCGCAAGATACCAATTTCGGTGCATATCAATCTAGCGAAACGGCCGCCAGCGCCCCATGAGCGTGGCACGTAAGTCATGCTGTACATGACATGCGTTTCATGATTTTCATGATAATTCGTGTTATTTATGTTCGTCACACGGTCACGTCGCAAGATACCAATTTTGGTGTATATAAAGCTAGCGAAACGGCCGCCAGCGCCCCATGAGCGTGGCACGTAAGTCATGCTGTACATGACATGCGTGTCATGGTTTTCATGATAACTCGTGTTATTTATGTTCTTCACACAGTCACGGCACAAGATACCAATTTCGGTGCATATCAATCTAGCGAAACGGCCGCCAGCGCCCCATGAGCGTGGCACGTAAGTCATGCTGTACATGACATGCGTGTCATGATTTTCATGATAACTCGTGTTATTTATGTTCTTCACACGGTCACGTCACGAGATACCAATTTCGGTGCATATCAATCTAGCGAAACGGCCGCCAGCGCCCCATGAGCGTGGCACGTAAGTCATGCTGTACATGACATGCGTGTCATGATTTTCATGATAACTCGTGTTATTTATGTTCGTCACACAGTCACGTCACAAGATACCAATTTTGGTGTATATCAAGCTAGCGAAACGGCCGCCAGCGCACCATGAGCGTAGCATGTAAATCATGCTGTACATGACATTCGTGTCATGATTTTCATGTTATGACTTGTCATTTATGTTCGTCATACAGTCATGTTACGCCATACCAATTTTGGTGCACATTCGATTAACCAAGCGACCAGGAGAGCACAAAGTCGTAGGCGGCTAGATAGATAGCTAGATAGATAGATAGATAGATACGGTCAAAGTCGCAGAAGTTCGCTAAGAAATGCTTCGCATTTAAAAGGGGTTGTGTCTGCTTCGCGGTTCTGTTGATGGGTTTCGAAAGGTTTATATGCGTTCTATATTTAGAGCAGTTGTACACGTGACGTCACACTACACGTGGTACTGTGCGTCACGCCATCCCTTGGCGCTGCTAGACAAGGCATTAGGCCGCATTAAAAAAAAACGCCAGGATTGCGCGGAAAGCGCAGCACAGTCACAGCCAAAGCTGGAAGAGCGGCATTTCTAGAGCCGGTTGTAACCTCTCTTGAGGCTACTAATACAAGTGCATTAGCAAGGTACCCATTACGTTATAAATAATAATTTTTGTGAAATTGGGAAACACCCATTACGCCATTATTCGTGATTCTGCGGAGAAGCGAGGCACCAGCTACACATCTGTAGGCATTATGTGCACTTTGTTCATGCGACGACTGATGACGATAAAAAATTATGGCTGAGCCCTTTGTAATGGGTTGGAAACATTAAACTACCCACCAGTTACGTAATTCGCATTGTGTGACGCTTGGTCGCTATTTCACTCTCCCACCACGCTACATATGTTAATGTGGGTCCTTCCTGACATGAAGCCTGTGTAGGGTCTTTTTTCAATGGAGTTTTAAGCACCGGCATGGCTCTGTGGTAGAATACTTGGCTCCCACGCAGAGAGCCCAGGTTCGAAGCCAGTTGCATCCTGGAATTTGTTTCTTCTTTCTTGTTTTATCTTATTTCGTGCGATAGCGGTTACGGACACAGGCAGCGGCGGCGGTGGACAACTATACGGCGCCAAAAACGGCCGTCGTTGTGACCTCATAACAGCTTTCTGCAGAATGATGAATGCTAATGGCAGAGTGGGTACTTCCCTACTTCGCGAAAATATGGTTTATGGCGTAGTGGGTACTTTGCAACTGTAATTGCAGTATGCTCCATTTCATGCATCAGGCACAACGCTGTGGAAGCTATGTACGAAGTTCGGTCAGCCTGCATAAGTACGCGCGTGTTGCGCTTGGGTTTTGTCGTTGTAAACGTGGCCTCCGCGATTGGCTCTTGCTGCGTGCTACCGAAAACAGTCGCGGAGGCCATGATTCGAAAACAAAGAGATGCTAAGCGATGCAGAACAACCCATAGACAACCGTATAAATAACGGGGTTTGTTTATTTCTAAGGCACAACGCATCTTTATTTATTGCTCAGTCTAAAAACTAAAAAAACAAAAACAAAAAAAAAACGATCACATTACGGAACTGAACGCGAAAGTTTCCAATTTTGCATGTTTAAATATACACACACACATACAAACAAACGCACAAACAGACATACCCCCCCCCCCCTGCCTCCGAAAAAATTTCTGGTTACGCCCCTGCATTTCGGACGGCAAAAGGATTGAACTACATTTTGGTGCGAACGCATTTACTGCGTTCGCACCAAAATGTCTCGCTAGATTCCGCGTAGCGTTGCACCTGATGATGAAACAGAGGATTGTAGAACAAGCTCGCGAAAGGCCTCTCCTCCAGCTTTCGCTGTGACTGTGCTGCGTGTTCGGCGCAGGCCTGTCGTTTCTTGTCAATGACGACTTTCGATGGTGGTACTTGGGCACCTTCCTTATCGCCTTGCTGTCTCCTTGCTGGTTGTGAAGTCGGCTAATCGTGGCCCCAGAGAATGAAGTGGCCCAACACGTACGATGATAAAGGACACGTCGAGGTGTACATGCTGCCCGCGTTGATCACGTTGATAAAGATTGCACAGTAGTTGCGAAGGCATCCGGGAAGTAGCTCGTGTGATATCGACGTGAGCTATACGCATAGAATAGATCTGTTCTATGCGTATAGGGAGCCCAAGCTCAAGTTTGAGCGCGACGCTCGCGCGGCTGAGCGATGCGTTACTGGGGGCAGACGCTGCCCGCGAAGGCCTTTTGTCGCCAGATTTGCCAGCGTCGGCGGCAAGGATACTTGCGCACATGCGCTCCTCATTCGGACTAGAGCACTTCTAGTCAGCAATAGTTACATTACACGCACCACACATGCAACCCGAGAGCTCTGCGCGTGCGCGGAAGCTGGGGCGGCAGTGTTGTGGCCGTGGATGCCCCCAGTTGCGATAAGAACAGTGGCGCCGCTCGACGTTGCTTTGGAAGCCTATAGCTTACGTCTATGTTAAAAAAAAGCATGTCCAAGGAATAACGAGGGCTGGAAAGATAACAACGCAGCACCAGGCTTGACTGTCAGCAGCGGTATGTTCAACGCGAAGCGACAACAGAACTAGCGGCAAATGTTGTTGCTACAAACTTGCGCAGCAAGGAGACAGAAGCAGTCAAGGGAACAACCGACATCAGCAGTACTTCTTTTTTTCCTGTCTTCCAGTTGTGTTTTTCAAGCAGTTCATAGAAAATAATTTATACCAGCTGGACAAACTGTCGACTCTATATCACTAGAAAAAGATGTTATTTCATCCAGAGGCGCGCCGGTGTGGAAGAGGCAGTAAAATATGCTACGTGCGCCGTACTCTTCTTTTGTGTGCCGGAAGTGGCTCTGAAAATGTGCTCAACTTTTCTTAAAGAGAGGGAAGATCAAGCGATTTTCTCGTGATTGCTTTTGCCGTGGAAGCATATGCATTGAGGTCACTCCATGCGGCAATTAAAGGGGGAGATTTGAAAATGAGACAACCTCTTTTAACCGAAAGGCATTCCCAAGATTTGGGGACATTTGTATGTGGCACCATCTCTCGGCGGCAGCGACGGCGTCCTGCCATAACTGAATTGGAAATAGGCGAAAAAAAAATCATATCTTTTGAAAAAAGCTAGTTATCAAAAACGACTCCGGGTTCTATGCAGCAGAGACCTGCTGGAACATTTTGGTAAAATTGCAGTATCGCACGGCAAAGAGTGTGGCTTCCCAGGACAATTGAACACCGGCCATTAGAAACACAAGGAACCCTATTGTAAAATTTTAAACACGCTGGGAAGCCACACGGTGGTTTGTAGTGCGACACTGTAATTTTAACAGAATGTTCAAATAAGTCTCCGCTGTATAAGAACCGGGAGTCGTTTTTGATAACTACCTTTTTTCGTGAGATATGATTTTTTTTCCGCCTATTTCCCATTCAGTTACGGCAGGCCACCGCTGTCACCGACGAGAGATGGCGCTGCCTGCACATGTACCCAAATTCTGGTCACGCGGTTCAGACGATTGATCCTAATACCATATTTGAATCTCATCATTCGATAAGTGGATAACCAGTCTCAGAGATGCAAAAAAAGCAGACGGTGCTAATCACTGCAGCACAAGGAATTCCGTCCTATTTCACCAAGAAAAGGGAAGTTACCTAAATGGACTGACGAGATCAACTATATGCGAGCTCTTACATCGGTTCTCTCACGAATAATGCAGCCTGAGATAGACGACCGTTTTCACACATAAAACGACAAGTCTTCGAAGCACGTATGCATCCTACACCTGATGTGGTGTAGGTAGAGCACTGCACGGGCTCGAGCCTACCCGAAAACCCGGGCGCCGGGCCAGGCCGGGTAATGTAGTTTCCACGGCGGGCCCGGGCCGGGCTCGGGCCTGAAGCTCCGGGCTTAGGGTCGGGCCCGGCTTGAGATGGCGGGCTCGGGTCGGCCCGGGCTTCGACTTTGCTCAGTTCTTAAAGGGACACTAAATTGAAACATTGAATCGGTTTAGATTGATAAAGTGTACTCTGAGAACTTGAATATCATTCATTTCACCATCATAAGTTTATGAATAGAGGAGGAAATCAAGGGCAAAATTCCGTTTTTAATTTCCGCGCTGAAATCTCCGCGCGTGAGGTTACGCATTTCAAACTCTATTTGTCGTATTTTGGGGACATTAGCTCTACGAAATTTCCTGAAACTTGGTCGCACAGGATGTGGTGTGGTAATAATAATAATATCTGGGGTTTAACGTCCCAAAACCACGATATGATTATGAGAGACGCCGTAGTGGAGGGCTCCGGAAATTTAGACCACCTGGGGTTCTTTAACGTGCACCTAAAGCTAAGTACACGGGCCTCAAACATTTTCGCCTCCATCGAAAATGCAGCCGCCGCGGCCGGGATTCGATCCCGCGACCTTCGGGTCAGCAGTCGAGCGCCATAACCACTAGACCACCGTGGCGGGGCAGGATGTGGTGTGGTGTCTCCTCGCAACGACAGGCATCGCAAAGAGCGTTCTCGGCCATTCCAATAGGAAAAGAATAGGATTTCGTAAATACCACACCTAGCCATGAGCGATAAAGCAGCGTGGCCTCTCTTCGGCGGAGTTCGGTATATAATGTTCAGAGACAGTCACTGGCGTCAGTTCTAGGGCACCTTGACAGTAGACAAATGTCTGTTGAAACAATTCTTGCATTTCGCCAACAGAAGACATCGCAGCTGAAGGCGACGAAGGCACTGCTGAGGTTTTTAAGAGAGACGAACTTGGGACTAGCGGCTATGACAGAAATGTCGAGTGCCACGCAAGAGTGACCGACTGTGACTGACTCTGTGTGTGCTGTGTCATGTGCTATCTTTCTCTCTCTCTTTCCCTTCCATCTTTAAATCTCCCCCATCCTGTTCCTATGTGTAGGGTAGCAAACCGGTTTTCCTAAACTGGTTAATCTCCCTGCCTTTCCTTCTCTAATATTTCTTCTCTCTTCCTGAAACTTGGTATGTTAAGTCTATGGCTTCCTCAGACGTCAGTGTACTTCAATTTTACCGACTAGGAACTACGTAGGCTCCAGCAGACACCGTCAGAATCTATGAAGTCACGGCATCTGCTGCGCGAATTTCAAGGTGGCGTCGCCACCCGCATTTGCTTTTTGCGCATTTTCTCGCTTACCAAGAGTCATGTCGTGGCGAGCGTGGTGATTTTGGAAATGTAAAAGAGCAATTTACTGATAATAGAAAAATCATTTTTCTCTTCCGTGTCCCTTAAAGATTGTTCCACATATGTTGTGCATACATATATGTTTCACGCTTTATCATTAAAAAAAATGCTTTTTTTTAAGTCGGGCAAGCTATTTGGAGAAGTTTTATGAAGGGCCAGTACTGAACCTCTTTTACTCCTTGCATATGGAGGTACTTGATATATCTGAAACGGGCAAGCTAAATGTAAATAAACCAGGCGCCTATATAGTAAGCATCTCGCTATCTTGTGCTTTGTTTGCATTCGTTATTATATTAGATTCCAAATGTTATTTTGTAGTAGCAGTAATAAATGTAATATAATAAACTTATACCTACAAATAAATGTCAGCTAACGTTGCCATTTCAAAGGAAGACCTTTCCTATATCATATATATGGGTCATTTCTGAAGGGTATTTGGCGGCAGGATTCCAACAAAATATCGATACCCATCTCCAAAATGACTAAAATCTGGATGCCGATTCTGAATTATAGAGTTTTGTGTCACGGTTTTGAATCAGCACATGCTGGCCGCATGGGGTCCCTCAAGAAAAAAGTCGCCCGCATCTTCCCACGGGGGGAACTCGAGTAAATGCGTCGCAGAGTGTGGGGGCATCGCGTGAATGTTGCGCAATTGGGTATGGTTTGGGAATGCTTAATTGTTACACAATGCGCACACCAAGTACGACTTGAACGGCTCCAGCGTGCACGAAGTTCCGGGTCCGCAGCTCGCTTCAAACGCTTGCGTTCAGCGTCGTATGCTCGTCTCTTCGCAGCCTTGTCTTCTGCGTTGCTTGCTGTTGTTGACGCCGACGACGGTGAGGGTGGGGTAACGTTGCCTTCAACGAGTGGTGGGACGCTGATTGAAGGTACTGTTGCTTCCATCGCATCTACTCGAGTCAAGCAAAGCGTCAAGTCAAGCGAAAGCCAAGACGCCCTTGACTGAATTCCGAACGCGCGCTCCGCCGCTTATATACACACCGCCCGCGTTCGATCGAGAGGAGGGAGGAACGGAGAGGAGGGAGGGAGGGAGGGAGGGAGGGAGGGAGGGAGAGGAGAGGCCTGCTGCCGGCACGAGACGAGCCGAGCATGCGCAGTGGGGGTGTGGACCGCGGCTGACGCCGCAGGTGCGACTAAGAAATGCTCCGCATTTAAAAAATGCTTTAGACTTGTCATGCCTGTGTAGCATAAGAACGTACTTTTAAACAAAAATAAAAGAAAATGGGTTGAATACAGTCATGTGCGGGCCGCGGGTCGCCGGTTTGAGACCCCTGCGCTATAGTGCGAGAGCTGCATTATGACATTGCAGCAACAACGTTGGAATGCGCAGGAATAGCGTGGGTCCATTAAACAAGGCGTGATGGAAAGCATATTCGCTTGACGAAATATTTGGCTTGAAAAAAGACCATTACGAATTCCGTGCCGGGTAATGTACCTTTACCTTGAACCATATTGTCACGTGGTCGTGACGTCGACGAAGACAGCAGTCGGCCTTTGTAGGGTGAAGCTGTTTATTTGGCCGAACTTGTGGCCGGAAAATGAGAACTAGAACTACAGCGATACACGCTGTACAATGATAGCGGCGAACAGGGCGTCGTCCGTCGATCAACTGACAAGTGGTCAAGCGCGTCGGCTTTTATACAGGCGCTGTCGAACTTTCCAGCGATATCGCTGGTGGTTGCGCAATCTCTAGAATGAGCTTGAGCGTTCGCGTCTTGCGCGCAATCTTAACAAAATCATCTACAACAATCGTGAAGCTTCTCGAAGAATGAGGCGCGGTTTGTGCTGAGCGTTGCTGACAGCCTTTGTGGGCGAATGCAGCAAAAGTGATAAGAAACGTACGTGGCAATATGCATGCAATGAGTAAGCGACAAGCAGCTTATTCACGCTTTTATTACCAAACTGGAACGAACCCCAAAAATAGTTCGAAATCGCTTCGTCCACATCCTGCCAGTCCTACCCGCGTAGTCCAATGAAAAGCTTCTACCAGTACAACATTGTTAGGAAGGCACACACCATTATATTATGAAAAAAAAAGAGCAGGGTGCAAACCGTGCATAACACACTTCTGAAAACTGCTAGGAGAAGCCCTCAAAGAGGAGTTTTATAGATGACATTGAAGAGTGGGACCACGTTCGAGAACGAGAGAAATGAAGAGATGAGCTGGACAGCTATGTTCACTCCGCAGAGACATCTTAACTTTGCTCCATTGGTGGTACTTAAGAACAACGACTGTCGATGCCTTCATAATTCGCAAGTTAGATGTACGCCCCTTGGGCTAGCGCAAGCAGTGCGAGAAACTTTAGCGCGGTAGGATATGTTATGCAACAGCGCGTGGCGTGCTTAAAGCCGAAATCTCTTCATAATTAGATTTTTTGCACATTGGCATGTGAAGAAATAAACCATAAAATATGCCACAAAAAAACTTATAGACTGTGTATAGTAGCAGTGGTGTGATGTATGATAAGAACGCTATGACAAATAGTTTTTTTTTCTTCCGTTCGACTGCTTATACATATTTCTATAAGTACACGTGGTGCACGCGGTTTGTTATAATTTCTTTCTAGGTTAGTGTATTTACAAAAAGGTAATAAATTTGGCTTTCTTCCTCTATTCCTCTTACTGTGGCAAGGTGTTACTATGCTGAATGCAGGCGCTACATATCCAGAAAGGTGCACCACTGGCTTTCTCGTTAGATCATGTTTAAATTTCAATAGAGAGCGCAATAAAAACAAAGTGAAGATAGCGTTCTGTTCTTTGTCTCCTCCGTTTTTATTGCACTCCCTATCGAAGCTGAACTGCTGCGAATCACTATCCTTGATACATTATCTGCTGCAAAACGCTGTTGATGATGCCCATTCTATTTGCAGCAAAAATAGGTACAGCATACCTCTGCCGAATGAACATTCATTGTACCGAGTACGTCCGCGCAACTGTTTCACCGTGAGCATCTTTTTACAAGAAATTACCGTAGGTTAAGGTATAATTGTTAGCGAAACATGCGCCAGCAAAGGCTAGACATTTGTCATTTAAAGCACTATGCTGTTGATTCCATGTTTGGGCAACACCACCTAGATTACTGGTTCGCGCCCCTGTCGGGCCCGATCTGCGGTCGGGCCGGATAGGCGAAATTTTTTCACGGGCTCGGGTCGGGCCCGGTTCTCGCCTTTGAGTGACCGGGCCGGGTTCGGGCGGGTAAACTTGAATGAGTTCCGGGCGTGGGCCGTGCCCGGCCCGAGAATCACGGCCCGTGCAGTGCCCTAGATGTAGGTACAGTCGCGCTCAATATGGCTTGCAACACGGGAGCATGTGGCCTCACGAGTTTAAAGATTTCGCATTTCTTCCACTAGCCCTTATTTCTACAACTAAACGCTGTTCTCTCACTGGGTGATGTTCCCAAATAAGAAAATAATATTAATTACAGAAATGAAGCAGTTTGAAGCCGTTCGCAATCATTAGACTCGTGAGGCCATGCGCTCCCGTGTTGCAAGTCATATTGAGCGCGACTGTACCGATTGCTTCACTTGAAGATCCTCACCAAATCTGTGGTGTATTCATGATCTCAATAAGGTGAAGTTTTTTTGTTTACATATCCTGCGTGCATACAAGATACAGCTTAAACGCTACATTCATTTTGTTTTTGTCGAAGTATAAGATGCTTGGACGATCTTCCGCCAGGTATTGTATGTATATAGTGGAATGATGAATTTTACCGCGCTTTGTCCGTTCGATTGAATAACAGTCTGTGGAGCGATTTATATAGCCCCTCTCCCCTCTGTAAAGTCTGCAAATGCGATTAAGCAAGCAAGCAAGCAAGCAAGCAAGCAAGCAAGCAAGCAAGCAAGCAAGCAAGCAAGCAAGCAAGCAAGCAAGCAAGCAAGCAAGCAAGCACTGAGCAAGCAAGCAAAGAAACAAACAAATATAAAGAACGCTGCTTCCATTTAAGAGTGGCACGTAGAGCGATGAACACACTTACGAAGTCACGGAGCATTTTCTCTCTAAAAATCCTTAATAGAAAAATACGCTACTTTTCATATACTGAAAAAAAAGAGCTTTGACATGGTACATCGGCAACAATGAAAACAATTCTCAGTTAGTCAACTCCTGCGCGAGTTGTGATCACCGACGAACTATAGATATACACGCAGTAAACCTAATGAGGGCAGGTGGGGCTTGGAATGACGTTAAGAGTGGTATTGATTTATGGTATTGATTCATGGCGAAGGTGGCAGCGCACAAGTGAGGCACACAAAAAACGGACGAGACTGTACGAAGTGCTGACTTCCTAATGAAATGCTGCTGCTCTATTTGTCTCTCATAGCTGGTGTGGAGAATTGGTGAAACACAAGCTCACACACGCAGACTTTGTTTTCTATTCTACATGTGTGTGTTCTTTTGTAACGATAACCCCCAAAATCAGACTGGCATTAGACGTTTGCTAAAATTATGCTTAAGCATTTGCTACGTCCTTACGCCTGCCTGAACAGATACTAGAATTAAAAAGATTAAACTCGGCAAGTAGCAATAACTTCTTTTTCTAACCCATAAATAATATCGCGACGTCATATATTGAAGGGAAGCTTTACATACGATTTCATTATCATATGCGCGTTGGAGTAACGTGTGATCACTGTCTCGTTTCCTAGACGTGGTCAGCTTGAGTTTTGTTGTGGTCTCCTAGCCTTAAAGTAATGTCTGGAATTGACGACTCGCTGTTGTCCTCACGACAACGTAAATTGTGCCCCAAGTTTTTGTGTCTTTTATTGCACGTGCAAGTACGAATTAAAAACTAGAAACTCATTCAGTTGTAATGTAGAAGAATACGTCGGCAGTAAAACAGCGTATATCTTATTTGGTCATGTCTTTCCTTAAACGCTAGCGATCAACCCAACATACATGTAATATTTTTATATATAAAAAAATTCTGGAAGTTAGAGGGACTAAAGACACTTTGCAAGTTGTTTTTCAATTCATTCAGAATGGACGTGACATGTTAAGATCAAAGGCGTCGAAATTTACTTATTACTTTTGGACCAAAAATTTGCCGCTGGTTTCGTGCCAGACAGAGTTGACAAAGTTAAGGTGCTTACATTTGTTCTTGATTGTCTGTATGTGTGGCCACTTTCAAGTTTAACGCTTTAATGCCAACAACTCCAGAGCTGATTGTCTAGCCGAAATGGTTATTCTGCAGGTATCTTGAAAGGGGTATAGAAACTGATTACAACCGCTCGCTCAGGCGGAGCTAAGTGACGAAAATGTCCTCCCAGTATGATCACTGCCGTTTACCGGGTAGGATTATAAGCTCGGCGTAGAGGCTGACATTTCGTGAGCTTAAACGACAATCATCCTATGGTGTTTATGCGTACAGTATTCATAATTTTTCTAGAGAAAAAAGCTTGGAAAAGCTTAACTTGTATAACGAATCACCATTTATTTATATACGGCCTGCTTAGCGCTACTCTACACGTAATCCTCTGCTCGAATAACTGTAGTTTTAATATTAGAAGCATTGTATAAATGCAGCGTTTGTGGTCTCAGTTTAATTCAAGGTAGGAACATGAGCTTCTGCGGGACCGACTGAATGTGAGAATAAGAGAGCCTGTATCCGTTTTCTGATTCTTGTATTTAGGGCATCGTGATCGTTAAGCGCAGTAGGAAAACTAATTACAGCTAAAACATGAAATGTAAACTGCTGTGCTAAGTGACCAGAAGAGGAGCCTTCTGTCGGAGTGTTTAGTAGCGTTTGCGGAGATGATATTTAGTTTCGGCGCTGTGAGCGATATCGGTGCATCTTAAACTCCCCTAATCATGTACGAGAGCCTATTCAATTGTCGAAGTCACCATATAAGCGACATGTTTACATTAGCTTAATTAGAGCTAACAGACAAGAAAGTCAAGGAAAGTATAGGGGATGTTATTTGTATCCATTTTGATGTAAATGTGAAGAAAGTAAAGTGGACGAAAAGATAACTTGCCGCCGGCGGGGACCTAACCTGCGACTTTCGAATAACGCCTCCGATGCTTTACCACTGAGCTACGGCGGAGGTCATCCTGCCGTCCACTTTATGGGGTATACATGTGCATTTAAACGTAGGAGTATTAGTCAGCGCCGCTAGTAGCCATGACGGCGACTGGGGAACACTCTTACATTACATTACAATGTTTACATTAGCTCGTCTAGCTCGTCCTTCTCTAAGATCGTCTCAGTTCTGCCAGGTTCAACGTTCTTTATATGCACACACATGCTTCCTACTACTTCTTGGCAAACAAGTGTAACGGGACTTCTCACATTTAGCGCGCGCCTGAGAACCAAAAAGATGAAAAGGAAAATCAGAAGCCAGTTCCGCCCCAAGTGAAAGCTGTACGAGCTGTGGAGCGTTGATTTGCCTGTGTTTCCCTTCAGTTTATCTTGCGTTTATCGGCTCTTTTCTGCTCTTTTGTGTTATTTTCTTTTGTTTATGTGTTATTTTATGTTCTTTTCGTGTGATTGTGATATTTTATATCCTTTTCTGCTATTTTCTTGTGATTATCTGATTTGTTTTGCGATTATCTATTTTCTCTCCTATCGTATCCTTTTTACTGCGTTTCTACTCTTTGCTGCACCGAGTGCGCTGTGCCTAACTCCCGGCGCTGGAGTTTCGCCTCCGCTCCTCTGTTCCGTAGATCTGTGTCTAACTCCCGACGCTGGCGCTTCGCTGTCGCTTCGCTGGCTCGGACATCAGCCCTTGGGCGACGTTGGCGTTCGCGGGCAAGCTCGCGCTGGCGTTCCAAAGGTGCAGTCTGCTCGGCTTATATGTATCAAACGTGGAACCTGCGTGACGTCAGCGCGAGACATGAGACGACGGCAGGGCAGTCCCTTAAACTGCTCCGAAGTTTAAAAACCTGGAAAGAATTGGATTAAAGCCAGCTGCTAGTTCATGTGCCAATGAAGCGGTGCACCTAATGAGAGCTTGCTAACTGTCAGTAATATGCTTTCTCAGTTTCTACATTTTTGTGCTTGCGTTATGGCATTTGTACATCTTGAGGTCTTCTTGGCTGCACCGTAATGCCCGCTCTGAGGTTACATTTCCGGTGACTTCGCGCAAGACCTGCAAATGGTTCAATGTAACCTCTGGAAATGAGTCACTGGTTTCTAATTTGGTAAACAATGGAGTCTTACTTGCCTCGCAGGGCGCTGTGGCTTACAAACCAAATAATAAGACGGAAAGGCGGGTTAGTTGGTTTGGCTGCATAGACACAACGAAACGGGCTGCCCGTGCGTGTTGCAACGTGCAGCCCATGCACAGTGATTATGAGGTGGTTATCGAGAATGTATATATGTGCTTTGTTATGGAATGAAGTTCAGTTGTTAGTCTGCGCTAGTCCTTGTGTACCTGTTTCGTTACGTCTTCGTGTGGTGTGCGCAAACTTTCCCTTATGGAACCAGATAAACCGAGTTGCATTTTACTTACTACCTTGAAGCTACGTTTGATCTCGAAATGTTTTTTTTTTCTAATTTTTTTTTGTCAGAATGATTCAATTTATACGTACAGCAGACTAAATTTGTTGATACAGAACTCACGATTAGCTTTGTCATAGTGCACTAGCATGCTATCATTTATTTTATATATACCTGAACGAAAACATCTGTATGTATCGCCTTCCCTCTCCGCTTAGATTTGTCTCACAAGGGACGATTTGAAAGGTCATGGTTTTTGAAGAGGCTACTAAGCCACAACTTTTGTCGTCACTGTCCGATAGAGATATTAGGCTTATTTTTTTTATTTTTTTTTAGAATTAGGGAAGACTACAGTTAAATTTTAGAAGACCAAGTGCTATGCGAAAACCACATGTGCTCACTACAACTTAAATCAAGCAAAGTAGATCAAGCGAATTCTGAGGGGTTGTTGCCATCCCGAAGGCCTAGGTTACATTAATTGGTATGACCGATAGTGCGGCATGAGAGGTCTGCGGCACCGAAGAAGACATAGACGATTCGTCATGCCACTGTCCTCAATTAGCGTCGGAAAGACAAGAACTTTTCAACGCTCTGCGACGACTGGATGATCGGCCACTTTCCCTGGGGATGCTGCTCGAACACCGCCCCCATCATTCGCAGGCCCACAAGGCGTTGAAGGCAAGTTTGTGCATCTCGAGGACGACGGGCTGTCGCGAACGCCTTTGACTAGTGGTGCAGTCCCGCACACGTCAGCGAATTCACGGCTCATTTCCTTGTTTCTTCCTCCCTCCCCCCCCCCCCCCCCCACCCTCTCTTGCTTATCTCTGTATTCCCATTTCCCTTCCCAAGTACCCCAGCGTAGGGTAGGCGACCGGTAACCTCCCTGGCTTCCGCTGTTCTGTTTTCTTCCTTCTTCTGAAGACACTAAGTGGGTGTAGATGACGGGCAGTATTATTTGTGCACTCATTTACGTTATGACGTTGAACATGATTGCAGCGACACATTTGTAGAAGGCATGATCTGAGGTTTATTCTTCAGAATACACGCGCACACGCACAAATTTCGCTATTTAAGAACAAACTGCGGTGCTCTAAATGGCGCTGCATAAATCACAGCCTCCTCTCCCCTCGATCACACGCACGCACGCACGCTCACACACGAAATCTGTCCTTTCTTCCCTCTACCTTGCGCACACACACAATGTAGTTGTAATATAAAAAAATCGGCTGATTACAAAGCACTCTTTGTTCGTTAGTGCTCCTGCTGCTTTCGCTAGTAATGTTCAAAAGTGCTTCAAAAGTGCTTCCAGTAACATTCCCGTCGTACCTAATGATTGACACGCGCTCTTATTAAAAAGCTCTAGGGCAAATATGTTTCTGTGAATACGTGCTCAGAGCGGTGGCACCGCTGGTGGAGAAGCATTCAAACGGCTCTTGTTTGTCTTCGTTTTCTAATTCTTTAGTCTGAAAGAGCAATATGAGAAAATACAGGATGCTCCGAAGTTAGTGTTAGGCCAAATAGGCCGCATTTTTGTGCATAGAAACATCAAAGCCTGAGCTAGTATGGCGGAGGCAGATAACTCCTTGCGTTCTATAGTCATAAACATAATACGATCCACTGCTCAAAGACAAGGAAAGGTCGCCCTTTCTTTTGTTCCTCGTATCTTGCGCCGTGGTTCCTGTTATCGAATGATAGAAGACTACGGTCGAGAAAACAGGTGCTCTGTCAGGCGTCTAACGAGCTGTGAGCAAAGCGAAAGATGATGAATCCGACAAAGAAAAAACGGCAGGCGCCGATCGCGGTTGAGACAGCGCTCGGCGAGCAGCCGCCGGAGCTCTGGAAGCTCAGCGGCGGTGAAATGGGCGCCCAGGCCCACGGCGGCCGGAGCAAAAGCCGCCCGCCATGCAGAACTCGGAGGAGACATGTCGTGCTCCTGCCACCGGAACCAAGAAGCGCCCGTGTGAGTGCCGCCGCCCCTCAACGAGGAGCATCGCGCTCACGTCCTCGGCGCCAACAATAGCCGCCGCTCGCAGCAGTGGGATCCTACTCGGCGACGGCGGCGCCAGGAATGTCGCCGTTGCTCTTATTCTTCCCGTCGAGCATCTCCTCCTGGGCCGGGCGCGCGCCATCCGCTGGTGGCGGTGGTCGGGGTTCGGTGTGCCCTCGGCGTGGCTCACCTTGGCGGCATTCCACGAATGACTGAACTGCAAGAAAAGATGCGAGAAGAAAGCCGATGGGTACTCGCGCTTTGGCGTGTGCACCAGTTATGCCGCTTGCCCGGCTTCACAGCCGCACTACATGCATACGTCTGTGACAGACTCAGACCTTTTCCACAGGCAGAAAACGCTTACCTGATGTGAGCATATACACCTCTGCAGCAAGAGTTAAAGCGTATATCGAATTTAGTCAGTCACTCTCGCAGCAAGAGTTGCCTGATAGCAGTACCGAAGTGCAAGCGATTTTCTCCTTTTTTTTTTTTAAACAGAACAAAGAGGTCGTGCATTAGAGGCACTGAAACATGTAGGCAGGCGAATGAGCAGCTGTCGAAGTCGTGTCAGCAGCTCGTTGCATTGCACAACAAAGTACCCACGAGCGCACTGACTCATGTCTGTCTTATGAATGTACTTCAACGAGACTAAATGCCACTGAGGGACATGTTGAGTTTAGCGTGATAGGTGTATAATTGACACCTTTAAGGTAAGAAGAGGTCCGCTTTTGCAGCACTTTACTATATGATTCCACGAATATGCCAGAAATGCATATAAAGCTCTGAAAAGTTAGTGGTGCGCTAAGTGAAGGTCGATGTATTATAACAGACAATATTAAGCTTAGGACCACCCAAAAGGGAAAACAACGTCAAAAATAGGCTAAACATTCTTTGAAAAACGATGAAAAACGAGCTCATGAGACTTTTGACAAAGTTTTGTACTGCAGTACAAAACTTTGTCAAAAGTCTCATGAGCTCCTTTGTGTGATGCCATGGCATCACACAAAGGAGCTGTCTGATCACCACATTGCAGGATTGGTAATATGAAGCTTTTACGTGCTGGCGGTTTTTTGCCTGGCCATCGAGCCCAGAAATTGATTCGAGTAGGCGTTTGTAAGCGTTTCTTAGAAAGCCACTGGTGTATGTCTGCACGCACATCAGACCAATGTCTTTTAGAAACGAAAGAAGACGTGGAGCTCTCTTACGGGCTATACGTAGCTAGCCATTACAGAAGCACGATGTAACGCAGGCGGAAGGCCTTACATAGATCCTCAACGACATCGTCCCTTTCACCACGGTAGCTCGGGCACGACCTCAGAAAGCGTCTCCTGTCTCATTGGAAGAGGTACCGTCCGTATTATCACTGTGTCCCGTCCTAAATAACCATGCTGGTGTATAAGCGGACCTCATCAAATGCAGTAAGGATGTTTCCTCTCGACGAAACCGCTTGACCATACGCAGAACATGCGGCCTAACAAAAAGCGACCGACAGTGACCACGGCTGTCTCCTTTGTTCATTACTACATGAGGCATTGACTTATATGAAACTTGATAGTGTTTGTACGTGTCGCTATTCTTACGAATATTGGTCAGCTCTGTTATGTTGCCATGCTATTAAACCAACGCTAATTTTCTTGCATAACATCTTAACTACAACATTTTCACAACACACGCTTTCCTTGGTAAATATTAAAACTTAGTAAGTCTCCTTAGCGTCGGATAAAAGGGACTGCCCATTTTTTAAAATTTATTAATTGAGTGGGCGTTTCAATGAAAAATTGACCAATCTTGATAGGAAATATTTTTATGAAAGAAACCTAGGTATGTTGCACGTTTTCATCGAATTTAGTCTGGTGCTTATTTCTAGATCTCTCTTATTCTTAAAGAAAAAAAAATACTTCTCAGGTAAGAAAACCCTCCTACTGTAACATATGTTACCTTGTTAGCCATTTTCATCCATTCCCTCATGTAATGCCTCAACAAAAGATCTTTCAGGAAATGAATGAATGAATGAATGAATGAATGAATGAATGAATGAATGAATGAATGAATGAATGAATGAATGAATGCGTTTATTTCAGTTCTTGACTTTCTTTTGTTTTTTATGCCCCTGCCTGCGGTTCGTGTGCGATTGCCCCGTCGAACTGGTAATTCATTTATACAGCGTCTGTACCTTAAGGAAACGAAATCAGATTTCCTTTAACTCTGAATTCAATATCTGGCACAGGTAGTCTGCGCATGCTTGGAAAAGCAACCGAAAGACGAAACCGGTGTGCAAAATATCGGATCCGAATATAGCCACTTATGGTGGCTAATCTGTTTTCTTCTTATCCTCTCGAAGTTAAGTATAATAGCCTCTGCGCTCGGCACAGTCGCGAATCGCTTTTGTTTTTTTTCTCTGATTTCGCCGGGTGCATTGTACGCGCACAAATTGAACCCATTAGTGACATTGTCTGCGAAACGGACGAGTCTTTAACTTGCGGCAATCGCAGCTCTGACAGCAGGGTTTGCAATGCACAGGCCTATTGGAGAGGACGGAATGCGAATATATCGAGGAGCCTTTATCGTCTCAGTACGCCCACATCTCTCGAAGTGGCTTTGTTTGAGTGGGACAGCTGTCCACGATATCCAAGATTTCTGAGAAACCACTTGGAAATAATGCTTTTCTTGAAGCATCTGATGTCTACATCACGTACACTGGGTTGGATGGGGATAAAAAAAAGGCGAGAAAGAAAAAAGGAAGCCAGAAATAAATAAATATAAACTTCATGACGCAGAAGGTTTCGTAAAATATGGAATTCCACTTTTTGACCTTTTTATCTGGGCGGTTTCTAACTTTTAACGCGAAGGTTTGGAAATTGTTTAAAGGCGTACGGAGAGGTTAACCGAACGAGGTTTTCCCGCCCTGAACACGTTAGAGAAATATAAGAAAAAAAAAACACACACACAGAGAGTGGGCTACATTGTTGCAGATGTACGCATACAAGGGCCGTTCGACCGAAAGAAAGGCCCGCATTGCCTTCTGACTGGATGGTTCGTATAGGACTGGATGGGAACAAACAGTACTAAGGTCAGGGCGGTGAGAGAACGACAGACAACGTACTGGGCGATCACTGGTTTACTGCGGGGAATGGAAAACATAGCAAAAAAAAAAAAAAGACAGGGTTTAAGCGCGGAGAAGACCAACAAAAAATGCGACATCTGCGCAAAGCTAGAACCACCACGGGAATGAGGAGTTTTTTTTTTCTTCATAAAAAAAAAGAGCCAAATCAACATTAAGCAGAATCGAGAAAAACGCCATTGTTTGCTATTGACAACGTGGTCGAACCTGCTCCAACAATTTGAAACCGTCGTGAAAGCACCTCAAACTTGCATGGCGGTAAAAATAGAAGTAGCCTAACTAAAGCCGGTATTCAGGAGTAAATGTTGAATTTGACCACTAAAGATAAGTAAGATTAGTATTTGGCTCATTCTGATTTGAACATCTTATTTCGGACCTGTCTTGGCTATTAAAAAAAAAAAGTCGAAAAAGCAGCCTATGATTGCATTCGTAATGCGTTGCGAAAAATTAACCACATCGAGGTTTTTCATCGGTAGCGGCCGTTGTAGGTTGACAAGAGTAGCCAACAGTCCTTAACGTCGCCAATAGTCCCCGGCGGGAGCGCGAGTTTTTCACTTATTTTATTTTTAAAAATTTATTATGTCTTTTTTATACCTTTGTCGATTGACAGGGACCTGCGCACGAAATATCAGTATGCAAACGCCCCGCCACGCTTTCAGACGCCTTTTTGATCTCTGGCGCTCTCTTTTAATTTTTTTGATCGCGAGAGAACATTATAGATTTTTTTAACACGAAAGTGTTTTATGCCGGGGTCCACCAAGTACATCCGTCACGGATGTGACGTTGATAAAATGGACGCCAACGGGTGAGAAAGAAAAAAACCAAGAAAAATATACCCCGCTGGGAATCGAACCCACGACGTTGCGGCCGCGACGGCAAGCGCCCGACGCGCTACCGAGTAAGCTAACTCGGGAGATGCTGGACACGGCGCGAACGCGCCTTATATCTTTCGCACATTCTCTTTCGCGGCGGGCGGAGCGGGGCGGTGCCGCCGTCTGTGAGGTGTGAAAAGAAGTAATGCTTCACGATCGACACTTACTAGCGCTTCCTCCGAGATTGCACGCGATATCAGAGGTAATGGTTAAAGCGTCTCGATACCAGAGAGGTAGACTGGCCGCGCTGCCGTCGCCGAGGCACGCTTGACGCAGTTACGTTCTTTGCCTTTGGCTTCGTGTTAGCGTGCGTCGGCTCAACGGAGTAGCTTCCACGTGCACCAACGGGATTTCTCCGCGGCCGACTGCTTCAATTGCGAGAGCACCGACTAACAAAACTGCTGCAATATGCGTTGCAGAAAGGACGCGATTTCGACGGGCGAATGTCGTGCCTTGGTGGAGCGACAGCAGCGCCTGCGAGACAGAGGCCAGCGGGACGCACGCGTTTGCGGCTCAGGACCTCCCGTGTTGCTGAAGCGCAGTGTGTGTTATGTATGCATGAGCACAGGCGTCGGCTACCCGTTACTAGAAAGCGCACACCGTGCCGTTTCTCTCCTTAATTGACGACTCTTTGAAGAAGCGCATATCGGGTACCAGTGTTGATTATGAGCTTGTTGATATCATCTTTACGCGGGATTCACGATTCGCTGTGTCCAAATATCACATCGTCAGCTACCACAACGGTTTAATAATGATCATGGGCGTTAGTCGTCGCGATAGAGACATGCTGTCAACATGGGTGCATTCACGTCAAACGGTGCTATAGCTGCCAAACACGAATAGAAATTGTACGAGCTATCATATATCACTACACAATAAGCACTACTTCTGTGAAGACACGTTTAACTTTCGTGTTATACCGATTTTTTTACCTTGCAGTTGATGCGGTGCGGATTAGAATAATTCTTGTTCTGTGAACGGACCTCTTCAACTCCGCCGTCATTCAGTTTAAATGTAGTACCGCCTTGGAGCAAAAGCATGATAGCTGAGTAAGTGATCGAACGTGAAACGGACTAGAGGCGGCTATGTTATCTGTTTTTGGGTCACGGGCTACTCGCGGAGCACGCCCATTGGTTAAAAGTGGATCTGGCTCACTGCTATTCAAAGAGGTCTGTAGATATGACTCATTTTTTTACTCAAAACTCACTTTTATAGTGGGTGTTTAAATCGGCAATAGACCACTCTTGATTAGAAGTTTTTTGTTAAATAGAAATTTCATGGGAAATGTTTTCGTTAACCGTGAGCAGGGGAAATGCTGGACGCGACAAAGAGAGGCAACAGCCTCTCTCTCTCTCTCTCTCTCTCTCTCTCTCTCTCTCTCTATATATATATATATATATGGGGAGAGTGAGAGAGAAATGTGGAACAGCAAGTCAGGCCCCCGCCCCCTCCGGTAAAATGAGAACTCTCCGCCTATGCACGGCACTCCAAAATATCATTGCAATTACACATTGCTGCAGCACATGCGCATGCTGGTTGGACTCTTCTAGTGGGCACTTAAGAGAAGTCGAAGATGGGACCATGCCCCACTCTCCAGTCCGTCGAGCGTTGGAAGTGCTCTCCATCCCCGACGCCACACGAAGTCGCGGAGATGGCCAGGCAGAAAGGATGTCGTTATTGCGCTCCGCGAGATACGGCAGCGGCAGGGCCTTGGTTTTATCTATAACAAGGTTCTCTATAGGAAACATACATCAAAAAAGATTCAAATAGTTCCTTATCAAGCTTGTCCACCTGCGCGACCTGCTCTCGCATTTCAGCATTGCTTCAAACAAAGTTTCGATGGCGTGCAAGTCGCTCTGCCATGGTGGAACAGCTAGCCCTGTCACATTTTGCGAACTTATCTCGTGTTCGTAAGGGCGCACCACTTCTAATGGCGTGCCGCTGAAGCACGTCTGAATATACGCAAAGTCACTCGCGCTTCTCCGCCTGAAATTAACGGTGCCTGCTAAAGCAGAAACATCATGGGGAGTTTAGCAACCGTTCACGATACAAAATCGGGGCGGGAAATCAACCACAACTTTATTGCCAAACGAATGTTATTTGAACATTTCAGCGACGAACGCGCCTACGCCCTTCACATTAAACCGAGTATACTAAACAAAGTGCCACAAATGTACGCACCAGCTTGCTTAACAATTTCTAACAGCGGAGCAGTTTAAGCTTTTTGTTTGTCCGTATCGCGTAGACCAGAAACGGCGTCACTACGTATTGGCTAGCAACCACCAGAAAGCATAGCACAGCCTTGTATATTATAGTGTAGCAAGGGGATGGGAAAGGGAAGTGAGGGTAAGGAGAAGAAAAAGAAGGATGGGAAAGGGTAAAGCATTCCATAACCATGCATAGTATGGTATAGCAAGGGGGTGGGAAAGGAAAGTCAGGGCGAGGACGGGTGATGTGAGTGTGAAGGGGAGGAAAAGGGGGAGGGGCGAGGGTAAACCATGTATAGTATAGTATAGCAATGGTGGAAAAGGGAAGTGAGGGTAAGGAGGAGCGAAAGGAGGAGGGTAAGGCCGCCAGCTCTGCTGTTTCCTCAGTCTTCGCACGACTAGTGCGGAGCTACCCCAATATTTTTATATCTAAAAAAAATACGGCAGTTTCGCACTAGTGGTGCGAAGCCTCAAGGAACAGTGGCGCTGGCCGGCCTTCTGTTCATTTTAGATGTGAAGCATCTCTTACTCGGGGTTATGTCCCGCGGCGTTGGCGTCCGCACTCGCACTACGCGTGCGCCACTCTCCTCCTTCCCTCTCTCCAACAGCTGCGCGTTACTCTCTCCACTTCTCTCCCAGCACCTGCTTGCGCTTCTCCTGCGTTTTCGCTTCTGCTCTCGCGGCGCATGCGCTACTCTCCTCCTCTAGTCTCCTCTACTTCAAGTGTGAATATAAAGTGGGTAGAGCGCTGCACACGTTCAGTCCAGCGCTTGCTTCGGTTGACTCCTCTGAAATGCGGGCTCGACATGCCGAAATTCTCTCCTGCGCAACGCCGCGATGAGCGCCAGCGCATGCGCGTCCCCTCCCCCCTCTCTCCTCTCCTACGCTGCCCCTCTCTCGCGCGCCTGTCGACTGCGGTCCCCGCTCGCCCTGTGAGAATTAACGGCCAGGCTAGAGGGAAGACACGACGCGCGTAGTGTTCCTCTTCGCGTTCCACGACGCGAGGTCGGCAGCATGCCCAACGAACGCCAACGGAACGCAATCGTGCAAGTGCTCCGGCTTCGCATCTCCTCATGGTCCCCTTTAGCGGGAGATGGTGTAATTTTTTCCCTTGCCTCTCCCTCTCTTTCTTTCTCTCTCTCTCTCTGTTTTTTTTATCTCTTATCGCCTGTTTCTTTCTATTTCTTTCTTTGTCCTCCTCGCTCTTTCTATCCTTTTTCTCTTTTTTCCCTCTCTCTCTCTTTCTCGCTTATTTTTTCCTTCCTATCTCTTTATCTCTCATTCGATTTTCTTCTCTCCCTTTCTCTCTCTATCTTGCTCTCTGTTCTTCAGTGCGGAACACTTTAGGGGCCCGCCTTGTCGTCCATCCATTTCATGTGGCGTGATCACGCTCACATAAAGCGCTCAATACAGGCCATAACAAGGCTAGCAATGCTCATAACCGGGTTAAAGTGAAGGAACAAGGTCTGAAATAATATAATCAACATAAATAGCCAAGAAGTAATTGCATTAATGAACTTAAAATCGCTAAAATGTTTCGGAAACATGGGGCTGACTCCGGCGGAGCGTAAGAGAGGGCGCCACCGGCTCGTTACGCGAGCAAATTCCCCTCCCCCTCGCCGCCTCTGTGTCGGCGTTGCACCGGCGCGGAGCTGCGTCGCTACGTGACGACATCTGACGGGAAAACAACCTGACGGAACACGCTGCAGACGACGCGTATCTCAACTGCCGTAACAATCAGTTGCGCGTGAAATCGATATATTTTAGCTTTCCTGCTTGGCACTGAAACTGAATGATTTGCAGGGGCTCAAACTTTGGTAGAAGACGATGGCTCCGCTCCATGCAGCACACGACGTCACACACAGGTCATGGCAAAAAGGAAGTTGCCGACAGGAATAACAATATCTGGGGTTTAACGTCCCAAAATCGCGATATGATTATGAGAGACGCCGTAGTGGAGGGCTCCGGAAATTTCTACCACCTGGGGTTCCTGAACGTGCACCTAAATCTAAGTACACGGGCCTCAAACATTTTTCCCTCCATCGAAAATGCAGCCGCCGCGGCCGGGATTCGATCCCGCGGCCTTCGGGTCAGCACTTGAGCGCCATAACCAGTATACCACCGTGGCAGTGCAAATTTTACTTGTGTTGATCGAGTTTTGTCTTGTTGAGAAATCGGTCAGCTTTAGTTTGTCCGCTTTAGTTTGTCCGGGAGAGAGTAAATAATAGCATAGCCTTGTATAGTATAGCAAGGGATGGGAAAGGGAGTTGAGTGTGAGAAGGAGGGTAAGACCACCAGCTCCGCTGTTTCCCCAGTCTTCGCCCCACCAGTGCGTAGCTGCCCCAATTTCGTTCTTTAAACGCCACTATGAGCAAACTAAAATATGTGCAACTTCTTTTGATACTTTACTGCTTAGGAGCTTCAAGTGGCGGCCCTTTATGCAGCGCACTCCCTGCTGAGGTGCCCACAGGTTGATTTTGATCCGTTCCGATTGTGAAGCAAAAAAAAAGGGGGGAAAGTAAACTACCATCGTAGAAAGTGCGTGATCTCATGAGTTTTGCATTGTCTCATTGTCAAACACTCGCCCCGATATACATGTGCGACACCTGTAAAGCGTTGTAACGGTGCATAACAGTGTGTTCATAGCGTTCATCCAAACACCAAGCTGACGCCAGTCTGGAAGATTGGTTATAAAAATCAGTTACAAACTTACGAATACCTTTTGTGAGACGCATTTCATGCGGCCCTTTACCGGTTCACTTTCTTTTCGAATCACTGCGCCACCTTCCGACTGGTGTTTTAGACAAGCACGCGTTCTCTCATCGGCCATAATTCTTTTCTGTGCTTCCGCTTCTTGAACATCGGTCAGCTGACGCGGAAGCTCCAGCTACGCCTCTTCATCTTCCAACACGGCGCCTAGCGTCTTCTTCTATTTCCGTACAAGCGTACTGCTCTGACAGCGAGATGCTGGGTCGGAATCTTTGGGTACGATCGCTTTAGTACCTGGAAACGTTCGTATATTGCCGTATTTCGTGATATTTTTTGTCTGTAATTGATGCATGATTTATGATCGCCACACCTGAAATAGCCCCAGCGGTGTTAGAGCATGTTAAAATAAATAATAAATAAATCTAGAGCGTAGCTTTTTTAAATATTCATCCCATCTCCGGTGCCTCGGCCATCCACTATGCCGAGGCTTTGTTTCGCCTACTGCTCATCGTTCTGTGCAGATTGTACTTAGTCGCAGAGGCTAAGCATGTTCAGGTCAGCTCCGAGCTTGTAAAAAGAGAGGTCAGGCAGTTTGGTGGCTAGATACGCATTCCATGCACCACCATATAGTGTTTTGTTTACGGGCACGGAAGAGCGCAACTGCCTATGTTCTTCTGAGATGTGCCCACGTCGTTATATCAACCATCGACCGATTTCGTTTTGTGGGTGTGCGGGCGGCGTTTACGATTATAGCACGCATGGCGCACATACGTTAACGAACGCGGAAGAATCAGCAATTCTGCATTCGTTATTTTCGACAGTGACGTCATTCATGTCGTCTGCTAGTTGCGCACATTATTGCTTCGGCTTGGGATCAACGTCTGCCATAAGCTCCGCTGTTAGTCTAGTCTTGCACCACTAGTGGAAGCGGCCCGAATTTTCTTTTCTTTTAACAGCGCAGCTGTTTAAGCCGGGCGTAATGTGGCTGCTGAATCCGATAACCATCGTCATCATGAACGGGCACGCGCTGTCTTCTTGCAGTGCGGTAGGCGTTCCAGAGACGTTCCAGAGCGCGGTGGGTGTTCCAGAGTTAAGCTAGCCAGAGACGGAACGCTAGGATGCTCAATAACGGTTCCCTAGACGTTCCAGAGCGGGGTAGGCATTCCGGAGGTAAGGCAGTCAGAGACGGAGCGCTAGGATGCTCACTAACGGTTCCATAGACGTTCCAGAGCGCGGTAGGCATTACGGAGGTAAGGCAGTCAGAGACGGAGCGCTAGGATGCTCACTAACGGTTCCATAGACGTTCCAGAGTGCGGTAGGTATTCCGGAGGTAAGGCAGTCAGAGACGGAGCGCTAGGATGCTCACTAATGGTTCCATAGACGTTCCAGAGCGCGGTAGGCATTCCGGAGGTAAGGCAGTCAGAGACGGAGCGCTAGGATGCTCACTAACGGTTCCCTAGACGTTCCAGAGCGCGGTAGGCATTCCGGAGGTAAGGCAGTCAGAGACGGAGCGCTAGGATGCTCACTAACGGTTCCCTAGACGTTCCAGAGCGCGGTAGGCATTCCGGAGGTAAGGCAGTCAGAGACGGAGCGCTAGGATGCTCACTAACGGTTCCCTAGACGTTCCAGAGCGCGGTAGGCATTCCGGAGGTAAGGCAGTCAGAGACGGAGCGCTAGGATGCTCACTAACAGTTCCATAGACGTTCCAGAGCGCGGTAGGTGATCCAGAGGTAAGCTAGCCAGAGACTGAGCGCTAGGACGCTCACCGACGGTACCATATAGACGTTCCAGAGCGCGGTAGGTGTTCCAGAGGTAAGCTAGCCAAAACTATAGCAATACTATAAAAAACCCCAGGAAAACTTTCGAATAACAGAAAATACAATTCCACTCTGCCTTTAAGCTTCCAACAGCAACCCCATGCAAAACTAGTCGCGGCCTTTTTTTTTTTTACTTGACCAACGGAACGGATCAAAAGTGATCTTTGGGGACCTCAGCAAGGAATGCGGGGCATGAATAAAGTGCCGCCACTTGAAGCACGTGAACAATAAAGTTTCAGTAGAAGTTGGGCATATTTGAGCTTATTCATAATGGCGTTCAAAGAACAGAATTGGGGCAGCTACGCACTAGTGCGAAGACTGAGTAAGGAGCGGAGCTGGTGGCCTTACCCTCACCCCCTTGCTATACTATACTACACAAGGCTCCGCTCTCTCCCCTCCCCTTTCCCTCCTCTTCACCCTCAGATCCATTTCCCATCCCTTGCTATACCACACTATACATGGCTATGCTATGCCTTTCTCCTCCCCTCCTCCTCACCAGGACATCACTCCTTCACACCCTCACTTCCCTTTCCCACGCCTTGCTATACACGGCTATGCCATGCTTTACTCTCTCCCCTCCTCCTTTCTCTTCTCCTCACCCTCGCGTCTCTCCTCACTTCCCTTTCGCTCCCCCTTGCTATACTATATTGTACAATTAAATCTCATGCTTTACTCTCTCCCCTCCTCATTTCCCTCACTTCCCTTTCCCACCCCGCTGCTATACCATACTATAGATGACTACGCTATGCGCTCTAGGCTAGGCTATGCTATGCTTTGCCTCTCTTAACGGGGCGAGGAGGCTAGGCGCGGCTGGGCAAGCTTCTTCGCGCAACGCCGGCCGAACCTCAAGCTTAAACAGCCCCGCTGTTAAAACGTCTTAAAATCCCTCGCCTTCTCTCCAACATGGTTTTACAGGCGGCTATTTTAAAATAAGATAGAGCTTGGGGGTGACACTTTTCTCACACAACAGTGTCGATGGTGTGCCAGTCATTTTTAACGAACGGCCGGCGTGGTCACGCACATAGGCGTGCGCATGGTTCCCCATCAGGGGGGGGGGGGGGGCGAAGGTTCATCGCAGCGCCCCCCCTACAAAGTCAATGTATGGGGCAGATTTTGCGCCCCCCCCCCCCTGTTAAGCGACCTCCCCCTGCCCCCCCACCCCCGTGCCGCGTCTATGGTCACGCACCAGCGCGCGACGGGGCTTCACCATGCCATAGCGACTTGCACACCATCGAAAGTTTTGTTTGAAGCATTGCTGAAATGTGAGAGCAGTCGGCGCAGGTGGATGACCTTTTTAAGAACCGTCGCATGTTCTCCATGCTTTTCAGAATGTAGATATTCCGATTTCCATGTTCCGCCCTTTCCCCCTTCTCTTGTGTACATCTCTGATCATCGTCCTATTGTCCTGGAGCTCAAAATTCCATTTTCTTTTTCGGAAAAACCATGGCGCCTTGATGTTCGCGTCCTCCAGGACGCGCGCTCACGGTCGGATTTGTCACGTGCAATACGTGTGTCGCTCGCTACATCTAGCCCAGCTGGTTGGGACGCTCTTAAACAGCAGTGGCGTCTACACTGTTCAGTTCAAGGCCGTTCGCTGCGGCGTCGCGTTTCTGAGGAGCTGGCCGCTACTGCAACGAAGTTGCGCATCGCCCTGCGGGCCGAAACGGCGTCTCCCCTGATGCGCGCTTGGCAGCGCGAGTTACGTGAACGCTTCCAGCGCTTGATTGCTGCCTCGTCTCTGGCGGCGGCAGCATGGCGCTGTAGGCGCAACCCCTGTGCACATCCTGAAGTACTACGCTATGCGAGGCATTCGTTTTTTGGGCAGTCGCAGCCCTTTCCCTCTATGACCACACAAATAACACCTCCGCAGCCGCTTCCTACGCGTGATCGGTCTCTTTTCTTGGCGCATTTCGAAGCGATGTCATGTTCGACCATGCAGACAAACTGTGACATATTACCGTCCATGCTTAGGGGGTTACCCCGCATTTCTCAAGAACCCGCTGATTCTCTGCATGCCCCTCCATCACCCGAAGAGGTAAAGGCCGCACTGCAGTCCATGAAACGTGGAACGGCCCCCGGGCCAGACGGTTTTCCGGTTGAGTTTTACTTGACATTTTGGAATGAAATCGGTGCTGCCTTTACCGCGGTTATCCGGCGGTGTTTTGATGATGGCGTCTTTCCATCCAGTTTTCGAGACGGCCGCATTATACTTATTCCAAAAGGAGACGCTTCCTCTGTTAGTCCTGAAGATTGGAGGCCTATCACGCTCCTTAATGTTGACTATAAGATCTTCGCGACGGTAATCGTTCAACGTTTGAGGGCTCTCTTAAACTCACTGGTGGGTAATCACCAAGCTTCATCAGTGCCTGGACGAGAAATACACAGCTTGTCCTTTACCACCCGTGATGTAATAGCCTATACGCTGTCGCGGTCAGCGCGTGGTCTGCTTGTTTCTTTGGACCAGGATAAAGCATTTGACCGACTGGAGCATGCGTATATCTTCAATGTGCTCACAGCCTTCGGCTTTCCTAATTCATTTGTGGAATTAATTAGGAATACCTACACTCATATAAAAAGCACACTGGTTCTGGATGGTTGGGAAAGTGCTGCCTTTCCCATTACACGTGGGGTCCGTCAGGGATGTCCATTGTCTCCCGTGCTATTTATCCTAAGCATTGAGCCATTCTTGTGTGCTTTAGACGCGGATTCGTGCGTACGGGGTCTTGCGCTTCCTGGCAGCAATGTTGTGAAAGTCACAGCTTTTGCTGACGACATAACCCTGTACCTTTCAGATGAAGATAGTGTTTCACACAGCCTGCGTTTATTCTTCGAGTACGGTGACATTTCAGGTGCAGTACTGAACTTCTCCAAATCCCGGTATCTGTTCACTGGCTCTCCGAACTCCAGACTTAGCTCCGTTTCCCCTATTCAACCGGCCACGTCCCTTCGTATTTTAGGTATATTATACACCCACTATGGCATTTGTGACTCCGTTTGGTCAACCGCTCTCGAAGAAGTAAGACAAAAAATTCAGGACGCACGGGATTTCGACTTTCCGCTTCTCGAGCGAAGGTACCTTGCGCAGACTGTATTTTGCGGTCGTATTTGGTACCTCTGTCACGTGGTGCAGCCGCCTTTACGTATCGTGCGATCGCTGCAGTCGGCATTGTGTTCCTTTTTTGGTCAGGTGGCACTGAGTTGGTCTCTCGCGCGGCACTAGGACAGCAGCGCGCCCAGGGAGGCCTTGCTTTCCCTTCGGTGTCTATACGCTCCCGGCTGCTGGCACTGCGCTTCCTGTTGCGCCTTGTACAAGGGGAAGAATCGCCCGCGCGTACTCTTGCGTATTACTTTCTGGGCACTCACCTCCGGCATTTGATGCCTAATATGCATCTTAACAGGGGCCCTCAGTCAATAACACTCCCTGCATTTTATGCAACAGCTGTTGCATTTTTTCGCCATGTCCAGTTGACCTGTCCTGGAGTAGATGTGCAAAACAATCCTATTGTTAACACAACAGCTGCTTTGTTGCTCCCGTTAGTTCCTCCGGCTCGCCGTGCTCGCTCTAGTCGTGTGTCTTGGAGCGCGCTAACGGCATCTTTTCTGCCTGGCCACCTCCGGGACTTCGTGTGGCGCCTGGGGTGGGGTGTGCTTCCCACTCTCGACCGCCTCGAGCGGTGGAGAGTGGTCCAGTCCGCAACATGCCCGAACTGCTCCCTTCAGGAAACAAATCAGCATGTTCTGAAGCAATGTGTTATTGCTCGTATTTTCTGGAGGGCCGTGTATGCTGGATTTCGCGGGCTCGGAGTAAATCGCTTCGTTTCTTCTGGGCGTTGTTCTCGAGGCCGCTTCGCCTGCCTTCTCGTTGTTGCCGGTGCTTTCTGTCTTTGGCGCAACCGCTGCGAGGCGGTTGCAGCAGGCCGTCGCCGTCGCGCTCTCTTCCCGATCCTAGAGCGACTGTACTCGGAGCTTCTGTCTGTACTGTCGGAGGAGCTCTTCTTTCTCGGTGAGCAGGAATTCCTCAGGCAGTGGTCTTGCCCTTTTGTGTTGGTCTGTGACAGACGCGTGAAGCTTGTCTTTCGGCCTCCCTGGTTCTGGTAGGCTGATGTCTCGTTTGGTGCCGGCCGAAATACCATGTAAATACGCAAAATGTACATATTCACGTTTTATTTGTGCTTTTTGTTTGCCATGTAATGTACATATGCATATCCATCTTTTTGTGACAAATTTGTGTGTGTGTATATATATGTTTGTGAAACATCGATTGTACGTGTTGCCTCCGTCATTTCGTGTTTTGTTCCATGTAACTGAAGTTTGTTTTGTCATTCTCGTAAACGTATGTCTAGCAAGCAAATGTTACGTCGAATTGTTATTGATGTGAACCGTCTGTGATAATAAATTTTTCAAAACACAGATATTTGTTAATTGGTTGGTACCCCGCATACCTGCCTGAGTCGCTTTTTCCGGCTTAAAAAAAATTAAGGCAGCTTCGCAGTAAGAGGGGCCAAGCCTGAAGGTTCTTTTATGTCCTTTTTGTCTCTGTTTATCTATATTTCCTCCTTTCTCTCTCTCTGTTTTTTTTGTTTCTTTCTCTTACTTTCTATTTCTATATTTCTTTCTCCTTCTTTCCTGTCTTTGTCTCTCTCTATTTCTCGTTTGCTTCCTTTTTCTTTGTATATTTGTCTTTCTCTCTATTTCTTTCTTTCTCCTTCTTTGATTCTCTCTCTTTCTTTCGCTTTCTGCATTTATTTCTTCCTATTTCTTTCTTTCTCACGCTTTATATACTATGCGTTACTCTCTCCCCTCCTCTTTTTCCTTCTCCTCACCTTCCCCTTTCCCTCTTCCTCAGCCTCACTTCCCTTTTTTACCCCCTTACTATACGATACTATGCAAGGCTATGCTATGTTCTGCCTGCGTGCCTTGATAACCGAGTGGTTAAGACGCTCGCCTTCGGATTGTGGGTACGCGGGTTCGAATCCCGCCGCCTTTTAAGGAATTTTTTCCGCCATGATTTCCAGTTTCTTTGAATCTTTCCTTCCGCCTGTCTCTCTCTTCCTTTCTTTTTCTCTCTCTGTACTCGTTCTCTCCTCAGACCCATCAGGGTTATTACAGGCCATGCCGGAGAAATCGGCGCACGTGTTTTGGGAGCGAAGCTGAAGAGGACGAAGAGGAGGACCGAGAGGAAGAAGGGGACAAAGAGAGCGCGTGCCAATTCATGATGGTGATAGTTTCTGTTCGCGTGCATTACCCGGCGCAACGAAACGCTTAAAGAGCTCCTCTCTTAAAAAGCGTCTCTATTCGGATTGTGGGACTTGATTATACCCATTGAGGCATATCAGCCTCAGTGTAGCTTTCAGCAGTGGCGTAGCGAGGGATGGCACGCCGATTAATTAATGTCGATTTATTGATTTAATAATGAGAAGCCCCGCATCAGAAACGATCGATGACTTAGAGGATAAACAGGTGAACAATTTATTGTTGATCAGTCTAGCAAACTGTCGACCCTCTCTCATGCGTTCACACTTCACACATTCATCGACGTTGATCACACGAGGAATATCGCTCTATATAACGAGAAGTTGGCCTTATCACTGTAGGGCGTGGTGTGTCAGTGCTTACAACGCCGAGTTACACCCTGTGTGTATAGCATGGTGTGAGTGCGTCGGGCAACAATACGAGTGCCGTCCTAGCCTAGCAATCATGATTTAGAATAGTGTTTCTAATCTTAGATCAGGAGTCTCAAACACGCGGCCAAAGTGCAGTCCGCGGTCTGCGTATAACTGTCTTTATGCCACGCTTTTTTTTCTGAATAAGTATGTTCATGAGCTACTCAGACATCACTGGTATTAAAGGGACTGTCTACCGTCCTTCATCGCTTTTCTGTTTTGACCGGCAATAGAAAGCGTACCGTCTGAAGTGTCCAACCTTGCAGCGGTTTCTCTGGAAATTGAGTAGAAATTTTTAAAACAAAATTTTTCGATCTGCGATCGGTCTTCTTCCATTGGCGTGAAACATGCCCACAACACTGGTTGGTGGACGCGATGGCGTATGTAGTGCCGGTAAAGATTAAAACCGAAAGCACATGTAATTTCTGTAGGATTACTTTATTTTCGCTGAACACTAATGCAATGAATGTAACAGTCGTTTTCAGCGCGCTAGCAGTTAAATGAAGCCTTATTATACGATTACAGAACACTTGTATTGCTGTAATCGCAGCCTATACGTTTATTTTAGCACTGCTGCCGCAATCAAAGCCAAGTTGATTCGTCAAAAAGAGACGATAAATGCACGCCTTCACAGCGCAGCACATGTGAGACATAATACAGCGGCACAGTACGACCAGCGCGGAGGGCCGCATGGCATAGCGTATGAGTTGAAGCAGACGAAATCGAAGACGGCGTAGTGTGCCTCGATGTGTGCGCACAAAACGCGCAACAAAACGCGCATCAAGGCAGCCTAAAGACGTCGCCGCAAGCAGCGCCACCGAGCGCCTTTTTGGATGCGTGAGAAAAAAAAAGCAAAAAGTTACTCTCTGACGCAACCGAAAGCTGCCTCAAGTGCGTACAATGCAATTTCAAGTTATACATGTTTGTTTTTAAGCAAAATGAGTCTGCCTGCGAGGATTTCCAGTAGATTGACCACATCGCTGTAGGGTGACGCTAGCGGTCATTCTTTCACGATTTTCAACGTCACATTGAAAATATAATTCCTTTTTTATGGGGCAAAAGCATGCTCGTTGCCGGCGTTCTGACGAACGATCTTCGTATTTTCACCACAATCAGAAAAATTTTTCCCAACGGTAGACAGTCCCTTTAAGCATTTTTTTTCGGGAGGCACCCCATGCCGTTACAATATGTTGAAACGTAACCGTGGAACAAAAAGCTGTATGTTTCAGATCTAGTGTATGTTTCAGGTATGTTTCAATATTAATGAGGAGGCGTATACAGATTTTAGTAATCTTGGAGATCGGTATCAATATGTTTCTCAAATCTTGGCGCCAAATGCCCTTCAGAAAGGACCCATATATGAGATATGGCGAAGGCCTTCTTGTAAATTGCACCGTTAGCTGACATCTTGTTCAGGCTGCCCTACCCCCCTCTCCTCCCTCTCTCCTCCAATAAAATCTGATAATTTGTAACAAAGCTACAGACCAATGAAATAGGTCAGTTCTAAAAGAATCAAAATGTATAATATGCTCTGAACATTTATTGCACTCCCTCCCTCCTCTTACACAGTGCCTGTAAGGTATTTTTAAGAAAGTAAATAAATAAATAAATAAATAAATAAATAAATAAATAAATAAATAAATAAATACGGACTTTCAAATTACTACCTGGGGTTTTACGTGCCAGAAGAACGATATTATTATGAGGCACGCTGTAATGGAGCGCTCCGTATAATTTCGACCACTTCAGATTGTTTAGCGTGCACTTACACCACACAGTACACGGGCCTCTATCATTTCGCCTTCACAGAAATGCGACCGCCGCGGTCACGATCAAACCCGCGTCCTTTGGGTCAGTAGCCGAACGCCGTGAGCACTGCGTCACCGCGGCGGCCGGACTTTCAAATTAGTTCATGATGGCGAAATCGCAGTTCTCCCTCCAGCACATGCTCGGAACGTGCCTGCTGACATTGTCATAGGCGTCATTGTAATTGATAAAATTGCTGGTAGAACGTCGATGCCTAAGGGAAGAACTACAGTGCCCAACCAGTGTCACAAAATTTTTCATTTGGCTTATTGCCTGATCACTGGTGTCAGGTGGTGCTTGAAGAGAGTGCGCGAGAACTATTAGGATCTCTTGAGAATTCTGTTGATACCTCTACTCGACTCTCCCTGTTACTATTTATGAACTTGAGAATCGTTTCGCATGTCATTGAAGGGTGTAGTACCTGTAGGGCTAATTGCAGTTCCTGACGAGCATTGCGCCTCACCGAGTGCACTACATCTGAATAGCGAGAACGGCGCGTCGCGTGTTAATGCTCGGAGGCGTGATGTATGCAGGTTATATGTTGACGCAGGATGCCACGCAAATACGCAGAGAGCCGGAGCTGATAGCGCCTTATCAGCCAGCCGACTGAACGAGTACAAGAGGCTGTAGCCGTATATAAGACAGTCAATTGAAAATAGGGGAGCATTGCCCGGAAGGTGCAAAGTGTTGTCAAATAGAGGCGGCACTCGTTCAAAGCATGCAAAGTGGGTTTCGAACGATATACGTTCGGTCGTAAGTGCGATAGAAGAGATAGATGACGCGGGGACGGCAAGGCATACTCAGCGTACAGATAACGCCCATATTCATATACGCGTATGAATCCAGTGGCTGCAGATTTGATGCGTGTAGCATTACGAAAAATATGCCCAGGTGTCGCGCGTGCAGATAAATGCAATACCCACCGCCGTGGTTGAGTAGTTAGGGTACTGTACTGCTGACCCGAAGGTAGCGGGATCGACTCCCGGCTGCGGCGGCCGCAATTCTGATAATAATAATTGTTGGGGTTTAACGTCCCAAAACCACGACATCATTATGAGGGACGCCGTAGGGGAGGGCTCCGGAAATTTCGACCGCCTGGGGTTCTTTAACGTGTACCTAAATCTAAGTACACGGGCCTCGAGCATTTTCGCCTCCATCGAAAATGCGGCCGCCGCGGCAGGGATTCGAACCCGCGACCTTCGGGTCAGCAGTCGAGCGCCATAACCACTAGACCACCTTGGCGGGTGGCCGCAATTCTATGGAGGCGAAACGCTAGAGGCCAGTGTATTTAGATTTGGGTACACGTAAAAGAACTCCAGGTTGTCGAAATTCCCGGAGCCCTCCACTACGACGTCCTTCATAATCATATAGTGGTTATGGGGACGTAAAACCCCAACCACGATTATTACCACTGAGGTATATGGCGTGGCGTCGTGTTCTAACAGAAACGAGGAAGCGGGCAAACGCCTGAAGACAACAAAAAAGAAACAAAATTGGAACTTTTTAGCCAATAAGCTATACGATTCATTCTTAAATATACGTTTATTATGACCGTCATAGACATGAGATCGCGGAAAACTCAGTGAGTACTAGAATATTATTGCAGCGTACGCGTTAGGATTTACTACAGCGTACAAGCGCCTTGGAAAACCGTTTCCCGAAGTACCAAAGATCGTGTGTCGTCGCAATAGGAACGTTAAGGTCATGTTAGTGCATGCAAAAGTAAACCCTTATTCTACTGCCCACACAATACCTTGTTCTCTTCCACCATGTAAGACTTGCGAACACCTTCAAGATAACGTTATAATTAAAAGCGCCGGAAGTGATTACGTCCATCATATAAAATCTAGTTTTACTTGCACTAGTTCAAACGTCTACATGATCGAATGTTCATATTGTCACAGTACATTAGCGAAACAGGACAGCTTGTTAATGTTACATTAAACTGGTATCGCGCGGACACGAGAAGAAATTGCCGAAAGCAGTGGTACAGCATTTTATTAAAGCAGCTCACAACTTCGACGATTTCAAACATTACATACTGTCAAACTCCCGGTCCCCAAGAGACAGAAAATATAAAGCCATACCTTATTCACAAGTTTAATACACTCCAGCCAGCAGGTATAAATGTTTCAAAGGGGGCTCTTGAATCCATACGATATGGTACATACACAACGAAAACCAATGAGCCCTTCTTTTAGGAATTTCTAACCACGCTTATCCCAGTGAAATTATCATTGTCAAGTAGGGCTTCCTTCTGACAACCATAATTCAGCGAAACGTCTACCCCCCCCCCCCCGCCCCGCTTTCGCTGTTGCCCTCTCCTCCTCCTTTGTTTAGGTTGGAGGAGGGAGTACGAAGCATGTACACACAAGCGCTAAGGAAAGCAGTTGCAGCCTTGAAGAAGACTGTCGAAACTTCGGCTCCAGCACAACCCCTGTTTGCGAATTTTTCATCACAAGCGTGCGCCTTTGTGGTACGGGTAACATCAACATAATAGTTCAATTTTCGTATCTTACCTACTTAAATTTTGTTCAACACGTTTTTCTGGAACTCCCCTATCTTGGACAGTGTGTCACGGCCCACTTGCAAATTCTGACGACCGCGACATCCTCACTCGTAACGCCCAAGCATGCGTCACATAGTGGGATAAAATATACGTTGTCGGGATTCTGTTGCAATAGACTTAAGATAAGCCTCGTTTCCACATCACAATCGTGAGTCATTTCTGACAACTGAAAAAAAAAAGCATGCATTAGAGAAAACTTTGGGAGTTTATTACGATATCAATTATATGGACAATCCAGGAGCATTTTTGCCGTCGCTGTCGGCGTCGCCGTGAGGTTCTGCATTAAGTCTAAATCGATAACATCGTCCCGCACGTGTGTTATGTTCCATGTGCGAGTGAAAACGCACGAGAGGCGCCGACGATCGCGGCTCAAGCGGAGAGGAAACGCGCCGGCCGCCTTTCGTCGCGCGAAAGGCCCGTAAGGGCCTCCTGGGGAGGAGGGGGGGGGGGGCGGGTGCGTCGCTCCGGCAGCAACTACGTACTTTGATCGGCCGGGCGTGGTTGCGCATGCCCTATCCTGACAGGGATTAGCAGACGGCTCATACCTTTGTACGTGCTGTGTTCTCACCGTTCAGTTAGCGCTGAAGCGATAGACAGCACGAACGTCTCTTCTACATATAGCTGCAGCGGCCGCGTTTCCTTACGCCAGTGTTTTGTTGAGTTAGCTGCTCGCCTTGCATCGTGCAACGTTCCAATCTCTTGCTATCGCATTCACTGTTTTTCCCATGCGGCGAACCTGTGTCTTTTTTCAATTGATCGCGCTTGCTTGCTGGAAGCTCGATGCATCTCTCCATGTCACGGAATTGCAATGTTGCAACAGATCATTGCATCACTCACGAGAAACTAAGTCAATGAACTTGAAATAAGGCGGAAGTTCAGGGGAAGACGGAAGCTTGAAGAGATGAAAAAAAAACAACAACAAAAAACTTGGAGGACGCTTGAGCTTCGCCTTCAAGAGTAGAACGCGATAGCGTAATCGGGCCCCGTGCGCATCGTCCAGGGGCGTAGCCAAGGGGGGGTTGGGGGGGGTTCAACCCCCCCCCCCCCGAAATTTTTCAGTTTTGCTTGCGTATATATACACGCACACATACAAACGCACGCACGAACATACATAAAGTATGGTTGAACCCCCCCCCCCCCCCGAAAAAAATTTCTGGCTACGCCCCTGGCATCGTCTTATCAATTGCTACGCTGGCTTCGGTTCTCGGTGGTTGCCTCAACCGGGCCGCAAGGAAACGAACGTCTGTGCACCTAACATTGGCCGTTTCAACCTATCCTAGAAAGCCTACTGCAAGCACAGTTGCGAAGTGCCCACTACACCATAATTCTTCCTTTCGTGAATCACTGCGGCAAAGGGCCCACTACGCATCTGTAAGGCAACACGCGAACCTGCACAGCTGCTCACTTTGTTGACGCTTTTGTTGATGAATATGTCTGAGCGCTTTGTAATGGGCGGGCCTTTAAAACAACCACTCGTTGCGCAATTCACATGTTTTGACGCCTGCCACGATTCTCCGCTTCTGCCACGGAATCAGTGGCGTAAATCCAGTTAAATCACAAGGGGGGACACACATCTTGCCATAGCGGCCATTTTGTTTTTATTTTTATTTATTAAATATTGAAATTATGCTTTGAAATAAAATTTAAAAAAAAAGCGAGCATGAGTTCCCAGCTCATGTAATTGCATTGTTCTATTGTCTTCTCCGAAAGCGGCCAAGCGGCAGTTGCGATTTCAATAGTCTCACATAGCTGAAGGGTATTGAACACAGGCCTACACAAACTACAAAATAAACAGGCATTAACAAAAAAAAAGTTGGTTGCACTATACTTAGCTCTCAAGCAATTCAAATATATGGCGCTTGACAGATAAATCTCAAGGGGGGACAATGCAAGGGGTCTGAATATAAAAGCAGAGAGCGAAAAACAGGACACAAGAGACAAGAAGACGGGACACCGGTCCCGTCTTCTGGGGCCAAACAACGAAACGTTCCTTTCCTCAGTAAGGAAGCCTTCATTTTGGTGAGGCCGCCTTATGTCACTCTGAAAGCTTCCTCACTGAGGAGCCCTCGGTGAAGGCTTCCTTGGCGCTTCCTCAGCTTAAGGTTGCTTTGGGGCTACCTTCGTGCGCCCTTAGGTCCGCTCCTGGCCCTGAACGAGCGCTTCACCTCACAGCTAGCCCACGTGATGCTTGTTTCCGAGGCAACCCTACCACCCCACCTCTGCGGGGAGACGCGAGCGTGCGTGCACGGTGAAGCGCGTTTTAGACTGACAGCGTTTAAAGAGGCGGGCTCATTGTTGCTAGAACGCACCACGTTTTGCGCTCGACTACGGTGGCTTTTCAGATTTAGTAATCGCAGTTGGAAGAAAGCGTACACGCGTCTCTATATTAACACTTCACTTTGGAAGTGATGTGGTGGTCCAACTTTTTTTTTTACAGAATAAACGCTTGTGAGCAAAGCTTATATTCGATAATCTCGAACGCAGGAGCGCGGCAACCATTCCTCCCGCGAGGACGGGTGAAGGGAGCTTTCAGAGTACGCTTGCTTCCTCCGTCGGTACTTGGCTGTAAGGAGGCCTCACGTAAGGTGAGGACGCGGTCAAAGGAAAGGAACGTTTCGTTGTTTGGCCCCTGGTCTCTTGTGTCCTGTTTTTTTTTTTTTTGCGCTCTGCTTTTATTTGCAGACAGTGCACCAAATGCATTCACAACCAACGACGCCGACACCGGAACTTCTGCGAAACGGGCTTTTTAACGTTATCGCGTAAAAATTCTTGAAAACGGGCCGGGTGTCGCAGGAACCACTCATTGAACGTTCTGTCGGACACCCGTTCCAACAACGTGTGAGATGGAGAGGCGGAACGATTGTCTGCCAAACATGCGGGGATAACGCCGCCTGCTTCAACGCAAAAACCGCCGCTGCCACCAATGACGATTTCTTCTCGCAGCGTTCCAAATAATAACGAAAAGATAACGAAAGGAAAGAAGGGTCTGGAGTAAAGGCGCTGTTCGAGGCATTACACGTTCTATTTTTTTTTTTTCGAGCGCCTGGTGGCATTTGCAATTTCTTTACAGTTTTCGGCTGCGTAAGGTGAATTAATTTTTGAAAGACTAACCCAGACCACATAATTGTAAAGGGACACATATCGTAACAAATTTAAAGCGCATTATTTAGGACGATGGAACAATCAAGGGGGACCAGTTGGCTGACGGCCCTTAACCTAAGGAGAGGTGGCGCGCTAATAGCTTGCTTTCTGGTGTACGGAACATGTTATTAAGCAATTTTCTCACGACAACGCAAACAGCCTTGCCTTTACGAATGAATTATGGCAGGAATGAATTCAGTGCGCATGCATGCATTCTTCCTTACTCGTGAACTGCTGTCTTTCCATTTCTATTTTCATGTGGCAGCGCACTGAAAAAGACAGAGCGTATGTCATCCGCCCTGTTTAAAACAATCCGCCTCTGTGAATTAAAAGAAGGGGGAGAGCACGCTTACTTTGCATACTGACTTTGCGCGCTGTTCTGGGCACCCTAAACTAGCGGTTATTTTCGGACCACATCTTGCTGCAATGGAAAAAAAAAAGAAGCGTAAATCCGTATCTACGTAGTTGAAAAAAAAAACGCAATGAAACGGACGTATTTACTGAGATAACCTAGAACCTGGCCACGAAGCTTAAAAAATTTTTATAGAAAGTAAAAAAAAAGGAGTCGCTATAAGGAATAAATGATGCTAGGTTTCTACCTACCCCTTTATTATTTTCTTTCCTTGACGCATCTACAGCGTAGCGCTCTGACGGGAGTGCTTTCCGCAGGCTTTATGTATGCTCCAGCGAAAACCGTTATCGACCGTTCGCTGCGCCAGGCGTGCGTCGCGCGTAGCATGCACTGAATGTTTCGCAACCCACGCCGCATCCGGCTGCTGCTGCTGCTGGCGATGTGAGGCACACTGAGCGTCAGAGGATGCTTCCATCCACCGCCGTACTTAGTGACTCCGCTCCCGCCCTCCAACACTCTGTCGTTTTTGCCCGCTGTGCAGTGTTCGTTCTTTTTTTTTTTTCTCCAGCATCACAAATAAGTATTCGAGAACTCAGCTCCTAGCAGGCGGATCTGATTTCAAGACGTGATGCTCCCAATCTGCAAAAGCGCAAGAGCATAGCATACAAAACAAGTTTGTGCGTCTACTTCTAAATGCCATTTCTGATTGATCACCCTCATCCTGTATTTTTTTTTCTCTTGCCATGAGCTTTCTGTGCATTGAGCGCCAAAAATGGAAAAAAAGAAGAAAAAGAAACGCCGATAAAACGTCCGGAAAATGCAAAGTTTTTAGGGGAACAAATTCTATCGCTGCAACAAGTCTGGAGGGGGAGCGAGAGTGACGTACATTCATAAAGGAAGGATGGGAGGCTAACTGTAAGAGCGTCCGCGGCTGCCTATCTTGCACAAGGCTGAGTAGAGAATGACGCAGGCGTTTCGGAGAGACCATACGGGCTAATATGCAAAATAAGTTTACAGGTAACAATACACTTCACTAATGCGCAAAAAACACACGGCCACATCGGAAGAAGCGCGCACATACGGCGCAACCGCTGTTCCGCTTGTTAGGCAGCCATCAATTAGCCCTGTCATATTAAAGTAATGAGCGAACAGTTTATATTAATCAGGACAACACACGTTTTCTCGAGCTTAGAATTATGCCTGATCGAACATCCATCATTATGCTTGATCGATATGGCGTAAGTTCAGATTTACGCCCTCTGGCGTTGCGTACAATGTTGCACATTCTAGTGTAAAATATAACTGTATATTGGCCAGACTGAGCGGTGCGTCAACGTCCGCCTGCAAAAACAGAAAACTTCCTTAAAGGGGCCCTGCAACACTTTTCAAGTAATCGCCGAATGGCTTCATTAAAAGAGCCTATTGTCTCACGAATCGACTTGCGCAAAAATTTTGTGAATCCTTCAAGTACGAGCGGAGTTACAGGGATTTGTCGCACGCTTCAAACGCTTTCTCTCTCCTTTCGTACCAGCGAGCGCGCTGAAAGCTACGCAGGGGGGGGGGGGGGGATGACAAAAAGCACTTTCCTTTTTTTTTTAAACGCGCGGCTCACTTTCAGTGTGATTGTAAGCGTGCGCACGGGCACGTGGAGGCATCCCGCGGCGGTCGCGGTAACTATGCAGCCCAGGATGCTCAAATCAGCCAATGGCCGTGGACTTTGTGCTTACGGCGCATTCATTCGGGTTTGTGGCGTCATTTGTCGAGAGAGGAGGGAACGATTTCTAGCTGACTTTGAGAATTAATTGTAAATTCCCGGCCGCTTCGACTACCGATCGGCAGCGTTTCTGACCACGCTGAAAAAGTGTTGCAGGGGCCCTTTAAAAGTCTACGCAGTTACCGTTTGTCTAGTCACTGTCGCACCAGCACATGCGCGCATTTCTTACGTAGCACTGCTGTCGTAATAAAACACAGTTGTCTAGGTAACATGCGAAATAGGTAAGGACTGTCGATAAGGATGCGCACGAATGCGCGAGTCATCGTTTCATTTGTTTTAACACGGGGCACATTTAACTGTGTAAGTCATGTTTGATTCACACGTGATCGTTGTAGTGCTGTTGATCACTGTGCTCGCTTGTTATATTTTGTTCACTTTGCCGGCATCGTGTAAACCGCGGTGTACGTATTGACCACGTGTTTGCGTTAAAGCGAAAGTTGACAGACAGCGCTTGTGTCCATTGCTTCTTCCATGTATCTATCGAGCTGTTGCGCTGATTGATCATGAAAACATTCCAGCTTCCCCGATTATCGCTGCTTGTGCAGTTAAATTTGTTTCTCCCAGCCGTATTCGCTCAAGTTCTAGCATTCTATTTAATAATTACTGAAGCCATATAGTAGCCCTAAGGAACACGTGCAAAAGAGGAGTGAACAGGACACCACAAGCGCAAACTCACAACTGCTTTATTGGGTCACTCCAGACGAAAAGTAAAAAAAAAATAAAAATAAAAGCACAGTAAAGCGCATGCGTACAAGTTCATGTCAAGAAAACGAAAAATAAAAAGAGGCACCCGAGGATCCACTCCGCGTTCTGAAGCTGGATGGCCAGCGAAGCTGTTTGGCACACAACACAGAGGTGACAGAATGTTCAACAAAGGTACGAACTCATTTACTGTCTTGACCGATATTGGACGGCATCGGCATAGACAGTTCCTCTTTCTAGCGTTCGTTAGCTTCCTGAGCGGCCTCGTAAAAGGCGCATCGCGCGACCACCGAAATGCATGTTTGGCATCAAATTTTCGCAAAGGCAGGATTTTCCTGATACGTACAATTCTCCATGTCGGCTTTACATCTTGCCCTGCAGAAGGCTTTTATTCCATCACTAAGAAAGGCAACGATGTCTTCATAGAAAGTGCAGTGTTTTCACATTTGTTTTGGACTGCGGGTACAACGCATTTGTATGGTTCAGATACATTCGCCTTGTGCACGTATAGGTGTGTAGCGCACTGGTTAAGACGCTCGCCTTTTAAGCGTGGGGGCCAGGGTTCAAGTCCTGCCGCGCCAAGAGAATTCATTTTGTTTTAGTTCTGGGAGTTTTTGTTGACGCACAGGAAAATATATGGAAATCTAGGCGTATACAACTTCGCTGCATAAGGCGTCTCACTAATAAATAAGCAGTTCAAACACTCGCTGACGCAATCCGTGCCTCTTTGTCTAACATAAAAAGCTTCTAAAAGTTTATGAGCAGCGATATCTTTACGTCTGCCCATAATATTAAGCTCTCGAAACAGTGGTTTAGAATTTCCATCGGACATATTTGAAAAGGAGCCAGAACTCAAGCCAAAAGTAGCCAAGTCATTTATCATCGGAGCCATATTTATAGCCGAATAGAACGGAAGCGGTATTAATTACCAAGAGAGTTGTTATGATTGAACATCCAATAATATTATTTTGATTAAGCTTGCATACGGCTTATACAGAACAGAGAGAGTTCTTAACAGAGCAGCTTTGGAATATTGCAGCCAACAACATAGTAGGAACGTTAAACGTCGGAGCAGTTTTCCCTTGAAATGATGGACGGAAATTTATTATACTTACCATAAGACTATTCCAGCTTCAAGTCGTGAAATCTGGTTGGAGACGAACAGTCCAGCTTCACTTTGTTGCGGATCTCTGTTTTTGTGAATTTCACGCGAGAACACGCGCGGCGCCTCTGCATTAGAATGCGGCGCGCAGCGCCAGCATAAATGACGGAAAGCGTCAGAAGCATGCTGGCCTCGCGTTTGCCTACGTGCGCGCTTCACTCCGTCTTTGCAGTCACGCCGCGTGTGTAGGGGTGCCTCGATGCGCACCAGCCCGATTACTGTGGGAGGACCTGAGCGCGCGTCGTCGAACAACACGACAGAAAAGCTGGGAAACAATGAATAATAATTATGCTAGCTTGCCATAGTTTCTGAAATGGGAAAAATAGCTAGTAAATGCGCCGAAATAGAAGTTCGAAGTAGCGAGAAAGTAGCCACGGCGTCAACCCAAAATTTTCATTACCAGACGGGGCCATAATGTAGCCAGTTTGGCGCAACGTGCCATCAACCGCAACCCTGAGACTTGCAGGCCAGGCAATGTGTAAGCAGGTGCGCATTGCCTCGAGTGATGATTGACAGTTCGTGCTCCAATGCTTCATCGTTAACGCACCTCCCGGTGCGTTAACCTACGTTTGACCTAGCTGTGTAGGCCTTCCCACACGGCAGCGGTATCATACAAACGACGTAGGTTGCCCATTTACCAAACTGCCTGGTGGGATTTTTCTGGCAGTCAAGCATTCTTTTTTCACAAAGAATTCGCGGGTACAGGCCTGCTAGTTTGCGCAGAGCCGAAAAACCCCCTGGTACACCGTACCCACTGGCCACCATTTTGATGTTGTGGGACGTTCAACGTACGAAGGGGGCTACTTCGGCCATTATCTCTTTTCAGGCTGAGATGCTGGTTGTCAATTTGGAGCCGTTTACTTTCTTCAGGAAAGTCTCCGAGACAGCTTCCAAGACGGAGTGCGGGTATTCTGCTGCACTGAGCTTAGCCAATCAAATCTGGCCTGCATCATATGAGGGCAGGATATAGTGAGCGCAAATTCTAGGCATAGAATGGCAATTCCTCTCTTAACGAGCTTTGAATAAACATAATCGTATGGAATGAGGGCTCTCTGGGACCGTGGGCTATATTACGAACAAACATGGTCTTGATTAAAAGATGTTATCATAGGAAACAGCGCGGGCACACGGGACTAGAAGGACAGACGGGACTTTGCGCTGTCCTGTCAGAGCAAAGTCCTGCCTGTCTTTCTAGTCCCGTGTGCCCGCGCTGTTTCCTATGATGAAGCCATGCCAACAAGCTCAAGGTGATACCCCTTTAAAACACATTAAAATGTCGAAAATCTGGATTGAACTATGGGATGGGATTTCATGTGTAAAGAGCATGCCCTCCCCGTACTGCTTACTAATGTGTTCAGTAAAACGGTTACAACTAAATACAAACTTCCGTAACATAATTCATTACTCATGAACACATCGAAAACCTTTCAGGAAAATTGGTTCGTCGAAACACGTAGTAACAGAAGGATAGCGTGGAGTAAGGAAGCGTAAGCTTACGTTGGCGCTCCATAAGCATGCGTGCAGAGCAGGTCTAATGGTTAGCGAATCGGGTTGCTGTGTTCAAGAATAGGTATTCGATTGTTCGACGAGTCAGGGGTTCATGAAAGAATTTTTCGGCAAGGCAGCAGCAGCCAGAGTTAAGAAAACCCGGGGAGGTTTGCAAAAGAGGCTTCGGTTTAGAAATGAGAACTAACAGACAATAATGCCAAGGAAAGTATAGGGGGTGTTATTTCTAGTAATGAGAATATAAATGTGAAGAAAGTAAAGTGGACGAAAAGATAACTTGCCCCTGGCAGGGACCGAACCTGCGACCTTCGAATAACGCTTCCGATGCTCTACCACTGAGTTACGGCGGCGGTCATCCTCTCGTCGACTTTATGGGGTATATATGTACATTAAACCTGGGAGTGTTAGCGCTGGTCGCAGCCATGGCGGCGAGTGTGGAACACTCTTTTTCTGCCTGTTAGCGTCACGTAGCACGTGATATATTTACGAGCCGGCAGCTGACCAATAATCCCGCGGCAAGTTATCTTTTCGTCCGCTTTACTTTCTTCACATTTATATTCTAATTACTAGAAATAACACCCCCTATACTTTCCTTGGCATTATTCTCTGTTGGTTCTCATTAATATTGTGTGTAACAAAAAAAAAAACGAGCCCTTAAAAGTCTGACCAATAATCCCTCGAAGCTGACAATAATCCCTCGCATACTACCTGAAGGCATCAAGTCTGCCAGAACGAGACCCTCGCTATGAATGAAGGAAACAAGGTGACTTTTAAGGGCTCGTTTTTCTTTGTTACACACAATATTAATGAGAAATAGCAGACAATAATGCCAAGGAAAGTATAGGGGGTGTTATTTCTAGTAATTAGAATATAAATGTGAAGAAAGTAAAGTGGACGAAAAGATAACTTGGCGCTGGATTATTGGTCAGCTGCCGGCTCGTAAAAATATCACGTGCTACGTGCCGTCAACAGGCAGAAAAAGGGTTCCACACTCGCCGCCATGGCTGCGACCGGCGCTGACTAACACTCCCAGCTTTAAATTCACATAAATACCCCATAAAGTGGACGGAAGGATGACCGCCGCCGTAGCTCAGTGGTAGAGCATCGGACGCGTTATTCGAAGGTCGCAGGTTCGGTCCCTGCCGGCGGCAAGTTATATTTTCGTCCACTTTACTTTCTTCACATTTATATTCTAATTACTAGAAATAACACCCCCTATACATTCATTGACATTATTGTCTGTTAGTTCTCATTAATATTGTGTGTAACAAAGAAAAACGAGCCCTTAATAGTCACCTTGTTTCCTTCATTTGGTTTAGAAAGAAGTAAAACCGGCAGTGCACTGGTATGAGTTCTGTTAATGAAGACCACAATATCAGAAGAAACAGCCGTAGACCGTCTAGCAAAACTGATGCACAATGCATGTGGCCCGCCAATCAGAAACACCATTTACGAAATAACTGTGTAAATGGCACATGATTCTTTACATGCAGTATTTCTTCATCAACGTCTATAGACAGAACCAGCGAAACTACTGCTCGCAACGCCCTGACTACTGCGCAATATCTTAAATATGGAGTGCGACTTTCCCACGGGCCTCGTTGGAACGGTCGGTTGTTCGTCCGTCCGTCCGTCCGTCCGTCCGTCCGTCCGTCCGTCCGCAGGTGGCACTAAATCTGTCACTCTGTCTGTGCACGCGCATAGCGTTTTTTTATGCAATGTTATATATCTCGAACTTGAACAGTTGCTGAATAGACCGAATAGGTAAGACTGATTGGATGGGCGTCTTTTATTCAATGCAGCTTATAAATTACGCCGTTGTCAATAGGTCTAATCAAGCGAGCCAGCGGCATAGATTGTCACACGAAGGGCTTTACCTGCATTGTATTGCTTTTACAGTTTATTACTACATTCGTTGCGGTGCTTCAAATGCAATCTACGAGAATGGCGCTTTCGTAACGAACTCTATGAAGTCTTCATGCATAAACATCAGTTTGATTGACGAGCGCTACTTGCGTTTTGTGTGGTTGAGCGTTGCTGACGTTATATTCAAGCATTTCTCGACCACCGCGCTCTCCGTCAAAGCAGCTATTTTAGCGCGCAGCTCTATAGGCGCCCGTTCCGGCGTTGAGCGGCGTCGGTGGCGTAACCGATAGACATGAAAAAATAATAATTGATAGGGTTTAACGTCCCAAAACTACGATATGATTATGAGAGACGCTGAAGTGGAGGGCTCCGGAAATTTTGACCACCTGTGGTTCATTAACGGGCACCTAAATCTAAGTACACGGGCCTCAAGCATTTCCGCCCCCATCGAAAATGCGGCCGCCGCGGCCGGGATCAGCAGTCGAGCACCTTAACCACCAGACCACCGTGGCAGGTGTCACATGAAAAAAATAAAATGAAAAAAAAAATACCCAGGATCGAATGAGATTTGAACCCAGGCGTTGTCCTGACGTTTGAACCCAGGCGTAGTCCTGATGTCCTGATGTCCTGACGTTGTTTGATTACGCAGAATGGAGATGCCCTGACTGGCCACACATTGTTGGTTAAAATTAAACCCTTCTACCCGGTATGACTAAAGAAAGGAAAACTTGGTCAGTCCAGGCAGTACATTGTGTAAAATTAAAAAAAAATCATAATAAAGGAAGGTGAAAGCGCAGGTTTGATGAGGTGCTGTTCTCAGTAATTCGTTTTACTCGAGCCTAATTTATTTATAGTCGCCGTGGTGGTACAGTATTTGCGGTGCTCGGCTGCTAACCCGAAAGTCGCGGGTCCGACCCCGACCGCGGTGGTCGCATTTTCGATGGAGGCAAAATGCTAAAGGCCCGTGTACTAAATTTCCGGAACACTGCACTACGGCGTGCCTCATAATCATATAGCTGTTTTGGCACGCAAAAAAACCCCCAGAAATTACCATTATTAGCCTGATTTATGCAACCGATTTTTTATCCTGATGAATAGGAATAAGATTTGTATCGTTAGTAGAAATTCATTCCAGGGTGATTTTGAAAGTATGAACAACCCTTTTTTTAATGGTAAAAAGATAAAACGGCGCTTTTTTCCAAACACAAGCCGAAGGAAAGAAGAAGAGACACACACTCAGCGTCATAAAAGAACAGTGGACCTGACAACATCACTACTGATATACATCTAAGCCGACTGCGCTAGTTTCCAGTAAGGCGGCGCCAGACACACTGATGATGAACTTTATCTTTTGCCCACGGGTGGTCAATATGTTCAAACGTAAGCACAATACATAGACGCGAGGGACAAGATATTGCTATTTTTTTCCGTCTCGGGTTCGCTTTGTCACCGAAAGAATGTTCATGGTTATCGCCAGGTCAATGCTTTCTAAGAACTAAAGTAGAGCCGCAGAGGGAGGTTAACGTGCCGAGTTATCTTTGCCACGTCGTGACAAAGTGAGCCAATGTTATCGGGAGTCTTCGCGCATGGCTATATACACTAGCATACTGCGTGTTTTCTTGGTTGCCGAGGTCGCGTAGAAGAACACAGTTCTGCCATTTATGCGAGCATCTCTGATTTCTTACCTGTGTTACCAGGTGTCCGTATTTTTTGACATCTTCATGTTAACCTTTGGTCAGTAATGCATCTCTCTTTCTTTCTTTCTTTCTTCCTTTCTTTCTTTCTTTCTTTCTTTCTTTCTTTCTTTCTTTCTTTCTTTCTTTCTTTCTTTCTTTCTTTCTTTCTTTCTTTCTTTCTTTCTTTCTTTCTTTCTTTCTTTCTTTCTTTCTTTCTTTCTTTCTTAAACTTCTGTGTTGTTTTCAAAGCAGAGTTGGAGCGTATAACAACAGAGCTCGATTTCCTCAAGCACAACTGCTCTGCCTAGGAGTCATTATAGTTGAATACGAATAACAGCATCGTTGGTGGTATACGCGTGTATCGAAGTAGCGTCGTTAAATAATCCTCAAGTGCTTCGCAATCACCTTACACATTGACAACAATAACTGCAGTTTAAATTAGCTCTACGTCTCCTCCTCACTTCTTGCATCAGGAGGCATTTGTTTGCTGGGCTGTGGGGTCATTTCTCAGTGACATTGGGAGAGACGGTGAGGCGCAAAATAAAGCTGTACGCCGTGATTGCCGGGATCAGTAGCTACCACCTATACCACAACATGAATGGCAGCAACAGCAACGACGACGAGCTCGGTGAAAGCTCCTGCGGTACTTGCAAGATATAACCACATGAAGCCGTGTTGTGGCTAACAATAACAAGAACGAAAAAAAGAACATCAAAACAAACGGATCCCTTGACCCATTCCCCTTCTTTCGTTCGCTGTTTGGTAGCAGCTCCCACAAACGAGGCTGCTGCTCCCGTCTCCAGCACTACTCGTTTTCTTTTTGTTTAGTTGCAAAAAGATGAGAAGGTCGATGCACACGTTGCGGCCACAGACTGATTCTCCTTTATCCCTGCGCAGAAATAAAGAAAAAGAATTCAGTATGCAATTATGAAGCGGACATCAGGGCAGACTAAGAACCTTGCGAATTATCTTTGACATCGATAAGCCAAGCATTGATTGTTTGCAACGAAACAAAAGAGCATGCAGTGGCACGTCAGGAAGAAGGTGTTGTAAGGCGCGCAGGAAGCGCCTTGAAGAATGTTCATCAAACGCTATTGGCGCCTTTCTTTGATCTGGAAGAATGCTGTCAGGCGGCACCTATCGGTCACGGCTTTGTTTCAATATACCCTCTCCAGCGCCTTTCAGCAATTTCGCGCTTTTGGTTTTTCTCGCTCTGCTAAAAGAAGTAGATGGTGCCAATAAAAGCGACAGCGTCACCTTATATTGCGTATCAATAAAAAAAAATTAGGGTCTCAAGCGTCTCAAGTGCTGTCCGAGTGCTATTGCTGCTTCACTATGAGTTCTGTATGGCGTCTCCTCTTTTAAGGAAATGATGCTCTCTATCACTACGTTTTCTTTTCCGTTCGGGGTCAGGATGAACATCTGCAGCCGCCTGCACAAACGACACTTAGAACCTAAGGCATGGTTCCAGCTTTAGAAGTAAACTAACGTTAATATAATCCATGCAGTAAAAGCCGGGTTTTCTTTCCTGCTTCCTGTGTTCATGGCGTCCAATATTCCGCAGTTCGACAAAGTATACCAGCCTGTTCTCATGAACACTGTGTTATGCTCGTAAACTGTTGCGCGTAAAATACGCGCAGACAAGAACGCAGTGACACACACGGAGCGCAAACTATCAACATTTTTAAGAGCAGAACGGCGTGACCTCACATATACCTAGTTACAGAACCACATTGCGCATGGCAGCAAGTACATCTCAACAACAAGAAGCACTGAATAAACACGTGCCGGGCCACTCAGATGCGCGATTTCCTTGTCGGATAACGAGATAGACGCCTGGCTTACGTATTTTTCTTTTAAACCTGAGATCTTGTGATCTCGCTATCCCACAAGGAAATCGCGTATCTGAGTGGCACGACACGTGTTTATTGAGTGCTTCTTGTTGTTGATATGTACTTGCTGTCATGCGCAATGTGGTTCTGTAACTAGGTATATGTGAGGTCACGTCGTTCTGCTAATAAAAATGTTGATAGTTTGCGCTCCGTGTGTGTCACTGCGTTCTTGTCTACGTCTTTTGTGCGCAACAGTTTACGAGCAATGGCAAACCAACAAGCCCAAGTTGATACCCTACTATGTTAATGTTAGCACTCTCATATTACTCTGGGAGTAGCAGAAATTCTGTACGGGAGCTACATTAGTGAATCCAGTAATTAAAATCGTTCTGTTGAATTGATGTACTGCAACTAGTTCAAAATCGTTATATTTAATTGATGTAAATGTAGCTTGCATACGGTAATGCCAGGCCAATAGAATGGCTGGTTCACTGAATATGGTGCTACTTCATATGTGCCCAAAGAGACAACTTCGATACCGCGTAGGTGATAGTTCGATTGCACTCGAACATCATCGTGATGTTCTTTGGAAAGCTTGCTCTGTCTCTCTCAACGTGTGATAGCGGTATGGGCCCATTATTCACAAACCTAGACCATATGTAATATACATATCTGTGTCGTCGAGAGCGATACGCTTGAGCGATGGCCATTGCAACGAAGCTGCTGTCGGGTTGACAGAGTGAGACACAAAAGAGAGAACCTGTTTCTGCCACTATTAGTGAGGCACGGTGCAACAGGCCACACTTTTCTCGCTGCATGTCATGCAGCATTCTTATGCTGAGGTTGTTAAGGTATAGCCATGCGCACACCACAAGATCACGAAGTAGCCCATATTACTAAAGGGCAAGATAGATGCAGCTGTAACAGGGCGCGGAGTTAAGTGCCAGGAGTGTTACGCAGGCTAAATCGAAACCACGCAGTATTACAGGACAGTCTCAAATCAGGAACGTTATCGTACGCAGGACATCCGAATCACGAACGCAGATTCGACACGCATATTCGTTGCCTGAGTGCTCGATTATGACCTTACTGGTAATGCTGGCTGCATGCACTCTCGTGGCATTTTGACTTTGAGATGATATATACTGCACCTACAGGAGTCTGCTTTTGCTTAAGAACTCCTCGTGCCGGTTCTTATCATCTGCGGCTAAGAAGTGCGACATATTTAGGTGCCCCGTATCTTTCGTCGTTCTTCGATAACATTTCCGACGGGTTGCTCAAGGTGTCTGAAATACACAAGTGCGTTTGTACCTTGCCGCGAACGCTCCAAGGGGATACCGTCGTGGATTGCAGACTAAACACACCCCCTTTTCGCACATGCTTCTTCCTTGCTCCACCGCTGTCGCCCCCGCCGCGTGCGTCTGCACAAGTGCCCGGCTTATCACACGCCCCCTCCCCTGCTTATCGCTTACTCAGCCGACTGGGGCCTCCTTACCCGAGATCTCTCAAGCGTATATATACACGAAGCCGGTGATCCAGTCTCCCACCATTTCGGGAAAAGTGAGTTCCTGTAATCTGCTCAGCGCACCTCACTGACCATGGCCAGCAACTACGAAGGTACGTGTCATTTTGTTGGGCGCCACCAGTCGCCAAGCGACTCGAGTTCGCAGCCACAGTGCGCTGCAATGCTTTCAATTCATGGTGATCTCTTCAGATGCGCCCTGGCGGCTTTGAGTTAAGGCTCAACCTTGCGTGTAAGCTGTCGCGGCATTGGCTACATCTTGCGCTCGCGACTTACATGCAAAGAGCAGGGGTCGAATTCACAAGACTTCTCTTTCGTTCTTGCTGTTGGCGGGTCGGCTTCGCTAATGGTATGTTCTGCACCAGGTGTGGCTGGAATGTTCGATCACGAACATCTTTTGCGCAAGATTTTTTGTGAATTTGCGTAACATGTTTTTTATGGCCCTGAAGAAGCAATGGGGCCCAGATTTACAAAAACACCTTACGTTAGAATTGTTCGTAGAAGGAAATTTCAGACAATCATGATGCAGGGCATATAATTATCGAAACCCTCTGACGGACTGAAAATAGCACTTAAGAATTGAACGTTTCCTGAAATCAGTGCTTAAGGTTGATAGAAAGACACCCATGCAGAACTTCTGCAGTCATTCGACTGAGTACAGTTTGTTATAGCCGAGCTTGCATGAAAGTGACAGTGCTGGCGTCACATTTCGAGCGCATTGCACCTATGTAAGCGGCTGCAATGTGCTTGGAAGCTGAATTTATATTAATGCGGCCAGGAGTGGGTAGATCGAGATGGGGCAAGTCCTCACACGCGGTGCATGTAAACGTTGACGTATCACACCGAGAAAGAAAAAAGAAAGTAGATGGATGTACGTCGGCCAGACCGGACGCTGCATAAACGACCGCTTGCGGGAACATGCGAACAGTGTGAGGAATAAGCATGGCAGTAACCTGGCGATTCACTGCGCCAATGCGGGTGCGCACCTCTGCTTCATAACACCAAGGTACTGCGCAAGTACAATGATGATCGCGCTCGAGAAATTTTCGAGACTTTCACGATGATGCGCAAGGGCTCGCTGTGTGTCAGCGCCCCGTCACTCACCCTTTCTGACAAGGAATGCAGCTTCCTATAGCAATCTTAACCATCTAACCACCTGCTTTCAGTATCAGTACCTCGTGCAACAGCAATCATCTTCTTTCCCCCCCTCCCCCTTTATTTCATAAGCTATATTTTTGTGCACGCACAATAAAAGCTTTGTTGGCAGTCAGCGCCCATCCTCGTATGCTGTTTCTCTGTCCATGTTTAAATTAACGCTGTGTTTTTATGATGGATCCGTACCAACCATCTCGCATCCAAACTCTTCTAGGTCAAAGTGATAAAGCTTCTTTCGTTTGCTCGCCTCCACTCGTCAGAAAAAAATGCACTCGCCGGCAGTAGGAATCAAATTTCCAAAATTGTTGTTCCGCTAGAAATGTTTGCAAGATATGTCAGCCAGCGGTGGTGTTAAACATCATATTAGTCGAGACGGATGGCCGAATGCTAGGAGCACTTGCGACAAAATGATTTCTGAGAACGACCCCACGTGCTTCGCTCGCTTTGGTTCAATGAGGACGCGCCGCATGTAAACGCTGTCGCATAGTACTATGGTGACCCCTAAAACGCGTTATGTCCCTTTCGCATTCGCGTAAAGGCGGCTTACGAATACTCAACAGTAGATCTCTATGTGATGACCGATGAGTTAGGTACAGTAAATCCTCTGTCACTAGCAGCAGAGAAAATGGCATACAGTGAGCGGCCCATGTTTACAACTACTCGGAAATGGCAGTAATATGCGATATTTCAGCTCACAATAAAGCAAAAAAAAGTGTAGCCCTTGACCTTATTTCGCAAAAGCTAAGTTTTAATTAAGTTTTCCGAAAAGCGTCGCTTACTTCTCCGACCATGGAGTCATCCCAAGCCGAATGGATTGAGAGCTTTCGGGTCTTACCGCGCTCCAATACAAACTCGTATATAGTGTGGAATTCTCGACACGCGTGTTTCGACAAGCACCTTTACCTCTCGAATAAAACCGAGTATTGGGAATTTCGTGACAAGTACTCTTTCAATCCAATTACCTTGGGTCCCCCGTACCCTAACAACGATTGTATATATACCCCTGTATATCGCTGGGGCTGATACTTGGTAAAGTAAAGCGTCTGGGCTTAAATGTTAAAGGCTGCTGCGGGGGTTGCAACAACAGTTTCTCGGCCATGTGGAGGCTACTTTTAAGCTCCTATATTGCCCAAGGTGGCCATAGTGTGAGGACAACTGGGTTTCCTTATTTTGATGCTGCGAGAGTGCTGGCAATACTTCACGACTTCAAAAGTAGCAGTCGTAAACATGAGGTAGCTTTGAACTTTTGATGGAGATGTGCGCACACCCGCAGCGCGAATATAGCGCTCAGTGGAAGGAACCCTTGAAGAATCAACAAAACATAGCAAGTCGCGACAATTCAAACGTAAATAAACATGACCTTTGAGAAGATAGCAGAAGTAGGAACTGTGTCTTCAAATGATTACTATACGAAAAGAAAAAAGAATGGGGCCGAGAGTCCGCATTAATGCCCACTTCAGGGCAAAAAATAAGCACATTGCCCTCATTATGAAAGACAGGTTCGCTTCATCATTAGATGTAGGCACATTAATCAGTACCCTGTTATAAAACCTATTAAGGCACCAGCCGAGCATTATGCCATCTTAGAGCGTGTGATGCTCACACGAAATGAATTCCATCGTATAGCCAGCCCAAAGATAGCAAGCGCTCTAATTTGCGTTCGAATGCGCAGGTCTACATACGCGGACATGGGCTTTTTTATTGTCATAAAATTCTAGGAGAAAAATAAAATTTAAGAACTATGAGTACTTACATCACAACAGAACTACGCTTTGCTGAAAAGGATTACTACAGGATATAACGTGTTTCCATACTTTAGAATGACAATTTTGCACATTGTTCTACATATTATTAACGTTCTTGCAGGGCTCTTTCGTTTTGGTATGGCGAATCATCATGACATACTAACTAGCCCAAGCCGCCACCATTCTAAGCGAATTTCAAGTTTAGGATAATTCCAACCCTGGAAATTACATTTAAGTACATCATGCTGCTGACCTAAACCCGTGACGTGGCAGCACATCTATAGCAGCGCTAGAATGGCTACAGGACTGAAAAAAAAAAAGAAGATACGCTGTGCTTTCTCTGCAAGTCTCCCTTTTCTCTTATTCTTTCTATCTTTGGTCAATACAACAAACAAACGAATAATACGTTTAGTGGACCTTATTTTTACTCCCTGTAAACGTAGTCATCCATTCATCTAATGTGTCTTCTCAATCACACAATACTTGTTTGTTCGTAGCTTCACATTTTTTCAATTCTTCATTCGTTGCTTCACTTACCCGGACTACAATTCCTCTGATTATGAACGCATCCCCCAGCTGTGAATTTGTACCATGCTTAGTAGGTTCATAATTTATCTAGCTCTCCAAGATGGGATGAGGAACCTTCTTCTCTTCTTCTTTGGATCGGCAGGTTCAAAAGGGAAATACTACTAATTTTTCTGATGAGGGTAGTGCAGCGGCAACAGGAGAATTTAGCCTTTAGTTCGTTATAGCGTGAGTTCCCTTTTCAGTTGCGTGCATAAACACACCACAGAGCGCGAGCATATCCAGGATGAAGACGACCGTAAAGAGCAGGGGTAGAATACTGTCACTCCACCGTGCAAATTTACCCCTACCCTATCAGCATACAACACCGAGCAAATGGAAGCATTTAGCAATATTTGCTGAAGGCCACTACTCGTTGAATAGGTGTCTCCGAGAAGCTTCAGTAGGAAAGAGAACACTATTCTAAATGTTCACTATACCTTCGGTAGATTGACTCTTCTATAAGAGAATCTTAAAAAACACTGATGTTTCGACCGAAATTCCCCTTCTTTTGTTGTACACTACCTTTACTCGATTGTATAGCTCAAGCATACGCCGCTTACATATCATTCTAACACCTGCTTTGAGAAGGGACTCGTGTGACCCACTTTCTTTTCATCATGGACTCTAGGGAGCGTTTGCGCGAAGCCCCTTGCACGATTCGTGTGCTGGGCTCAGATGGCGAACGAACCCGACGAAGGACGTGGTGCATGTGTTCGAAGTAGCGAAAAACAAAACAGATGTCAGTGAAATGGGCGGGATAGACCCACCCCTTCTCTTCTGGCATTCGCCTGCACATCCCCCTAAAATGCATTTCACCTCGCAAAGGTGGTCAAAATTCAATGCACGCTTCAAAGAGGACTTTTTCATTCTGCCGCATATATGTCGTTCTGACGGATTCTCACGACATTGTTTATTGCTGGATGGGAGTCAATTCTCAGGAAGGAGGCTGACAATTCTGGCGTTGTTACAGCTACTTTTATTCCTCGTTACAATTACTGATTACAATTTTCTGTTACGCGAGGCTTAGTCGGTGCAAAGTCGGAGCAGCCGACTGGTCCTTGCGGAGACTAACCTTGATTTTTCTTCCGTTAAATAACGAGTGGCCCTTCATATTTTGTCTGATTCTTATGGCGCAGTGACCAAGTACCAGCTGTGCTGTGAATGGGTGATCTGCTTCCAGGACCGGCTGCCCTACCACGCTGTGGTTGCGGGAGAGTTGAATGGGAATAAAGTGTACATCGCTCGCGCGGTGCACGAAGGCGAGACACTCATTGGCTGGGCACAGCCCGGCGTCGCCTGCTGCTACGTCAGCTGGGGAGGCGAAGCGCACGCGCACAAGGAGTACCAGGTGTGTCATTGCATTTTGTTTGCCAATAAAATAGACTTTAATGATTTGTTTTCCTAATTCTCTTTTAGATGTGAAGCATCTTATGGCGGAGTTCAATCCGGTGGTGGTGGTGGTGGTGTGCGGCGTGACCACCCTTACTGCGCATGCGCAAACCTTCTCAACTTCCCCTCTCCACTCCCTCTCTCCCCTTTTCCTCTCCACATCACCTCTCCCCTTCCCTTTCTCCCTTCCCTTTCCCCTCTCATTTCCCTTTCCCACCCCTTCTCCACTTCCCCTCTCCACACCTCCTCTCCCCTCCCCTTTCCCATCTCCCCTTCCCTTTCCCCCTCTCCACATCACCTCTACCATTTCCCTTTCCCCTCCCCCTCTCCACTTCCCCTCTCCCCCTCACCACTCCTCCTCTGAAACGCGGGCTCTACATGCCGAAACACCGCTTCGCATGGCCTCATGGTCCCCTTTAGCGGGAGATGGTGTGATTTTTCATTCGTGACCATCCGACTATTTAGGGCAGCACGTTAATAGGAATGTCTAATGCAGCCAGTTTTCTTAATTTAATTAATATGCATCTAATAAAGATAAAAGAAAACGGGGACACTTATTCACGAAAACATCTTACGCTATAATTGTTCATAGCATAAAGTTCTAGTCAGTTTTGAGTGAGGGCATATTATAGCGAACTGGCACTTACGAACTGAAAGCTTCGTGAATTTGGCGCCTGGATCCTAAATTAGATGGTCAAACTATACGCGCTGAATATGCTCTCTAGGCTGTAGTACAGGTAGCCGTTAGTAAAAACAGCTGCCACCTTGTTCTTCACTGCTAGCATTTTATGCATGGGGTAGCTGCTTATCCATTCATGGCGAGAAATTAGTTGAATGAGAAGAAAATAGGGAACAACAAGTGACGCCAGCTATCAATATGCCAGCGCCGACAATATGTCCTAGCTCTTAGATATTTCGCCCGCGGAATCTATGCTCCGACAACTGCTTGCAGAGTTTTAGGTGCGTATAATTGACTCATTTTGAGTCAGCTGTATAAAACCATATGATCATGACGCAACAAGGCCAGAAATGCGAATGACCGAGTCAATTGGTGAATGACTTGCTCAAGCCGGCTGCACAAAAGGAGCCTCAAGTAGAAAAGGAAAAGAGAGAAAGAAGAAGAAAAAAACAAAGGTCATTTCTTAAGTTTCGTTGTAGTGCGGCAAAGGACATGGACACCAGAAAGAAACGCACGACGACACACAGCGCTGTGTGTCGTCGTGCGTTTCTTTCTGGTGTCCATGTCCCTTGTCGTGCTACAACGAAGTTCAAGGAATGACCCACTACCAACAAGCCCACGTATCCACCCTTACTGAAAAAAAAAAACATAGCTCCCTTTGACGATCCTCTATGATTCGCAGCGAGAAATCATAGCGAAAGTGGGTATCAATCACGCTCTTCAGCTTTGTGTGTCGTTTAGCAAGCCCGTAAGATCAAACAAGGGGGATAGCATCGCTGGAGTGCGGAGCCGTAGACACAGCAGCCAATGTTTCCACGCCCACGAACGTGCGCTGGGGACGGCGTGCATTAGGTCAAGTGTCTGAACAGGGACCAGTCAGAGAACCCGGCGATAGCACGAAAGCAACCGGGCGGAGTCATGGTTGGGGGTACTTTTCTCGCGACAGCCGGAGTCGCCTATATCTTGGCTGGCCCGGCGCTGTGCTCTGAAGCGTGTGAAGGCACGTGCACGTGGTTGACGACACGCGTAAACGTGCCAACTGTTGTTCACGCAGTGCTTGGCGACGGAGACCCCGGAAAAATTGGACTGGGTGCCAGCCTCCGGAGGAGATGTGCCTACCGGCGCCGTGCAGGGCGGCAGCACATCCGACGGCGAGCAGCTGTTCGTCGGCCGCGTACGGAGCGGCGACGACGTGTTTGTGGGAAAGGTGCAGCCCAGCCACAATGTCCTCTACGTGGCACACAATGGCCAGGAGCTGAAATTCAACGACTACGAGGTCCTTGTCTGCAAGAAGGTCGAGTTGTGCTAGCTCAGTACGTCTGAGCCGTAGCGCTGTCAGAAGGAGAACTCTAAAGAAAGGCGACATTACCTGAAATAAAAAAAATTAAATAAATAAATAATTCAAGCGGGACGCACTCCGGCTTTTTTTACATGTAAACGAAACTTTCTTAGCTTCGTGTGAACGCGCATTGTAACGCAATACTTGGCATATACACCGTCCAGGTCTCATCCGCCTCATTTTCAAGAAAAACGATTACGGAGTTATACGGAGGAGAAGAAATACAATGAGTTGTTTATGTTGCGGACGTATTTTGTTGCTGTGGATTGAAATGAATAAAAATATCTAGTCTTAAATTATTGAAAATCAGCCTAGCATAGACTCCAACTTTGATTCAAGTAAATGGAGTATCAATGCCTTAATCGTCAATGCAATTGACGGAACGTTTGCGCGCTGGTAATCACGCCTGTATGCATCCCAGAAATCTTGAAGACGAGTGAGCGCCCAATTCTGAGATTATCAGTAACCTCAAGTCGCACCACCTTATTAGGCAACGATCTAGAGCATGCCCATGAACTCGTAGGGTGAAAGGATCCGGCGCCTCGGAGTCAAGGGGTCAGGACGCTTTCCGAGAAGGGGGCAACGGATCGACCTCCGTTATCTTGCCTAAGTGAAACCGTGGATCACTTCTGGACAAACGCTGTACTTAGAAGCCATTAAGTTAACCTATTCGTTGACGGCAACGCCTACATGCGGCGGTATCCATGTCACCGAGTAAGAAGGTGCCGCGAGACGCAGTCACGGAAGTGACGGGGGCACTGCGATGCGCAAAATGGCTATTGGAGTGTCGTTTTAAAGGCTGCAAAGACCGGTGCTGGAGTGATTGAAGAGAACAACCTTGCAATTCGTAGTTTTTTTTTTTAAAGACGATAGTCTTTCTTGGGGAACTTAAACGCAGAAATTTTGGTCTGTCTGTCTTTCTGTTTGTCTGTCTGTCACCCGTTTCACCCACCCGGCCAAAGTTGAACCACTTGCCGAAGGCCCAGCTATCTTGAACTGGTGGCTAGGTTCATACTTGCGTACATTGTCGATCAAAAAGCAAACATTACGCATATGCGAGGCGCAACATCACTAGGTAAGTATTAGGTGGTGTGTTCCTTTACTAGAAAATACATAGATACGTAATTGTAAAGACCCTAGTTTCTTAAGCTGTGCTGAAAATGCGATGCTATGTACGCCGACGAAAGCCCTCTGCCACGGAGGAAGGAAAGAACTTTCGTTCCTCCGTGCCCTCTGTACAAGCTCATGTTTCCCGACGTATTGCCAGATGGCGTCCATATCTCACGCAGCACCTCCTCTATCGTCTTTCGACGACATTTTCAGCGAAGCACGCAGATACGCGGCCAATTTTTTTGTACATATTTAAGCCCTATGGCTATGGCTAAGAACGCTATGGTCGCTATGGTCGTGTCGGCGCGGCAGGACGACACGGCATTCCGCTGTTTCGAAGGAAGAGCGCAGTAGATGCGCCTGCATGCTTGTCACGAATTGATGCATCTGTGTATACACGCACTTAGCCACATTCAGGGTGGTAGTTGGGTAGATATGAAAATGAGCCAGAAGTCAAGTGAAAAGTAACCAAAAGTAGCCATGAGATGTAATTTTATTGCCAAATTTGTAGCCAAATAGAACAGAAGCCGCATTATGAAATTAGATTTTATTATTGAACAATAAATGTTATAATTTTGAATAAACAAAATATACAAATAAGAGCGCAACTTATTTTTTCTGTCTCGTTTGGTCTTCAAAACACAAGTAGGTTGCAAATAAATGAATAAATTAAAAGTTCAGTGCGCCTGCACATAGCTTATGTAGAATAGGTAGAGATCTTGTCAGAGGCAGAGTAATTTTGGAAAATTCCAGCCAAACGGCGTAGGAACACAGAAACGTTGAAACAGTTTTCCCTTGGAGGAGCAGACCGAAATTGATTCCTAGATTTACCATAATAACAGTAAATCTTCAAGTAGATAAATCTGGTCGAAGATTACCAGTCCGGCTGCATTTTGTTGCGGATGTCCGTTTTTGTGAAGTTCACACGAGAACACGCTCTACGCCTCGGCATTAGAATTTGGCGCGCAGCGCCAGCATAGATGGCAGGCAGCATGAGTAACGTGCTTGCCACGCGTTTCCCAACATGCATGCAACTTCGTCACTCCGTCTTTGCAGGCGCGCCACGCGTTGCGCTGGGGGGCCTCGACGCGCTCCAGCCTGCTGGCAGGGGGAGGACACGCTCGCGCATCGGCTGACACGAGAGAAAAGCGTGGAAACAATGCATTTTACCTGCAAATAATAGAAAAAATTGGCTACTAAATGCGACAAAATAGAAGTTCAATGTAGCCAGAAAGTAGCCATGGAGCCAATCTGAAGTTTTCGTCGCCAGTAGGAATCGTAAAGTAGCCAATTTGGCGCAAAATTCTACCAATGACAACCCCGGCCCACATTATTCCTCAATTAACTGCTAAGGAATAAGGTAATACAGCAAGGACTTGTGCAGAAAGACGCGACGCTTTGTGGATGCCAGACATACAGGGAGTCATTCTGAGCGAGAAGGCTAGGAAATATTGTCACCATTCTGCTTGTACGACACGAAGGACAGCGAACGATATGGGCGAAGAGGACATGTCCTTCCAGCGTCCGGCGAAGTGAAATATTGCTCATTTCAATGCAAGCTGAGCATGCAGAACTGCTATATGCTTCAATGAAGAAATGAGTAGACTGAGCTTCATGATGCAATGCAACACACAGGCGGCAAACACCAACGTATGTGCCACACAAATTGGGCAAACCCCACAACTCCCCACTGGTACACCAAAAATGAAGAAGGGAACACACGGGCAGCCAACAGCAATTAAGATCGGGCACGAAAACGCCAAGCGCATGCGGAAAGCCAGACAAGACGACGCATGTCGCGGAAAAAAAGACGCACGGGGCTCAAATGCAAAGCTAAACTCAGAATGTACTCTCTGGATAGATATTTCATATTAGTTGCAGCGTGTGTGATCGGCTAAGGTTCGAAATTCTGTGCCACCTCTGTGACGTGTGCAAAATAGCTTCGCTTGTAATCCACCTTCACGGTGTGGAATGGCTGCTCAATTTTTGTTTTCGGTTTTATTAATTTATTGCCCGAAAGTTTACTTCCACCCTTGTCTCCGCGCTGGTGATTGTGTGCGACAATACATAATAAGAAAACCCTGCAGTGTTTATCCTATAGTCGTCCGCTTGGCAAGTGTTTGGATGTACTTCATGATGGACCGGCAGCGCAACCACACATGGACAGAAAACAAGGAGAAAAATAAAGTGATGTAACAAAAGTGGCAGCCTAGAATCTGTATTAGTAACGAATATTTGGTTGAGATATTTTAAAGATACAAAGACTACAACACTTTCTTTTTTTTTATTGAAATGATGAAATAGGAGAGGTCGGTGCCATTATGGTGGCACCGGCTACTCCTTCTCGCTTAGCAGGCAAAATATGTAGTAAGAGAAATAATAAGGGCACAAAATGTAATACAGTAGAACACACGATGTGAAAATACGCACGCCGATCCATCACATGGCAGTTCAGATACGTCTAATAGGTTCATATGTACACAAGTGTTGTATCACAAGTTCAAGTAAGAAAAGTCAGTTCACATGTGGACGTTCAAACTCAAATATTCTGTATTGCTTGACATACACAGGAAAACACACTGACACAAATGATTACACATAAAATCAAACGCACCATCACAACATCCCACATTTCCTTTAGTATGAAGGGGAAGTCGACATCGTGTACAGTAGGTCAATATTTCCATAAAATATTAGATTCTTCAAGAAACATCTTGAAGGCGACAAGTGCCCTTTTCTGAAGACTTGCCGTTGGCCATGGAGCTAGTATTTTCTTCACTGTGAAAAGGCCTTCTATCTAAAAGTACTAGACTTGCTCGTATTACTTTTCGTTGTGATTCATATTTTTTGCACTCGATAATTAGATGAAGTACATCTTCGTCAGGGTGGACGCAGGAACATTCTGTACTACACGCACGTTTTATCCCATGTAAGAAGTGTCGCGTAAATGCTGTGCCAATCCGTAGGCGGTGGACTAATGTTTCAAATCTCCTATTTTCTCTCAAGTCTGATGGAATGCATAGTTTTATGCGAGAGTCTATTAAATATAAGTCCGAACTTTTAGACTTTTCATCGAACCATTTGTCTTTGGTGAGGCTACGGGTTCTCTGTCTCAGGAGTAGGCGGATTTCATTGCGTGAAATTGGAAGACTAATTGTCTCTTCGTTATTGTGTGCCCGATTTGCCGCGGTGTCCGCTGCAGTATTTCCTAGAATGCTGCAGTGACCAGGTATCCATTGGAATGCGATCACGTGATTCATTGCTTTTGCTTTTGCGTGTTCTTTTAGGGTCTCATATAATAGGGATAAGTTAAGAGAATCTTTTCGATTACTTTGCAGCGACGCTAGAGTGGCCTGTGAATCACTAAAAATGACCCATTTTTACTCCTTTTTTGACTGATGTTATAAAGCGCAACGCGGATAGAATCGCAAAGAGTTCCGCAACAGTGGAAGACGTCACTCTACATAATTTAAATGTCTGCTCTACTGCCAAATGTGGAATGACAAAAGCTGAAGAAGAGGAATTTGCAAGGCCTGAACCGTCTGTATACACGTGACTATACTGCGGATATAGGGTATAAATCTGGAATAGTGCCAGATGCTGCGCGAATATCATGAACATGTCCCCTTTAGATATTATTCCCTCGACCGACAACTGTATTTTTGGTCTTGGCAGCATCCAAGGAGGGAAATTATTATCTACTCTGCTCAAGTCACATCTCGGTAACAGTCCTTTATGTTCTTGAACAATATTGTGAATAACTTGGAACAGTAGCGCAAAAAAACACACAGACGACGACAGAGCAAGATGGGACACAGCGCTAAATTTAGCGCTGTGTCCCGTCTTGCTCTGTCGTCGTCTGTGTGATTTTTTGCGCTACTGTTCCGAGTTATGCACTACCAACTAGTCCACCAGTCTGTCCTCTTAAATATTGTGAAGCTTACATTTATTTCTTTCTATAAGTGCGAGGTTCAATGGATGCGTCTCCTGCTGAGTTAAAATTCGGTAAACATGTCGACAAGTTTCGACTGTTCGTGTCACGGAAAATGGCGGATGACGAGCTTCAGCGATTATGAGAGGATTCGAGGTTGATTGTGGCACTCCTAGGCACACCCTTAGCACCCTTGCCAGTAACCTCTGAAGACGCTCCTCGGTAGTTTGCGATAACCCCTGGAGAAAAGGTGCCGAATAAGCAATCTTTTGCTTTATTAGTGCGTTATGCACTTACAATAGTGAAGATACTGATCCCCCCCATGTTGTGCCAGCGAGTCGATGGATTGCGTTTACAACCATGTTGACTTCTTTTTCTAGTGCACGAATGTGCGACGCCCACGACAGCTGTCTGTCACGGATGACGCCAAGAAATTGATGTTCTTTCACCAACGTCAACGTTTGTCCTTCCAGTGTAAGTTTGAAATTATTGATCTGTCGTCTAGTGAAAGGTAATACCGCTGTCTTCGCGTACGAGAGACTCATACCTTTTTCCTTCAAAAAATTGTCGATAATGATAAATTGTCGATAAGACCCTGTTGCAGCACTGTTTGAACTTCCCGTATATCTGATCCTGAGGCCCATATGCAGATGTCATTTGCGTAGAGTGAATACAGCGATCCAGTTGGTAACTTTCCCGGTAATGCCAACATTACACATTTGAAGAGGAGTGGGCTTAGAACACTCCCTTGTGGAACGCCCTGTGTGACGGAATGGTAATTACTTTGTCCCTCAATTGTTACCATGTATATTTTCCTTTCATTAAAAAAAATTGAAATCCATCGCAACGATCGACCACATAGTCCAAGTTCTAACATCCCAGCCAGCACGTGAATGTGACTAACAGAGTTAAATGCCCTCTAAATGTCGAGAAATACCGCGATTGGGACGTTTCCACACATGCGTTCGTGCTCAACGCATGTGACAATATCTAATACCGCATCCATTGTGCATCGCCTTTGCTGAAAACCTGTCATGCAGTCTCACAGCACTTTTGTATCTTCACACCACCATTGAAGTCTACTGTCTACCATTATCTCCAACTTACAGAGACAGCTTGTGAGACAGACCGGGCGGAATGATTCAAGACATAGAGGGGTCTTTCCTGGTTTTAGGACTGGAATTACACGACCTCATTTCCATGAATCAAAAAGAGTCTCTGATATCCACATATCGTTAAATAGCTCTAGCAGTGCCATTCTACCTGCTGGTCCAAGGTTCTTCAGAATCATATACGTAACGCCATCTGGTCCCGCAGCTGTCTTTGTACGACATAACTCAAGAGCACTCTTTAGTTCGTCTAAGGTAAACTCACAATCAAGTTGAAGGTGTTGCGACATAAAACACGCACGCACCTTTTGATTGGTAAGTGCTTTGGAACTTGTAAATTGTGGGCATGTAATTGTGATTCCCGGTCTGGTTATTAGCCGACAGAATTCGTCAGCAACATCTGCTTGCGGAGTGTTAAGGGCTATGGCAAGAGCTCGGAAAGGATTGCTCTGGGTAACGGGACCGCTGAAGGATCGGACAACCGCCCATATTCTAGGAACAGGAGTGAAAGGACTCAACGACAAGCAGTATTTTCGCCATTGTCTGCTACCTAATTTCTGTAAACTACGGTGTAATGTTGAGTGAGTTTTTTGTGCCGTCTTGTAGTCCTCGAGTTTCCCGCTGTGACGGTAAGCCCGTTCTTCTCGTCTTCTGAATGCTCTTAAGCGTTCGTATTCCCCGTAAACTGCAGCATACTCATTTGGTACAATGACCTGCTTGGTGCTAATGTTATAAGAGTCGCCCAATATAGTTGTAAAAAGTTTATAAGTTTGCCTTTTCTCCTAATGCACCCGTTATGCGATGACGAAAATGCTGCCAGTTAGTATATTTTGAGTAGCGCTGAGTCCTTGTGCTCCGCATAAGCCGATGTTTTACCAGAATCGGGGAGTGATCACTGCCATGTGTTTCTATATCCGTTGACCATTCAGAACCCTCAAGAAGGTCGTGTGAGCACAGCGTGACAACTATACAAGTGGAGTAACGATACCCTCTTAGAAACGTTGGAGAGCTATCATTTAGTACTGTCAGATTGCATTTCTCGGCAGCGCACTCAACAGCATCTCCGCGAGAATCAGTATGTTCACTGCCCCAGGGACTTCAACACTTTCTTAATTGAAAAGCATATCTTGGTCTTCATCTGTCACAACTACCATATGATTGTGATACACACCGTAGTGGAGGACTCCGAATTAACCCTGATGCACTGGGTACCTTAACGTGTACCTAAGACGAGCGCTAAATACATGAGTGGGTTTGCGTTAAAATACAACCGCCGCGCAAGAAAAATTAACCCGCGACCTCGCGCTTATCAACGCAGCGCCAAAGCCACCAAGCCAAAGCAGCTGTATTTTTTTTACTGTTTTATAGATCTTTGAGTTGCTTGCCCAGAAAAGGTCTAGTGAGCCTAAATGCATTAAATCAATGGAGAGAGAATCATGAATTACTTCAGATGACCAAGTTGTGCTCTGCTTGGTAGCTATGCATACACACTATAAATAAAGGAGGCTATGTTGATTTTTACTATGGTGCGCTGAATGAACACTCCAACTTATATTCTTTTGAGTTATCTTGCGCAGTTTCCTTTTCGTTGGAGCTGAGCTTCACAATAAAATTAACTATCCGTGAAACCAGAATATTGGCGATATCCGCAAATGGCTGACGTTTCTCGTGAACTTAACGAAGTATATATTTTCCAGTTGAAGTATTTCACAACCATCGCCCTTGCAGCCGAGGTCTTTGCATCATTGCGAACGCGCTCGCAGAGGCCCCGCGCAGTGCACTAGGCCACTAATGAGGCATGTTCCTCCTTTTTTTCCTCTTTCAACCCTACCATTTAGAACATGCTCCCCTCATCCTTTCAGCCTTACAAAGAAGTCTAGCTATGACATTGTTAATATACAACGGCGGCATCACATAAATCATGACGCCATGATACCAGCATCAAGGAGTGAAAAGTATTGAAGGCCGAACGAGAAAATTATAGAGCTCATTAATTAGTTTTTGTCCCCAATGCTCACGATTTAACTGGAAGCGACAAGCAACTGATGATAACATTTCAACTCCAACCGACGTTTCCGCCGTGAGCTTTGCGCCAAAATGTAAGGGCAACGCGACAGAACAACGTCGGACGGCTTTCACATCAGAACCAATATTCGCGAAAGAGGCCTCGAGTAACATTGACAGTCACGTGGCCTCGACTTCCTTCAGGCTACGTGTGTTGCTCGCCGGGTTGTTCTATTTACTTGGTCGCGCGCTGTAATTCGTGGTGACTAAAACAGCGGCGGCTGTCGTTTCGAAAGGGTGTGCTACCGCATGCTTGTGAATCAGAGGGAGCATCCACTTCTTGTCGCTGACTCATCTCGGCCAGAATCAGGCAGCCGGGAGTACCGCACGCGCTTCTGGAACAGTGCCACGGCTAAGGCGACGTCGGCAATTGCTATACGCGGCCTGCGCAGGGGGGCAAAAAATAATGCAGACGAGGAAGATCGCGCGCAGCCGTTGACAACCGCTGGGACCGTCACCGGCGGCGCGCTACACAAAGCCCTTACGGACACGGCGAGGCAACAAAAAAAGCGCCCAGCGGATCTCCTCGGCGCACAGGAAGCGCAACAACTACAAGAAACGAGCGTACACGCGTGCGCGCAGAAACATTCGTGACAAACGACGGCTTCCCTGCATTAATATGGGAAAGGCGGTGGCGTCGCGAGGGCACAGCGCCTTCCCCTATATGCTCGCTGTTATACCAGAGGCGGGGAGGCTCTCTCTCGAAGCTGCGCGGTGCCCTTAATGGCGTATACGCTGGCGCTACTCAACGTCAGCATCAGGCCTCGTCAACCGAGTAAAGCCCGGGCGTAATTAAGCCCGCGCGTTTCTAGGCTTCACTTGGCTAGTATATAGCTCGCGGCTTAAAGGAACACAAGGCGTTGCCCAAGAAACACGAAACTATAATCTGGCACGTTCCGCCTCCCGTGGTGCATACGCATGCTCAGTAAAGGCGGCGCAGTCGTCAGAGCCCGCGAGTGCCGCGAACGGCATTCATGCATCAACGATGTCCTCGAGAACGCCGTCAAACGGCTTGGCACGCGATCTGAGGACTCCGGTTTGACACGTACGTGCTACGATAGAGCCAAATACGTGTGCGAGCTTTATATCTGTTGTGTTTGAAGTGCAGGCAGTAATAAATGACAGTATTGTGCAAGAAAATCATACGGCTTTAGAAGACAAATGGTGACATAGTCTAGATAGCTATCAGCTTTGTTGTATGCGATCTTGATACAAACAGTGAAAAAAAAAAAACATAATGCGAATACAAGAGAGACGCAGCGCATGCTGAAATCACATGAAATATATTATGAACAAACGCTTGCCAAAAAAGCAAAAAAAGAAGAAAAACAGACAAAGTAGTAAACAACAAAACACCACGCGCTTAATAGTGCGCATACACATACTACATGTCTGAAACATACCGCACCCCTCCTCCCTTCTTCCATGCAACAGTTAGCATGCCCGTATGCCGAGCATACTTTCCTCCTGAATTTATCGTGTGTGCTGTTAGCAGTTTGCTTCCTTCTCACTGATTTATCCGCTTATTAGCACGTACCAACCATCTGTTTTTGCTATACCATATTCAGATGCGTAGAAATATCTAAGAGATTATTATTACCACCATCATCGTCAGGCTAACTTATGCCCACGGAGCGAAGAAGGCCTCTCCAAATCATCCCCAGCCCACCGTGCCTTGCGTGAGCTTATTCTGTTTTATGCCTGCAAATTTCGTAATTTCGTCAATGGGGAGACTCCTTTCTCTGTCGGGATCTTCCTGCTTTTCTTGCGGAGGAATACACTCATGTTGAAACATTCTATCACGTGCTCCATTGTGTTGATATGCACTGCGCGTTTTTCGAGGTAACACGGGTTTCTGGTATAATTCTGTCATTTATTAGTAACTGCATCAAAACTACAAAAAATGTAAAGTTCACTCACCTATCTCATGATTTGAATACAAAAGTTCCAGCTACCGCACTCATCGCGCTGCTTAAAAGTGCTCTGTATTTTTGGCACAATGCTTCTTTGCACTCCTGGTTCTTACTACGTGCCTGAGTGATTCAAACTGACTGTCTAAACAGTGCCAACTGCCAAAGCGTCCACACACGAGAAAGGTGCCGCGTAAAAGGACACGGCGCCGGGCGCACGCAGACGACGCTTCGCTTCCACACCGGCTTGTTCATAGCTTTAAGGCACAAGTTCCACATGGGCAACCCTAGCGGAGGCACGTGCCGGCAGTAAGGGACGCCCACCCCAGCAAGACACATATTCGGAGATCGCCAAGTATATTCACAAAAATCGAACTGACATCTGTAAGCACATGAGCTGGCCACGTATACGTGTAAACTGCACCCGACAAGACGACCGTCATATTACTGTGTGCTGATGGCTGCATTTGTCTATACTACGGTCGAGAAGCAATCGGCGGCGGCGTAACCAACAAGCCCCTAGCGCACCGTGAAATTAATATAGTTGTGCGGCTGCACAGTTATAAATAACAAAGGGGCGACGAATGCAAATAAACGATGCTTAAAAAAAATGATCCCCTTCGGGGCTTGGTAAGTGTGCCAGGATTCTGTCCCTACAATAAGGATGCCCAGGCTTACGGCACACCTTATTAGACAAATAAAGCACGTTGCTAACATGCATGTTGGGTTTTTCATACCCGAGCATAACAATCACGATTACTACGTCATGCTCACGTCTCAGGCATTTCGATATGACCGATTCGTTATTTAGACTCGAGTGACGTCAGTGCCTATCAATGCAGTACTGGACATTATCGGCGGTTTCACCGACTAGCGAGCGACGCCACAACCACACACCACACACACACACACACACACACTTGATTGACGCGAGCGCATATAACGAATACAGATATATAAAAATGTTAACAAAGTTTACACGGGTCTGTTTGAACTCTGGCCCTTTAGTACCGAAGCGGGCCTTTAGCGCCGATGCCTGATGCTCTAACCAATAGCTACTTCACAGGCACATGCTTCGCCAAGCGCGATATAACACCTTTGCGAATGTCCCGAGTGCAAGCAAGCGCGTTTATACGCTTGACGCGTTTTCCACAACTCTGATGGCTTCCTGAAGAGGTTTCTTTGCGCAAGCCGGTGTGTTGAGACATTTGACGCGTTTAAATTATATAGACATTGACTGTGACGAGCCTCGATAGGTGGTTTCTGCTGTATATTTTTTACTGTCTTTCTCTCTCTTCCAAGCTCTTATTTATTTGCTCATATTTGTTGTCGAACTTGTATTGTTGTCTTCCTGTATAATGAACGTCTATATAATCAACGTCTATCATCTCCTTTTTTTTACCACAGCTAGTGCAATTCCTTACACAGCTTTCTTTCAACCCACCTTCCTCGCCTTTCTATTTAAGTCCGGCAATTACCTACGGGCAAATTAAAGAAATTATTTATTTTTCTTTTCAAGGGTGTAAGGAGGCTGACACTCATGACTTTAGAATGTGCGCTAAAGTATCCCGGCCATACTTTTTCTGCTTCTTGAGTTAGGCCTCTTAAATAAGTGTATTCTGAAAAAACCAGCAAAAAGCATTTGCAAAATTATAACCGTACTCTGAGTTCTCGTGATTATGATTAGTGTACTTGAAAATATTGAATCCTGATGACAGGCTGTTAACTTCCATGTACATTTGATCGTACTGGAAATGAAATATGTATTTCCAACTTGCCCAGTGCTAGGTTCTTTTAGGACGCATAATCACATGCAGTTGCACTGAGGTGGAATGATGGTTAAAAATATTGGTGTACAATTCATGGCGTACTTGAACTCTCCTGATATATATATGCGCGAAATTACAGCGAGGTTACAATGGCCAGGAACTTTTTCGGATGACAAAGCTTGAGTGAAATTAATTTCCAACACCTTACTGGACACGGAGACAGTTTTTTTTTCTGTAATTTTGTAGTTGTACCCTTACGTTCAGTGACTGATTATTATTTAAGAGTGCGGATTATATTAAACACTCGCTCTCGTTGGCAATGTCGATTTGTGGCATTGCACTGAGAAAAGTACTTGATAGCAATAGCAGCATTAGGGCTGTTGAAAAGGACTCATTGACTTTTGTGACACAGTATTCACAACTAATTCGACTACCATTTTCAATAACGAGTTGCAGCTGGCCGTTTCGCGAGTTCGCAGAAAGATAACGCCATAATTTGTTGCGATTGAGTCGAAGGATGGAAGGCAAACCACAGTGCAAAAATGTATGGCATTAGCAGCCGTTATTTACTTTCTACTTAGCTCACAGTCAATAGCGTTACCACATTTCTGGCCTACTGCTTTTAGCAACTGTCTGAACGAGGAATTTCTTTTTGTTGAGGTAAGAAGTGTTAATTTCAAGGGCTCGTTTTCTTTGTTATACACAATATTAATGAGAACTAACAGACAATAATGCCAAGGAAAGTATAGGGGATGTTTTTAGTAATAAATGTAAGGTAATTGTGAAGAAAGAAAAGTGGACGAAAAGATAGCTTGCCGCGGGCAGGGACCGAACCTGCGACCTTCGAATAACGCGTCCGATGCTCTACCAACTGAGCTACCGCGGCGGCCATCCCCCCGTCCACTTTATAGGGTATATGTGTGCATTTAAACGTGGGAGCGTCAGTCAGCGCCGCCAGTAGCCATGACGGCGAGTGTGGAACACTCTTTTTCTGCCTGTTGGCGTCACGTAGCACGTGAACTTATTACGAGCTGGCAGCTGACCAGCTCGTAATAAGCTGTTCGAAGCGTAATAAGATATTCGAAGGTCGCAGGTTCGGTCCCTGCCCGCGGCAAGCTATCTTTTCGTCCACTTTTCTTCTTCACAATTACCGGGCTTTTTAGGCCTTTCTTGAATCAAAAGTTGTTAGGGTTTGTTTCACACGAATGGTTCACTTAACAGTACCCTCTTGAATAATTCGAGATTAGCGTTCACAGTGCGACCAAGATAAGTGGTTTCGAAAGTAATGACCGACACGTGCAGGTTCGCTGTTATATTTTTTCGCAATTTCCTCTGTAACTTTCTGGCGATGTCGGACGAGGATAAACATGCATTCGCCGAACAAAAGAAACGACGCAAGCAGTTGTGGTTGGTTCGTCCTGATTTGCAAGACGCGAGAAGCTTGGTCGAGCCGAGGTAATGCTACCCGTTTTGCGAGATCGTGATGATGTATTGCAAAGATGCTAATCGCGACAGCACTTGGTAGTTGTCGAGAGCTACAGGATGATTACGAAAGACTTCGCTGTTGCTGTGGACTTCGACGACTCCGATATCGCAAGCGCGCCGCCATTTTTCGAATGTTCGACTCGCGTTCCAATTGGTTCGCGGTGAGGGAATCCGGCGGCAGCTGCCGCAAAAATCGGTCCAGGACCGATCGACGCGGAATGGGCTTTTCCGGCGGATCTCGCTGCCGCCGAAGCGGATTCCGCGCGCTCTCGCCGCCGAATGTCTCAGTGTGAACGCGCCATTAGCCTTCTTTTATTTTCGTTTTTCTGACGGCGATTACGGTTATGGTTACTAAGATCGGGAAGTACTAAATCACGTACTATGTCGCCAGGAATGTCGTTTAGTTAAAGATCAACGATGTTATCTCAGGCAAGATAACCGCTGGTCATTATGAGTAACAGACTGGATCACACGAGAAGGCAAACTCGCGAGGGGGAGACAGAAACGTTATGTGGGCAGATGAGATCACGAAGTTTGCGGGTATTACGGGGTCGCAGCAAGCGCAGGACCGGGTTGATTAGCGGAACATGGGAGAGGCATTTGCGCTGCAGTGGGCGCAGTCAGGCTTGTGACGATGATGAATGTTATCTCCTCTGTTAGCACTAGCTTTTGCTTTAGCCTGAGAGTGAAGTCTAGAGCCATACCAAGAAACCTTATGGACTTGTTTGACGATGACCGGTTGGGTGCGGATAACAGCGAGACCAGTTAGTATGGGGAAAGAAGCTAAAATCCCAGTAATGACCAATAAAGATACATTTTTGAACATGTTGCTTAGAGAATATGTGAAATCATGCGCAACTGGACGGTTGGTTATCGGGTGGCCTGTAACAGACAGACAATATTGATCCCACGGAGTGGTCGTAAATGCATACTCGCGATAACTTGAGGTTTGAGTGATGACCGATCAGTGCCGATGTTAACTCGTTTTTAAAAAACTGTGATGACGTCACCTCCACTCCTACTTATGTGGGCGTGATGATATAAGGCGGGGTTTTGGGGAAATACTTCGGAAGTGTGCGGACAGATTTCCTTTCCTCTTCTTTCCTCCTTATCCTTCCTGCCATTGCCCAATGAAGAGTAGCCAATTGGACTGTTAAACTAGTTAGCCTGTCTGCCTTTCTGGTTTTGCCTTCTTCCTCTCTCGATATGCCTTTCGATATCCAAGTTTTCAAGATGAGTACGATGTCGGCGGTTAACATCAGTGATAAGGTTGTCCAATGTTCTCCGCTGAAATGTATCAATAATGATGATGATAATAAAAAAAAGTTGTCTAGGTTATCGTGTTTGGGTACAAAATAGATAATGCCAGTTTAACCACTGCTGACAGCTAGTGATATATACACTGTGGTTTGAATGTAGAAGTTACGGTGTGGTTATTTACGCTGCCTCGTTTGCCGCTGTACTCTGCGACCAAAGACAGTGCGGTGTTTTACACTCTTAATCAGGTCCCGCTTAAAGTACTAGATATAGCCAGGAAAGCGGACATTTTTCGTCTGATTTCCTAGGTATAGCCAGCACTTAACGAGGACATGATTCAAAGTGTAGAGGCGTTTTCGGGTGTTTTATTTATGCGGGCTGAAGTCCTGCAGAAAGACAGAGAACCTTCTCGCTGACGCAAGATTTATGGACGAAAAGTCTAAAAGCACATCTTTTCAGGCTTGATAAAATGTAACAACTTCGAGTGCGTATGGCGTGTTGCAGCTGCGAAACATTAGCTAATTCCACTGTATTTTTTTTTCTTCACCGAATGCTAGGATACCTTCATTTGTTTTGTATTGCCCGAGTTTGCGGATAACAGGCCAACAGTAGCAGTGTGCATGCTAGCTATGCGAAAGTGCTAGTTCAAATGGGCGGTTCTTTCCTATTCAGCCGCCTGAAGTAATGTCGTTATAGGACTTTTTAGAAGCCCAACTAAAACAGATGCTACTAAGAAAATGCAAACATGAATGGGTGGAAATGGTGACAACGTAGATACGCGGCTGCAATCTTGGCTTGGAAAACCTAGGACATAAGCAACTAACTTGAAAGATCACAATGATGGGTTAATTTATTGCAAATCTCACTGAAATGCATGCAGTACCAATCGACTCCGCACAAAGAACGCTCTTCGTGCGTTTGAACCGGATTCTTACCTACATACTAAAGACTATTACTGCACATTTGAATTGCCATTAGAAATAAAGTACGTCGTGGTTAAATAAGGAACTCAGTCGTAGGCCCTCGGCGAACAAACGCTTTGTTAGGACGTTTGGACACCGTGTGCCTACATCGAACACTGAAAATTCACTTACGTTCGCTGAAAGCAGAACTTGGTCAATCATCATAAGGATGTTCGACGCCCTTTGCCGGTCTTGAAGGTGCTGCTCATATCTCCGAGTAGTGCTGAGTACTGGAACTGCGTACTGCTGCATCACCTCTGTCGCACAAAAGACTGCACAGCATGGTACAGTCTCGCGGATGAAAGAGACTGAAGCAAGATGTCATGCTCGCCGTGTGAAGGCAGTCCTAAAAGTGATCGATTTTCTGGTGTCTGAAGTTCAGACGTATCGACGAACAGTACACTCCAAGGAAATCGCATGCAGATGAATGTAACTGTTTTCCTGACCCAACGGACAACCAGCTGCAAGTTCAGATGGCGAAGATGCTGGTGCTAGAGCAGCTGCGGTGGTCAGGCAATGTCCATTCGCGAATAATTCTTTCTCTGAATCAGCGTTAAGGCCTCAGAAAGGCTCGAACCATTCAGACTAAACCCAGTAAGAGCAAACGGCAAGCGTTTCTGCTGCATTCCGATTCGCTCACGGCAGCCAATGCAAGAGCCAAAACACCAGTCATCAGTGAGGATGACTCTACCGCGCTGACACCGACGCTTGCTTGCTTCCACTGCCACGATGGGGACCAACGTAGAAAGAAACGGAGACAAAGAAAAAGAAACTTTGAGACAATTTTTTTTCTGTCTATCTTGCTCGTGACATGAGAAAGAAAGAAAAAGAAAAGACGTGGAGAAGACAGGAGCTGGAGACTGAGAGACAAGTTGCCACAAGCGAGCCGCAGCGGAAACAAGCAGGGAAAGTAAAAATACGCGTGGAGGAGTCGCGCGCTAAGAAGAATAAGAAAAAAAGGAGCTGCTGGAGGCTATTTTTAAAGGATTCACAAATCAGAGCGGTTGAAGCACCCGAGGAAAGTGGAAGAGAGGAGGCACGAAAAAGAGAGAGCACGTGGAGGGGACGAAGGCGAGGAGATGGGGGCGCACCCTGCAGCAGCAAGTAGACGCTTTTTGAGCGGAGAGTCTCAAGTTTTGCCGGTCACATTCCTAGACGCCGCTGAGAAAGGTGATTCCAAAATGGCGGGTCCCCCAAAACCGCCTTGACGCAGCCAGGTGTGCCGTTACGTATACGGCGCATGAACAACGGGAGGTGTCGTTTACGCCCAGCCAGGCTGCGAGAATATCCGGCCTTCGGCACGAGCAGTGCTGGACAGACTGTTTTGGGAAGAATCGCACCGCTTTGCCCAATCGTCTGCGAATGATATGCACCACGTTTACGGAGTAGGCATCATTCGTGTGAGCCCCGCCCACTCAAGGTGCTGGCAGCGTAGACGCTGGCAAGATGGACCCGGAATCTGAATTGGACAGTTTTATACAAACAGTTTCAGGCTTTGGATCATGATCGTAAGACCTCGAACTGGAAAGGCGTGAGCCATAAAAAAAAGGCAAAAAAAACAAAAACAAAAACACACACACGCACATGCACACACACACAGTTTATTGGTATTTGTTATTCAAATAATTTTGCAGTCAACATTTGCTAAGCAAGGTAAAACAATAAACGATCCTATGGATTCATTTTATAGTAGCATTCACTCCTAGAAATGAATGCGACAATTTTTATTGACCTGAGAAAAAAGAGGAAATTACAACAAGAACGCGCGACAATATTCTCACACGCTACACAAGGCCCAGGAGGCCGCATTATTGTTTCTAGAGTAAAAAAAATTTCTCTGAAATATTAGCTTGCTTTGTTCTCTTCGCTGACGTGTATTATCAAAGGCGTCAAAATAGAAGCGCTTCTTCCAAAGCATGACGTCATCTTTTATTTCCAACGATAGGTCTGAGAACGGTCGCACGATGCTTGCCCGCCCATCATCTGTGCGTGCCTGTTCTCGCGTATATGGCCATGCGCGAGCAACTCGTGAGCCTGCGGCTGCAGCGCGCGCGTACCGGCGGACGAGCGCCGTCTCCGAGGCATGCCCGCGGCTCGCGCACTGGGCCAACGGCGCGCTTCCCAAAAAGGGCTCCGGTCCGGGAAATCCGAGCTCGGAGCGCGGAGTCCCAAAACGGGCCGCCCAGAGCCGCCCCCTTGCAGCCGGCCGGCGGCGCAGCAAAAAAGAAACGCGGCTAAAGCCTCGCAGGAGCACCTTGTTGGCAGCAGGCGACCAGCACGCCCTCACGCGGCCAAGTCAGCCCTCTGGAAGGACCTTCAAGTGGCGATCCCTGGCTCTGCTCACTTCGACGTCGAGGGCTCTTACCGCTCACTGGTGTGGTGTGTGAGTTCTGGTTCCCCGGTGCGCGGACCCCAGCCTTGCCCACACTTCGACTCCATTTCGACGAACTCGGCTCTGCTGAAGAAGACCGATCATGACTAGCAGGAGCAGCAAGTACATGTACAAGAGCAGCGGAGGCGCTGGAGATATCTCCATCGAATATGGCACCGACCTCGGCGCACTCACCAGGCTTGAGGTAGGCACGCACCGGGCACCGGCCGGTAGCCAGCTGCACGACGAACCGCCGCTCTTTCGCGGGCTGCGGTTTGTCTTCGCACTGCTGGACAGGGGCGCTCAACCACGCAAGGGAGTACAGGCGGGATCTCTGAATGCCTCTTTCACTGGCATCAATATAAAGGGGCTCAATGGGCGCTTACCTGGACGAAGTAGAGCACAAACGCTGGTCTCGCCTTACCCTCTGCCACCGTTTCAGCTAGGAGTCTTGTCTTCCTGACAAAGTCAAGCTTCCTGAACGAAACTGTGGCGAGGGCTGAGGTGTCGCCTCGGTGCGCTTGACGACTACGTAGAGGGCAACGGAACCTAGCTCATTCAGATCAGGACAAGACGTTCGTCGCGGACCTACGTTGACCCGTAATTAAAGACAGAAATCATGACAGGCAAATCGAAAGAAGAGTGTATAGGATAGCTGAGAGGTATTCCATCTTGAGAGCAACAGAAACCGCGACGACAGTACGTTTATACAGTCCTCTTGCAACGTAAAGTGAACGGAATACATATTTGCTGAAGCGCTCACAGTCGCGTGTGAGAAAAATCCCGCCGTTAGACGCAAAACTGCCCTGTGAAACGCTGAAAAGTGCGGGGAACTTCAGACGCACTTAGCTTGCTTGTGAGCCTTCGAACAGGCAGAACACACGTGGTAGTGTACATGCACACTGACTCTCGTTTAACGTAGAAAAGAGAACGGATAAACGTCTGAACGTAGTATCAATAGCTACCCGGAGGACGAGTTTGCACAACTATAACGACAAACAGAGGCAGCGCAGTCGAGCAAATAACCACAGGGAATGCGAATTATAACTTTCTTTCCACATTCCCCTTTGGAAAGACAGGCTATTGAGTTCCCAATTTCCACGTAAAACGAATATGTATACTACTGTGCTTTTTAGCCGCGATTTTCTGTCCTGACGGTGCATCGGGCGGAACGCATACCCAGCACGGCCCGGTGTTGCTTCAGATACTGACATCTGGTGCTTATTCAGTGTTCATTGCCTGCGCAAGGTACCTGGTGTTGTGGAGTTTGGATTGCGCAATGCGTGCTTTCTGTCGAACCTTGCATACACATGGCGACGCCTTTGCTCATCAGCATTGCATAAGTACAGTATATACGACGCCGAGCACGGACAGCTAACACCGCAGATATTGCTGTTATGTTGAGGTGACGTGCATTTGAGGCTCCAAGTTTAAAAAATTGGAGCATGATGTCGTGCTGTATAGAGCAAAATTACAAGCGAGCATTCGTTGAAGCTTTGTCGATTCATCCGCTCGCCTAGTCATTGACCTTGCGTGAATGCTAACGTAAGTACCGAAAAAAACACTAGAGAAGATACAGAATGGAAATAATTCTAGTCTGCACGCCTTGTTGAGACGTCAAACGTTATCGCTTTATATCTTTGGGAGTGAAGACTGATGGCTGCCTGTAGCGGACTTGCAAAATTACACCGCCTGATTTGGTCATGGCATCGGGTTTCTTAGATTTTCGCTTTGTTGGGCATCAGCAACTGAAAGACCGGGTTGAAATGCTGCTTTCTCTTCAGTGCATTGTTTTTTCATGCGCATAAAATATCAAGACGAAAAAAAGAGGCAAAAAAGTGAAATTTTTTTTCTAGTGATAATAATAAAGAAAAGCATCATTTTAGGGAGGCCAAAGTACAGCACCTAAAGCTCCGAAACAAAACATCTGGAGTACAGTAAACACAATACAGCATGTACAGACTGTTAGAATACTTGCGTTTAGCGATTGTGTTCCTAATACTTGGGATCACAGTACAAAAAATATGATATTGGAGGGTGCTTCTTAGGCAGGCTTATTTAGAAAAAGCAATAACTTTAGGATGCGCCAGAACCAATCCCGCCTGGATTTGCAAAAAACAAAAAACATGAAAAAGCAAAAAAAAAAAAAAGAACTTGTGCAGCCCGTTTATTTCGTTTCCGTTACTTTCTCAGCGTAATAAGTACTACTTTTTCCAACCAGAACTGGAACACTGCCGATTACAGTGCTAGCATGTAGAAATCACTTGTTTTGCGTGCGTTAACACTTGTTAAATGGGCAGGCACACATCTACTCTGAATGCAGGAATCTTGGCGGTAGCACCAACTTGCAAGACTCAACAGGAGCTTTGCGCTTTCGAACAACCTGCATGCTCTGACCAAAGAAAATAGGCGAAGCCACGAACGAAGCGGCCGCTTTTTGGGCCGCCAAGTGGCGCTTGTGTGCCTGCATCGTTTTGTCTCGTTTTCGCCAGGCACGGCGTAAGCTTCTCGCACACTGAAGTGCACGCTGCAACGTTTGCGCAAGACAAAAGTCACGTGACCTTCTTTCGTCCTGTGGCGGCATGTCTCTATTTGGAAGCGCTAAAAGAGACTATTACGAAAGGATGTGGCTGCTCTTCGGGCTCGAACGGACTCGGGACCTCCAGAGTCTTGCGTCAGTGGTGCCACCTGGATTACGCCGCTTCCGGAGAAAGTGCCGAAGGGTTCTGGCGATACTTGCAGCAATACGTTACCGCAGGGTGGTATATATAAACTTAGGGGAAAAAAAGGAAACGCAAAGCATAGCCTTCAGTTGATCTACCTGCATTGTGTAAATTATAAGTAAATGGATATAAAAATGGTAATTTTCTGAGTGCGTAACAACTAGCGGTTACATTTAAAAATGCTTTGTCGCAGAGGTCTGGAGGTGCTGTGCCAGCAATATCCCATGTGACATGCGCGCATCTGACTCAATTTCCAAGCTTTGAGCTCCAGCGGCCGAGCACCTGAACAAGAACACAGGTGCACTTATTTTGCCGGAAAGTTCTTGGCGGGAGCTCTGGTCTGAATCACACAGGATCAGCGGATGCTCTACTATAAGGCAGTATGCGGTTTCAAGCAAGGTGCTCGGAGGTCAACGGTGAAAAATATGTGCATAACCCCAACACGCATCCAGGCACCAAAAGAAGGGCTGATCCTTAACATTATAAAATTCGTGGGCCTTTAGCGGCGCCCAGGTTCGAGCCCGGTAACCTCGACGCACAGATGGATATTCTGAGATAAGGCCGCCACTGCGGCTCAAAAAGCAGCGTAGGACTGTGCGGTACTTCATTCTCGCTTCTAGGGTGGTAATTAGGTTATGCTACTAAGGTTAAGCTATCAAGCTAAGCTTAATGCCGTTATGCTATCGTTAACCATAGTATAACGTCTCATTACACTGAACAAGATATTGCATGTACTTTAGTAAGAATATACTGCAGACAAAAGCAATGCTGCAAATTTTGCATTGTAAGCTATATGGTGGAAACTTTTCGAGTTGTAAGGATGAAAACATTCCACAGATAACACGTGCTCTGTCATGCGTTACATGACAGAGCGCGTACACGCTTGACGGTGTCAATAAGAAAGAGCAAAATGTAAGATCACTTATCGATTCATATTTTTACCCAATCGACAATCAACGGATTCATGTCCTATAGCTCCTGACAGAAATGCTGCTTTGGCAGCGGCAAAACGACTCTTGAGTACAGCAGTAAACGTAGCGCCTCCGAGCGGGCCAATTCGTCAGCCTACGATTCTCGTAGCTCCATACGTGTAAAGCGAGGTTTACGCAAGTCTCGCCGCTAACACGTGGGCGAAGGAAAAACCTACATCAATCGTTCCAGCCGCGTTTTACTCTAGCCCCGCGAAAGTGCCCCAAAAACTTAAAATCGGCACTACTCTCTCTGGCGAAAATTATGACTCTGGTTTGTAGAATATGTAATTTGACGTGGGAATTCGGTAACTAGGAGGTAATCATACAACGCCGAATAAAAAGAGCCACACAAGTACGGTTGAGCTGATGTTACGATAGAGTATGCCATATGACGGATGCTGGAATGAAACCTTTCCAACTTTAATGTCGAAGTATAAGTGCGCTGGAATAAGTGACCTACATACTTTGCGTTTTAAGTTTTTTTACAACAAAAAGGCACGGGACTATACAATAAACGTGACGCTTTGAAAGGCGCACATACATTGGTGGAAGGTACAAAATAAAATGCAGAGGACTGTGGGATTCAGTTTTCTAAGTGAGTTCTGCCAGTAGTTATCGTATGCTTTGCAATCACTGTGTTTTGATATGCTGCGAAGGTGGGTCTGGCTGAGATGAGCCGCCTTGAATGCTAGCATTCGTGAACGCCTCCTGTCGTCGATATGCAGAAAAGGATGCAAATGCTGACGTTCATTTTAACACAAGGTGCGTTATTAGAATAATCTCTCCAGTGTTGGGACCCGGAAGAATGCGTGCTCTGTTAATTCAGGTTTCATCCATCGACTCGTATCACACAGTCACAGCGCGTACGTAGAGCACAGTGTTTCATGTTGCCGACCTGTGTGCACCGACTGCGAATCGAACAGGCGTGAAAAGTGGGAACACAACTTTTTTTTTTTTGGTCAGTTCGCGCCAGCGAGCTGTCCCATTGAGCGATTGAAAGGCCGCGTGAGGTGGAATCGGGGTGCTTTACTGTCATATCTAAGATCGCTGGCCTCCAGCAGGTGAGCTGGCGATGCCACCGTCACCAGGGCAGCGACCTTTAGGGTCTTGAGAGGCCACCGCTCTTTTCGACGTTCGTTACCTGCCGGCGAACAACCGACGGTTTGCCAGCAAGACCTCCAGCGAGGGAGCGCGCTCGCCTGTGGGCAGCTCTAAAATTTCAGGCAGCGAGCGAGGAAAGCGGGTGAGGAGCGATCGGGCGTGAGCTCACCAAGAAAGCGCGCGCACACCACCGGCGTAGGAACCGTCGTCAGCTCCGACGCTAAATTTGGCCACTGCCCGGTGATCCCGTCGGGTGTATTTATAAACGTCAGCAGGTCTCCTCGGCTTGCCAGGCCCTCCTGGGCAGCGGGGTGGCGGCGCTGCCTGGTGGAAACAGAGCGTGGCTCTTCGGGCGGCGGCGACTCCTCCTCGCCTTGTCTCGAGCGCCATGCACAACGCGCCGCCACGTCATACGCGACGACCTCTGTCACAGCCGTCCTTTCTGGACGACCTGTCCTTCTATTTACGCCCGCCGACGACGAGGCCCTTCCCGGTTTGGTCGCCGACAGTCTGCACTTGGGATGGCAAAGCAACGGTTCGCGACGCGTTTGTATCGCCCGGCCAAATAATGCTGGACTGCACGAACAAGTCTCACGTCGGTCCTGACCATTGACGGCCGAGTGTCTTTCGTCCGAACGCTAGTACTTGGCGGACAGCAGCGCAATGCCCACGAATACGTCAGAGACCCTATTTATACTACGGATATTGAAGAGAAAAGGAGAGCTGTAATTAACTAAAAAAGAAAGCCTTTTAACCCATCGATCTACTAAATTTAAAAAGAAAATACATAAAATAAATCTCTTAATGCAAATTTTTATTTGTCAACTGGGGAGGGTGGCGTTTAACCTGGAATTGATTTAGTGCACTTTAAGTATCCCATTTGATTCAATAGAAAAACTTTGACCGAAAAGAAAGTTCCTACATTCGCATTGTACTTATGACGTGTGCGTTGATAACCGCTTTTGTAACCACTAATGACAATCAACGTCCGTATGATTGCGACATAAGGGTAGAGAAAGACATTTGCAATTTTCTTTTCTCGCTCTCTTTTCTGTCTCGCACCACGACGGCATCAAAAGACGTGTCTCTACCAAAAACGGAAGCAGCAGCAAAAAAAAAGGGGGGGGGGGGGCTCGTTCAGCGTTGATTATGGAAAGCCCCGCGCTAGTGCCGCGCTTAGAACGCACAGGCAAAAAGGAAGTCGGTAGCGCATTTCCAACACATTCTTAAAGGAAAGGACACAAAGGCCAGCGGTGCATTCTCATTGCCTGAAAGAGGATTCCTCCCTTGTGCGCGCGCGTCCTACGGTGAAACTCGATTTCTAGACTGCTTTCGTAAGGCTAGGCCGTTTCTCCCCTTCTCTTTCATTCAGTCCGTCCCGTGATCCTCTCTCTTTATCTTGCGCTTGGAACACGTTATCTTTGCTTGGTATGACAGCACGCCGTCAGGCAAGACATTGAAGCAGACAATCAAACAAAGAAACGTTGGAGAAAGAGGGAGGGAACTTTCAACCGCGGCAAATAAAAACGGGATACGACAGAGGCAAAGCCACAGAGAAGCGATGTCAGCTCTTCATCTTTTGCTGCGCGATACCCCAATCCCCTTTAAAAGCTGATTGCAGAAGGTTCTGGATTGCAAAACCCACGAAGATTCTCATTCCCGAGAAAGGTAATGGCTACCTAATAAGCGTAACACTAGATCGACAAAGATAGCGCTCTACCACGGCGCATTCCACAAAGGCCGTTAAAGAGAACGAACCCAGAGACAGGCAAGAAGAGGCAAAAATAATTTAAGAGGGAAGGCAAGGACAAATTAAGCTAGAAAGCCAAAAAAGAAAGAAAGAAAAAAAAGAAAGAAAGAGCCAGAGTCTAAAATAAAAGGAAGCTCCAGCAGGGCCTTTTCGGTACCACCGCCCCGAGATCGAGTTGCCCGTCAGTGCAGCCATCTCGCGGCGACCGCTTCCAACATTAGCGTGCGCCTGGAATGCGCCGCAGAGACTAAAAAAGGTTAAAAAAAAGAATATTGTCTAGAGCTCTCGCTTCTAGAATTTTCTTAAGTTGATATTTAATTTTCCCCCAATTTTTGCTAACGTTGGGGGTCTCATTATATGTAATGAAATAGGTGTGCACTTTCACGTTTTTTTTTTCGCCCTCCTTTTTATGTTCGTCTCAGCATGCACTCCGTGGATCGCTTAGATTAAACCATTTGATTGCTGAACGCCTGATGTAATATGTACGAGTAGACAGAGAATCCGGCGGAGTTTCAACTATTATACACCTTGTGCAAGCCCGGATATCATTATACAAGGAGGGGGGGGGGTCGAGGAAATGAAAACAATTCCCTGGATGCAGCATTTCGGCGAAAAATGTAGCAGAAAAAAATTTCAATGAGAGAAAGTACAGCGAAAGCAACAAATGAACTAGACAGAGAGACAACCAAACTTGCCGACATTCTGCTGGAAACTATGATTGAAATAACCCGTTAGGAAAGCTGGCAGACATAGGGTGGCTCGGCAAAGGGCTTCCGGTGCTTGTTCTGGTCCTTATAAAAAGTCTTGCCCAATCAGTCGCCCTCAACGCTTGGAAATGTGCTTTCTTTCTTTTCTGACGGCACCCTAAAAAGAACTAGAGACACGTGTAACGAAACACGATGGCGAGCAGCTATGCGCGCTTCGAATAATATGTCGGCTTTTTGCGTGAGCGCACAGCGCGGCTTCCACATGCAAAAAGAAAAAAAATGCAGCGTTTTTTTTGCCTTTTTTTATTTGGTGCAGCTTGCGTATAAGCGAGCAATCGATGGCTCGCCTGTATACGCCATTACTAAACTGCGGTCTTAGCGCACTCTGTGTGGGTTAAGCCGTAGGCTTAACCTGCAGCATGTTACTGCAGAAATCATGCTCGTTATTTTTTTTGTGTTCACCATGGTTAAAACGCGTTTTACAGCAGCCCCCTTGACATCAATATTGTCTTTTTTCGTTTCCAGGACAAGCTCCGCCTGCTTCAAGAGGACCTCGAGTCCGAACGGGAGCTCAGGCAAAGGGTAAGGGAGTCAGCCTGAATACCTTTCCCAACGACATCACAGTGCCTTTAGTGGGACAGCTCATCTGACCTTTAAAAAACGAAACAAAGAAGCGGCTATAAAAGTGCTGTACCAGTATGTTGTAAAGGCCGCGTGCTTTGAAATATTGTAGTTTCAAACTTGCGCAAATATTCCTGACGAAACGTAACTTGAGATCGTTTCTTGCTTTTTCAGCGAACGTGCTAACCTGCACTTTTCTAACCCTGTTGCCAAGAGCACGAGTACCTTTTTCTTTTTTTTTTCTTTTTTCCTAAGTAAACCCCGAGCACAGGAGTCGACTGTCGCAATTTTGCAGCAATCTATACTTTAGGATAGGTAAATGGAAGTAAAAATACATCTGATGTACGTCATCGTGTTCCAAAAGTTTACGCCATTCTAGGGGACAGTCTTGAATTTCGAGCACGTGGGGCCGTGTCAGATGAGTGGCGTAGCTTTAAATAACGTTATGATGCTCTGTGCACCCTTCGAGCTTAGCGTGTTTGCATGCAAGATGCGCTTCATTTAAAAGTAAAAGAAAAGGAAACGAAAAGTTGCGTGGAGGTAACCAGCTGAGATAACTTCTAAGGTGGCTCTAGGTTATAAGCTCTAGAGCACATATATATTTAAGAAGAATAATCGCAGTGACCCCGCCTGACTACGAACTGGGTGGAACGATAAGAACACGCACAACATCGAAGCCTCTCGTCTGGGCCAAAAATATTCAATCACCACTGTTACTGAACCTTTATCAAACGGTCACCCTACATGTTTAGTGTGCAAGGTGTGTTCCTCTGAAAAGTGAGTGCCAGACAACGGGAATTCTGCCAAATAAGCGCGCGTGCGAACAACGATGGGTGCATGTCTTTAGTGACAGACGACGATAGCAAGAGGTTCACGACGCCAGCGGTCCATTTGCACAAGTAGATTCCCATTTGCCCAAACGGCTATAGTAGTGAATAACAGTGATGTGCTCTATGTGATTAGTTTGAGTTGTGGGAAGAAAGGTATCGATCATGCACAATATTCAATAGCACACTTTACGCACATGCAAACAATAAGAACGACTATTGCAGGGCTTTATAGCAGTCATGATGACACGTCTATGATAGTGAGAAGCTATTCAAGTGCTCTTGAAAACGTGCGGCCTCGATGTAAGGAATACGTTTGCGTGTCTTTTTTTTTTTTATTCGCATGGTTTGAGGGTCTAAGGCGTATGAAGTAAGAAGTGAAAAAAAAAAAAGGTTGCGTCAAACAATCGCATGCAGGGCTGTGTGGTGCAGTGTAGAGATGAGTAGCGATCCCTCTTTTTTTTCTTGCGTGGCTTACAAAATTTACCAATCCGAGATCAATAAAAGAAGATCTATTTGGTGAGCGACAGCTGCGGTGTTGCTGTTTTGGGCGCCCCTCGCATGAATCGTGCGTCATCTCTTCGTGCAGATCGAGCGCGAGAAGTCGGACCTGACGGTGCAGCTGATGCAGCTGAGCGACCGGCTGGAAGAAGCCGAGGGCTCCTCGGAGACTGTGGTCGAGATGAACAAGAAGCGAGACACCGAGCTGTCCAAGCTGCGCAAGCTGCTTGAGGATGTGCACTTGGAGAGCGAGGAGACCGCGCACCACCTGCGCAAGAAGCACCAGGAGGCCGTCGCAGAGATGCAGGAACAGATGGACCTCATGACCAAGGCCAAGAGCAAGTACGTCATAGCGACGCTCATAAGCATTTCATTCAAGCGCCTAAAGGATGCGACCAGGGAGTTTAGCAGAGTGGCTTACCTTTTGAGCGTCGAAACTGCGGCCGCGAGCTTATCACTACCTTTGCTCGGAGCTTCAATTATGCGTTGTGTCGTACCGTACATCACTAGACGGCGCGTAGCCCTTTGTCTTGCGGCATATGTAATGTGCTGTTTCTGCGCTTTGTTCAAACACCCGGACTTGCTCCTCATATAATGTTGGCTGACATATCGGAATAGGTACCGGGAGGTGTCATGCCAAATGACACTATTTTTCTTTGACGTAATGCTAAATGAAGGAACTCGCCTTACACGTCAGTAATGCACAGTGAAAGTAAGGCAATGCCACTTATAGGGCAAGCATGTAGAACTATAAATCCGTGGGCACTAAATTCTGCAAAAAGGCTTCTTCGGGCATACATTCAACCACAGAGCCAACGTGGTGGACCTCCTGCCTGAAGGCGGCATAGTGCGTAGAATGAGTCAGTATAACTGGAGCCATCTTCGCTCTTTTGCCTCTCGTTGCGGAAGGAAAAAAGGGCTATGAAAACTTGTTTGACAATCACTGACAGTGCTTACAACACGAGCTCGACTACCTTCTGAGGGCTAAGTGAGGCTGTGGAAAGATCCTTCACGAAATATAAAGCAAGATAAATTACAGCTCTGAGAGAGGAAATAAGCAGCCGGCGTCTCGGAAATCCAATGGACCTATAATTAGCTGAAACCGTAGATGTATACGTCGACATTGTCCCATTCCTAGTGACATTACACTTGGTCAAAGTTGATGCCTTCAGTTTGAATTAATCGCGTCGATCACTGCCGCTGAAATCTTAAGGGCCGCTGGCGAGCCAGTGGTGCGTCGACAGGGTTACGCGAAAGGTAAAACACGAAGCGGAATTTAGGGAACATCGTATCCTATTCCGCGCTTTTTTTTATTGCTGTCAGAGCGTAACTTGCTCATCTTCTGAAAATAAATGTGGGGTGGGGGACGCTGGAAGCCGAAGTAACTGTGCATTTACGGAGGCGAACAATAGGTTCGTCACCCCACCCCCAATTTTAAGCTGATGACTCTGCTTGCCTAACTTTGGTGTAATGAGCAAACATAGTCCATGCTTTTATTGTAATGACCTTACAAGGACGGTGGGTTCAATTCCGGAGCGAGTGCAACTCAGCGGCAATAATATAATCCACAGATGCGCTGTGCAGAGCACGTGTGTGTCACTTTCCGTCCTTGTCTTCTCCCGCTATTTTTCTTCAATATGCACCAAAGCCAACTGGCTCACCAAAAAGCAATAACATGAATCTTTTTCTTTCATAAAGTAAAGAACATTCACTTTTCATTTAGGGCTCCGCCTTCTTTAACTAGTGATCTCGGTGTCATGTTGTAATCACATATAATTTGCAATTTTTTTCATACTGTGATAACCTTTCCTTTTTTATTGCTGCAGGGCCGAGAAGGAGAGGCAGAAGTTCCAGGCCGAAGTTTACGAACTCTTGGCTCAGGTGGAAAACACGAACAAGGAGAAGGTATCGCACATTCCATAACGTAGTCTTCTAATGGGCGAACGATTTTCAGAGCCGCATAGCGTCTTTAGCTACTGTGTCGTCCTTGTCGGTCGGCATTCTAAACAGATGAGAATAAAGAGAAAAACAGATTCTACAAGCTCTTGTCGTACATCGCGGTTGGCCCCAACGGAGGTGCTAGCAGCTCAATTGATCAAACGAGGACGTGGAACCGTAATCAGCAAGCTAATTTACACTATCAGGTACGCTAGAAGAGATTTTTTAATACGCTGGCAGGTGTAAATTAAGTTGGCAAATCAGGAAATTCAGACCCGCTAAAGAAGTACCGGCTGCCAGGCGTGAAATGACGTTAGCAGTGCGTGCCTGCCAAACATCCGAATGACGATGCACAGCCCGTTCAATCTCAGAGTGAGATAATCAAGAGGCGAAACAAAAGTGACATGACGTGGGGTCAGGAATCGAGGAAATTTAAGCAATATTTTACTAGTACCTGCGGATCACAAGTTGCTAACTCTAAAATACGCCTATGCAGAGGAGGCGCAAGGAGCTATGGAAGTTATATTGCTATAAAAAAAAAACTTTTGCAATTTTTACGACTAGCTTACTTTATGTTAATCTTTAATAAATAATAAGATTGAGTGAACTAAGTGGTTAATTGTAACAGTTTAGGGCAAAACTTGCTACGGATCCCTGCGTACTATGTACTTATAGTAACTTATAAAAACTAGATCCGCAAATCGTCCTCCTATAAGCGCTTTATTACCACTTATCCCCATAACTTAATATACCTATGACGAAGCTCTCTGTAGCTCAGCTTCGTATTCACAAAGCAACGTTATACTTACTCATCGTTTTTGTGCCCTTCAAGCGCTTTAAGGACACACGAACGGTAAGCAGCACGAAAGATACATGCAAGGTTAGTTTCCGAATACTGGCCAAAGAAAAAACCTTATACTTGAAGAAGCCTGCTTTCTTCTTAAATGCACCGAACGCATTGATGAAATGTTTTGGTGGTGCGGCTGTTTGCGCTCAGTTGGACGATGCCGAGCAATAAGAGAACGTTTCTTGTTTGCAGATCACGATCCAGAAGACCGTGGAGAAGCTGGAGCACACCGTGTACGAGCTGAACATCCGCATCGAGGAACTGAACCGCACCGTCACCGAGGTGACGGCCCAGAGGACCCGCCTTAGTGCTGAGAACGCCGAGTACCTCAAGGAGGTGCACGAACTCAAGGTCTCGCTGGACAACGTCAACCACATCAAGAGTCAGCTCGCCACCCAACTCGAGGACACCCGCCGCCGCCTTGAAGATGAGGAAAGGGTGAGCACACGTTATACTACTGTACGCGGTGTCGTAGCCTCAGGAATAGTTACAATGGAGGCGAAAACGATTGAGGCCCGTGTACTTAGATTTAGGTGCACGGTAAAGAACCCCAGGTGGTCAAAAATTCCGGATCCTTAACTACGGCATTCCTCATAATCATATCGTGGTTTTGGGACGTTAAACCCCAACAGTTGTTATTATGAATAGATACAAATCCAGGGTTGGGGTCGTGTGCACGCTCACGGCTGTCAGAACGGGCCCAAGCGCTGCACTTGTGCCAAGGCACTTGACTAGAAGAAGGAAAGGCCCCAAGCTAGTGTACTTCCTTTGTTGTTGCTGGTGTTGAAAGATAACGTAAAACAAACAGCATTTAGGTGAATACTCCTCACGTCTGTACGAAAGATGAATGATTTGACAATATTAAGGAGAAGTAAAACAAAAACGATGGAATTCCCGCAGAAACGCGCCAGCCTGGAATCTTCGCTGCACACTCTTGAGGTCGAGATCGAGTCCCTCAAGGTTCAGCTGGAAGAAGAATCCGAGGCTAGGCTCGAAGTCGAGAGGCAGCTAGTCAAGGCCAACGCTGACGCCGCCGCTTACAAGACCAAGTATGAGACCGAAGTCCAGGCCCACGCTGACGAAGTCGAGGAACTCAGGTACGTGAACCAGCATTACCGTCGCACCAGCAGACTCTTCAAGTTGCTGGCCTTGTCGCAAGCTCTCACAAAGTTCCGCAGGTTTTTTTAATAACCATGTTTTTAAAAGCCCCGTGTTTTTAACCACTGTGTACTGCACTGTACGACATAGTTATTTCAGTAGCGAGAAGGGAAAGTTTTAGCCGATCCCACAACCCCACCCTTCCAAATCCCACTACTTCTTAGTGGTTTCGATTATGGTTATTAAACGAGGGACCATAGTCGCATCAACAAACAAATGCGCCACAATGGGTTCAAGTGCTTGCCTCATAGCAGCTAAATAATTATAGTTACACGCTTAGCGAACGTAAATGGACCTCGCGCCAATGCAGAAATCAAGTGATTCCAATAAACACCGTTATCACAGAGTTTTATAGTCATAAAGCCACGCGAATCTATGTTTAGGACATTCATTAATGAGCAATCGGACCATTCAACAGTGAGTATTACGGGGTACCTTCTAGAGAATAGTTTACCTCAACCAGACAAGGAATATTTCTTTATATTCTTAAAAAATAAACGAAAACTCTGAAAAAAAAATTCAGTATTCACTTCGGTAGAGCTCACCGTAGATTTAAGCTCCTCTTTTCTAATATCTCAGAGCAGACAGGTGAAAAATATATGAATGCGCTTTGTGCTCTATGATTGATTTCTGTTCCATCACAAATTGGAAAGTGCGTCTTATAAGTGCACGTGAGGGTCTGCTTTCAAGTGATTTTTTTATCTAATTTTTTTTTTGCCTCGGATGAGTTTAGTTAGGGTGTCTGCATTTCCTTTAAAAAGCGCTCGACACCAGAAGGAGCAATAAGCACGTGATGCACACAGATCACATGTTATCAGGAAATAGGAGACAAAAAATACAGTCGAACACGTATTTTTTTAATCTGAAGGGAATCACAAAATAGTATGATATAGAGATAATACGATGCGAGACACTAGCTTCAGGCAGTACGCTTTACCGCATTACACAAATGTTTATGTGCTTTTTCGTGTTACACAACTGTGCTGCGATAAAGCATACTAAGGCAAGTTCGTTATTATGGAACGCGATTAAGATTCTGGTTTCAAGGGCTTTCATATTTTTAAACATGCAACATGCATATTTTCACTCCGTGGCGTGTAACTCTGTTCAGACTGAATGTCTGGTTTGACAGCACCCACCGAAAGAGCGCTATTTCGTGGGCTTGGATACTTCTAGACGCGATAAGGTATTCATTTAGGCGGGAGAAGCGACCTTGCAGGGGCGCAACGGCCGATGTGTCGAAAGTGACGGTGAAAGTTTTCGATGCACGGGTAGGTATGATTTTGCGTGTAATCTCCAAGGCAATGTTACAACTGTTCGAAATGGAAGATAATTCAATGTGCGTACATGGGTTCACCTGATGGGGGTTCCACGGAATACCCGTACATCAAGCTTCGTTACTTTGCGCACGCCATCCCCAAAACTGTACATCATGTACATTGCAACACGCGAAATGAAGTTCGTTAAACCGGCGACTAAACTCAGTGGAAAAAAAGTCGAAAAAACTGAAAATTTTCCGACTTGCGAAAGTTGCTTTGCTACAAGAGACGTAGCGACGAGGTGACTCTAACCAGACGCACGTAATTCTTGTAGTTGCCGTGAAACGCTCGTCCCTAGAATCAACTTGGTCAATCAAGTTCGAGCATATGTAACAGGAACTTTGTGTATATTATATTTTACCTCCGGCATTAGCCACTACAACGAACCCACGTCTCCACAAACTCATCTTTTCGGCAATTGCAGTCCTGGCTAGCGTAACGACGTAAATTCGTGAATACGTGCAGAATTATGGTTACGGAGTGAATGAGAGAGAGAGAGAGAATTTCGAAGACGTGTTCGCTGAAACAGTGTCTAACTTCTAAAACACTGCGGTGCGTACGCACTCTTTTTGGGCAACGGGAAAGGGGCATGCAGCGGAGTATATATCATGCGCACGCAAACAGCCCGTGAGTGTGTGATGTATTCTCTTCTGTACGTCTCCTTCGTGCGGTATACGCGCAAGCCTGCTCAGGAAGTTCTCTTGTTTCAAAGTACTGTTTTCTCCAGACGAGAAGTGAACGAAGCAAAAGTGGAATATAGCGTCGTTACTATTACCGCTAGAACACAGGCACGACACCTTGTATTTGATGATGCTCTTCGGAGCTGTTCCACCACACACCACAGATAGACAGCCTGCATCCGTCAGACCTTTCTCACCGCATAAAGTGATTCAGCATGTCTGTACTACTGTCCGTCGCAGCAGAATTTGTTGCGGTTGAGATTTCGATTTCCGCAAGGTGTCGAGTATGAATTATGTATGACGGCTTGGGACATAGAACACATAACGTGTCGCAGATCGTATACGTCGCTCAAACTGACAAATACGGAATACTCGGACTTGACATGCTAAGCTGAATCAAGAAGCTCGGGGCTGCGTGAGTGTGGCCACTCAGTGACGCGTGTATTCAGGCTTGTTTTCTTTTCTTTTTCTTTCTTTCGAAAAAGTTTACCAGCGTAGCTCGCTCAGTAACCGCATTCGCTCTTTCGGCTTAGCAAGTAAACTAAGTATACGGAATTGTTCGCCGACGAACAATTTAAGAAGCAATGTACTTGAAAGGCGGTAAGTCGTGGGGAGAGTGAAGAGCGCTGCGCCCAGTGTAAGCGCTAACCTGCCTCCGAAGCTTATCCGAAAGCGCGTCTTGTGAAAGTGGAAGCGCTCTAGCTTGCTTCCATCGGTGCCCATTTGTCCGCTGGCGAGGAGCCGTGGTCCGTCGCCTTCACCGCCAGCCTGATCCGCTTTATTTTCTCCGGGACGGAGCGCAAAAACTGGAGGAAAGTGCTGATGCCCAAGTTTTGTGCCGCCAAACTGGGGACTGTTGGCGGCGCCACACTTTACCGCCCTTTGCGTCCATCCCACGGTCACGCCGGCGCTTCCTATACAAAGAAGCACTGGGATTTTGTTTTACCCTCGTGTGTGGTTTTGCTTCGGACCAAGTTATCCAATGACCTTTTGTCTAAGCCCTTCCTTTCCAGCACTATATTCGAGCGCTGCGACAACTTTTAGCGCAACGAGTGCTCACAACGCGCTATCTAGTGCTTTGTTGTATAAGTGAAGGCGTTTGAAGATTAAAGCCGATGAAGGGTCTTCTTCTCCATTCCAAGGACAGACAAGTGATTTTGCAGGGGTAAAGCGGCGATGATAACTCAGCGACACAGTCTTATTTGCACGGAACAAATGTCTTTTGAAGAACGACTCGTTCTAGCTTTCGTTAATGCGGAGACATGCATTAGCCATTACCACGTATGGCTATAGCTATTTTACGTGTAAGGAAAACTTCTATGCGCATATTTTGTCAAAACTCAAGCTATGAAGTACTTCCTCGAGCAACTGTAGAGCAGCCTAGAGTATAAACAAGGATTCCGGGTGTGGGACGTTAGGCTCGCGAGAACGAGCTCAAACTTGATCGCGCATGATATACAGAGAGAGTCAAACAGTGACAGCGCTGACCGCATTGAACTACATGAGACTGTTTGACTCTCACAATCAGTCCAGTCGCCGAGGCGGGACTGTTCATTAATTTGTGAGCATCAGTTTATAGTGAATGTCAAACGTATGACAAACATACGTTAGGCACGAGCAGCTTAGACCCCTTCAAAGCCGCGTTTAATGGGCAACGCAAATCTAGTACAAGGTCAACATGATTTCAGCTTATCATATTTTTAGTCTTCACCTCAGTGCTACACACTCCGTTTATGCCACCGAATCTCGAGTTAACGTAACAGATGCTACTAACGCAATCCACGTAATAACACATCCATTCTTAAAGCCTGCGATATCATTTGCCGTACTCTTACTTGCAGAAAGTTACCAAATATGTGTGTATTTTCCCACATTTTCCTGCGCTCTATGTATCACATAGCTAATGCAAATGTTTACAAAGTGTAATCTGCCTTTGGTTCAAAAATCTTGGCGACCGCAAATTTAGCAGTTTTCTTAGTGCGCCTAATTAAAGCAGTTTTATACCGTTAATTATTGCCTTCTCTTCAATTTCACACCCCCTTTTCTTTCCCCAGTATAGGGAAGCCAACTGGAGATATCCTCTTGTTATATTGCCTGTGTTACGTTTGGTTTTGATCTTCTTTCTCTCTTTCATGTGCAGACTTCGTGTAATAAGTTTTGCCCTTTGAGCGCTTGCACGAGGGCTCAATAATTGCGCTAGCTTTATCCTGTTTGGCATCCGCTCCGAATGTGCGTTGTCCTCTGGCCTCACCTTTCTTTTGTCTTTTTCCACAGGCGCAAGATGGCTCAGAAGATTTCGGAGTACGAAGAGCAGCTCGAGGCCCTGCTGACGCGCTGCAGCAACCTGGAGAAGCAGAAGTCGCGCCTCCAGAGCGAAGTCGAGGTACTCATCATGGACTTGGAGAAGGCTACCGCGCATGCACAGAACCTGGAGAAGCGTGTCGCTCAGCTCGAGAAGCTCAACATCGACCTCAAGTCCAAGGTGGAAGAGCTCACCATCCTGCTGGAGCAGAGCCAGCGCGAGCTGCGCCAGAAGGTGGCTGAAATCCAGAAGCTGCAGCACGAGTACGAGAAGATGCGCGAACAGCGGGACGCCCTCCAGCGGGAGAACAAGAAGCTCGTCGGTGTGTGCTCTACGCAAGCATGCTTTTCGCTGCCGCTTTACGTCTCGTCGGGGCTCTCTCCCAATACCACTTATGACTACTTTCTGCATGAAGTAGGATGAAGGTCACGTTTCGAATGCGGCTCACATCAGCAATGCTCGTCACGCGCGACTTCTCGGACTTGGAAAGCTAAGACCAAATCCAAGCGCACGACTCGGTCGTGCGCTTGCATTCTGTCACAGCTAAGCTCCACAGAAGTGCGCTTGTGAAAAGGAGCAAGAGTATTGTCAGTACTTGCGCCATGCCATACAACTACGGGTATTGGCAAGTAACTGCGGCACTCCAGTTCATGCTTCAATTAACAGCATGTGCAGTGACAGCAGAACGCTATTAAGCGCAATCGGTACCAGAACGGTTACGCTGTAAATAGAGACGGATATATTAGTAGTGGCAAAACAACAAAAACAGGAAGAGACGTGGCACGTGATTCTGCGGTGTGTCACAATGTTATTCTTTGGGTGGCCTGACATCAGCGTGATTCTGTTTACGAAAAAAATACAAAATGTACTACATAGCTACAGGATTACTCCCGACAGCGGTTGTTATGATGAAAGACAGTAGGCTAGTTACCCAACTGTTTTCTACTTCTACTAACCTATCATTTCATTTGGTACTGCCAGTAAGGATTAGGCCTGCATCAGAGTTGTGCCTTGAGAGCACAGTACTCCAGCCGGGGGCGAAAAAATTGTGTGCATCCTACGCAAGTCTTAGAAGGATGGATTGTTGGGCGAGTTGTTAATTCATTATGGGAAAAAAGCGCTAGAAGACCGAGCAATAAGATGAGACAAGAAGGGGACAGCACGAGTGCTCCTTTACGCAAGTCCTAGCTCGGCCACGGATAACAGGTATTTCCTCCTTCTTGTGCTTGCTATAGTTTAACTGGTGTACAGGGGCAAAATGGGAAAATCAGAGCCTACAGTCGTTAATGGTGATTGACAACTGTCACTTGTTCTTGGGAATTAATCTTGCAACCTTTCAACTTGTTCAGCAAGTTCCGAGTGTAATTATTCGTCGCCCCACCCGTGATGCTTTTGTTCGAGAAGTAAGCGCACTGCAGCACCCAGCAACCACAGCAAGAGGATAATGGGATAAAAACAAAACAAAACAAAACAAAACAAAAAGCGATGGAGCATTATTTAGAGAAAGCAATTGAGAGGTAAAAGTTGCACATTAGTAAGCAAGCCTAGTAGACTTGTAACTGCCATGACTAAACACGGTATCATGCCACGAAGAACACGATTGTTCCTTAAACATCATGTTGTAATTGCTAATCGAATAGACATTGTTTTTAAACAATGTTTCTTTGTACTTCAGATACTTAACACGGCTGGGTTAAGGTCGCTCGCCACAACCGTGGTATTGCATTTAATACTTATCCATCTCTGCTGTGCTAAGAAACGTCTCAACGAATACTGCGCGGATCTAGATTGCCTTTCGAAGGGTCACAAAACAACAGGGGCTGTATTTTTTACCTCGAGGAACAGGCAGAAATGATGAACAGGAGAAAGTAAGGTTGATTATGGAAATTCGATTAGAGAAGCTATGTTCAATAATCCAGCCGTCTCTTTATGTTTTTCCACCACCTAACAATTATAATTTCGATTTGAAGTTGTTTCATTGAAATGATTTACACTGCATATGCGTAATTTGGTCACGTCACAGTTTACAAGGCCCGAAAGGATAATGATGCGCACTCTTATTCTTCCTTAGTAGCCGTAAAGTAATGTTAGACTGAAACGAGCGTGACGCAATTTGGCGACAACGTTGTCTGATGCTTCCGCTGCTCATAGTATGATGAACCCGTCGTCAAAGTGTGCTTAAGAGCTGTGTCTCGCGCACTGTAGGAAAGAATGACAGTCGCATTCAACCCCTTTTCAACAAGGTGCTGCAGTGGATTCTCGTTATTACGTCTAAACCTTCCTCTATCTTAAACGTGCGTTGTACGCGCACGTTGTAAGCTCGGCGAATTATGAATGGTAACTACCATGCTTATCATATTGCGGCCTCTGAAACGTATCATAAATGTGTACTTGTTGCCCTTCAAATCTTCTACCAGTTCCTTCGGAGCCGTCCGCTTATGTACCATACCGGTTAGTCAGTCTTATCCCCTATATACTGGCAGCTTTATAACATCAAAGAGACCCGCGCGGAATAAAATAGTCTTTATCAGAATAGGGCTATCCTCTCTGTTGTAAGAAAGTGCCGCAAACAGCAGCTAATGCTCAATGCCAGTGAAAGCGCCTTCCATAAACCTAAGCTGTCACGGCCATCTGCCGGGTTTCAAATGTGCGCGGGCTAATACTTCCACGATCAGTGAAGCGCGATCGGCCGGGCCACATGGCTGCGGCTAACCCGCGGCACCACACAACCCCGGTGCAGACGACCTGTCCGAGGCTAAGAGCCAACTGGCCGACGCCATCCGCCGGCTGCACGAGTACGAGCTGGAGATTAAGCGGCTGGAGAACGAGCGCGACGAGCTGGCTGCCGCCTACAAGGAGGCCGAGACCCTGCGCAAGCAGGAGGAAGCCAAGTGCCAGAGGCTCACCGCCGAGCTCGCTCAGGTGCGCCACGAGTACGAGCGCCGCCTCCAGATCAAGGAAGAGGAGATCGAAGCCCTGCGGTGAGTAGGCTTTCTTGGTGTTGAACCCTGCACTGGTTCCAACCTAAAGCGTTGTGCATGCAGTCGCTCAGAAACTTTACCTGAATGCAGGATATGTTTTATGTAAGAAAGAGATGAACGACAAAGAAAACTTGCTATAATATTCTGGCATTACGAAGTTAACGCGTTGACGGAAAATGTCACGCGCGACTCGATCTGCAAGGCAAACAAAAATCTTTCCAAGATTGCCTTTGCAAAGTATGTGGACGACTATGCATTTGATTTCCCTGTTCCCTTACCAGATCGGTGTGCCACCGCTAGCTTGTGTATTGCTGCGGCACGAAACATTAAGATAAACCTACCGAGGCTTCGGCGTAACTTCACACAAGTCAAAATGTTTTGTGTTCTGCCGCGCAAACGGCGAAGAGCCGGCATCCCCTCGCGCACTGCGGTGGTGTGCGCTGCCACCACCGCAGGGGAAGGCACATGGGGCAAGTCAATACGCGCCGGAGCTGCTGGACGTTGTTGATATCACTTTTTAGCGTGGATACGCTGATACCGAATTGGTCGTCGATCTTTACAACACTCATAAACGTTCCGAAACGATACCTCGCCACGCGGCTACTGGGATAAGGCAACAAAACACACATATGTCGCATATGCCTTCCTGGGACAGATGGACGGAGAAATTCGTGAATGTAAAACTGAAGCTTTCTCTACACAGATGAAGACTGCCAAATGTTTTCAATCTGTTTGGCACGTGGGCACTATAATTTAACATTGCCGATGACCATTCAGAGGAACTTTCCTGTTTCTGCACTGCGTGTTGCTGTATTTTGAAAGCAAATTTAATGGAAAAATCTCCACGTCATCGCTAGCACCAAATACAAATCACTGTAATCACTTTCATTATTTTCTTTTATCAATGATGAGTTTGATATTTGTCATTAAAGAAGCGATGGCCGAGGTTTAGCCTTCTCTGGCAAACGCAGTTTTATAGTAGGCCAATGCGCTACCTTCATGCGCGACCTCGCGAAGCCGGGCGCACGTGCACCTGGCCTCTCGGGGCAGCGCACCTCGGCAAGAGCAAATTTACACGTATCGAATCATCTTATGAAAAAAACAACAATGCAATGACAGTACCAGTGTGATAAGTTTAGGTTTACTGCTTATTTTATGTAAACATCGCTGCCGGCGCTAAGCTTCATATTTTAGAAGAAAATGTGAAGCTTGGCCTATCTGGCACTATGCTCGTGCACAGCGGTCTATGTTGCAAAAGGGAATAACCATGCCATAACGCCGTCTGCGACTAGCCTCAGCAGAAAATAATTATCAATGCTATGTTTGTGGAATTAGTCGTGAAGGATACGCGGCAGAAACGGCAGTTGAAAAGTACGGGGTGTAGCGCCACAGAACAATACTTTCCGAGATGAAGCAGCCGTTAAACTCCCCAATGTCTTGTTTCTGTATCTCACACAGCGAGCAGACTATGTACATTTAAATTGAAGGCGGATGGCTATTTGAAGTAGTCATTACGCGAGGCAACACTTCAAACCGTCTGCACAGCCACTGGCACGAGGAATTTCATGCCCCAGTTGGCAGCGCTGTATGCTCAGCTGGCTTTCTTGCGCTTTTTTTTGTATGTGTGTGTTTTCTGTACAGTAGTAAAGCTTAATCGAGGACTGCGCTTCGCGCACGATGTTCCTAGACTTTTCTTTCCGTGGATTCGTGACCTTACCGCGTACTTCCGGCCCCCGACACGGTCTAGTGGTGTCGTTCTCACGAAACCTAAATTTAGAACGACATAAAAGTTCACGGGAACAGACAACTACACATTAGGTTACGCTTGTAAGCGGATCTGACTCGCCGCCTATTTCTGATCCTACTGTGTCCCGAAATTCGCGAGCTATCTAAAAAGGTGCTGACAACCAAAGAACCGAAGCGGCCAGAAGATGGCGGCCTTTTTTGGTGCCAGGCTTGGCGTTGTACGTGTACACGGGCTATATATAGCAATCTACACGGCTGATTTTCCTGATAAGCCACCGCTTTCTGCAAAGTGATGTGGGTAAAAATAGATCCTGCACGGATTGCACCGACACTGATACTTTGTCATATGAAATCGATCATGAGCATGGTTATAGCCTTGTGAACAGCACTCGTGTTATGGTGCTGCTCGCGTATGTACTCACATGGCTGACAAATTCTTAAAGTTGCTATAACTTCATGATTTCATTGTTAATATATAGGTTTAACCAGTGTTGCAAACACGTGTAGCATTGAGAGTGAACTGTTCAATTAACATAGATTACTATCAGGTAATTTCAAGCGCGCAGTTGTCCTTTCATTTTGCTGAAAGCAGCCATGGCAATATTGCGAGCTTAATACAGTATTAAATTTCTAAAGCTCCATAAATACAGTGCACATCTTACTTATAAAAAGAGAGCAATATGCCTTTTTAAATGCAACAGCAGTGTATTTAAGTTGTTTAATGCATCGTGGCATATTGAAACATTAGATACGAAAGCCTCACTAAACTTATTCTGTACAATTAATCAGTTACACACAGCAATTCATACTCACAATTTTTTTCGTTATTCAAACACTGTAAATCTCTGATTACATCTGATTCACAGCAGGAAGTATTCGGACTTTTGCGGCATGCAAATATTTTATAATTAATCGACATAAGGTTCGTCCGATTTAACAATACCTACCGAATAACAAAAATCATGTGCGGTGGCGCAGCACCACTGCACATATCGACGCGACCAGTTCTGACGCAAATTTTGTGAGGTCATCACACACCTTAATATTTAGCAAAACAGGAAAAAAAGCTAGCATTTTATTAAATAACAGAAATCAGGATGAATCAAGCACCAGCCCTAACGGTGGGCACGTTATCGTCTTTGGAAGACCAAAACGCAAGCTGCCACGCCTTTTTTGTTCCTCTGTTCATTTCATTCTAAATGTCTGGTGGTGTGTCCTTGGCCTGGTCTGTCTGGAAAGACCCACTGCGCCCACTGACAACACGGAAGAAACGCCAGGAATTTTGAAAAAACACGGCGTCAAATTTCGCCCACTCGAGCCACGTAACGATGAGCTAACGGCTGAATGCACGCAAGAATGCGTGGAGCGCTAGCCAAGCCAATGCCCCTAGTGTAGACATGGCACCCTCATCTGGAACTGATCCAAAAGCAGCTGTCTTGCTTGAAGCGCATTCTTGCGCATCCCGGAGGATGGCAACATATCAGGTCACCCAGACTCGGGCTGGGGGCCGTGTGAAGAGGACCCACGCTCAGCCTTGAGGCGCGCGGCTGGAAATAGGAGCCGGTGGCTCGAGCCAACGCCTTCTTGGGCAGCGCTCGAAATAACAACAAGTGGAGGCAAGGGGGCGGGGCCCGCAGCCAGCGCCACCGCAGTCGGGTATCCGTCGGGCTTGAAGTCGAGGCTCGGCGGATCCACCATGGGAACCCGTCGACGACAGCCCTACCTCCACATGGTGTACGACCGGAACCAGCAGTACGGCGACAGCCTGTACCGCAAGACCGTGGACGACTTGTACTTACGAGAAGGCATCATGCCTCCGCGCGCTCTGCTCTCCAGCAGGCGCTTCGACGACTCGTACTTCCTTACGCGCTACCCGAGGATCCCCTCCATGTACCGTCTGATGAAGCGCTGGGACACTGGCGACGACTTAGCCTTACGGCGAAGCATATCGCTTTCGCACATCACGCACCCGGAGTACAGCAGGGATCTGCTCAACCGCCTCCTCTACCCCGATGAGAAGCTGTCCCGGCGCTTCGGGAACCAGCACAAGCTGCACGTCCACTCCTCCCACGACCGCCACGTCCGCGCCATGGAGGACCACCGTTCGCTGATGGCCGAGCTCGAGATGCAGGAGGTACAGGACCGACTTCGGCGCGAGCACAACCGCAAGTGGTTCAACCCGGACGCCATTGCCTACGAGGTTCCATCATTCAGAGACGACCCGCTGGCTACCGTGTACCGCCGTCGCAGGCCGTTCAGCTACTACGACTTCTACTACTGGCTCTAGACCTGCCTGACCGCCGTGCCCTTCTCAGTGAACATTTGCGATGACAACAACTGTGAATCCCCAAGACTTTAGGGACAACCGACTGCCCGGTACAACGGGTAGTGTTGATTACTGCCTCGGATACATACTTAGTGTATTCTGTTTCCTCTAGAAGAATAAATGTCTAAATTTCTGGCTTTAAAATGTGTGTTCTGTGCGGTGAATCATGTTTCCGATTCACGCTTGTGCTGTGCTTTAGGCAGTGGGATGGTGTCTACAGGTAAGAGTTTTCGGTTTTTTCATCCCAGTTTCTGATCTTGCACCTGCACTTGCTGATCCAGTTGTGGCATGCGATCTTTCTTTGCAGAAAGAAAGATAGTACGCCCCAAGCTTCGGATTTGTCTGGAAATGCAAATGTTCTGTTTCGCACAATGTTTCTTTGTCGCTGTAACGCTTATTGTACCGATGCTGCCCTCAAACCAACCTTGAGAGAAGTTGCGCAACGACGAATGAGGCTTGTTTGACCACTTCCTGCAGCACATGCGGCACTGTCAGTTGCAAAATGCTAATGTAACAACCAAAAATAAGAAAACATTGCCAATATACAGAGTTATTTTGTTTAGCACTCAACTTTGGCCGCATAGTCTGTACATATGCGCATGAAGCTCTCGCACTTGGCTTTTAGGAACTTTTTTACGACATTATATGGCTTCATATACAAAATTGATAGCACCATTGTCGCTACATATGGACAAAAAGATAATTTCGGCAGTTCTGTACAATCTGAAGGGTATTTCATTTAACACAGAACAGCGCAGTAAAAATAACTAATTACGAAACGCATGATGCCTTTACATGTTTCTCTTGGTTAAATTTATGGATATTTCTCACCAGGAAACCAGGGCAGGATTACATCTTTTGAAATAACACAACTGCAAAGCCAGTACTCGGTTGGATGTCGAGAAGGTCGACTGAGCATGAGAGGAAGGAAGAGGGGAAAGTGAATCCACCATTTTGTGCGCCAACGTCCTTGCGGCTCAACATAGCTCAGGAGAAGTGACATCCAAAATGTCGCAAGGCAGCTCGCAACCTTGACCTCTTCTTAATGTCGTTCCAACGTAAGCATCCTGATTTCGCGTCGACAAACCGTGGGAAAGCTTGCAATGTTAATCACTTCGTATAGCCCAAATGTTCTGTCTGTTTTTTTCTTTATTTGAGGAACTATGTAAAAAATATACACTTCCGGCGTTTCCTTTTCCGAAGGATAAACGCAAGTGTTCTGGGTTACAATATGATGCTAAATTCGAAACAGACGTCTTCAGAAGACGTGTTCTCCGTTAAGTATGCAACAAGCGCGGGTGATCAAATGGCGTCTAACAGCATACGATCGCTTCAACGTCCAGTTAAATAATGGTAGAAGCTTGCTGAGCATTTCGAGGCAGACTGCGACACAGCATTTACATGAATTTCGCTCAGCTGCTTCTGAATGAATTAAAGCAGGTTTTTTCTTGATTACAAGCCAGTGTAGGTTTAGTTAGTTCTCTGGCCTAACCTATCACGCTACATTGGAAAGCTACTTGAAATTTGCGTTTACAGTAATACAGAATGACAGAGTGGGGGCTTCTGGCCGAGAAAGTGCAAACTTTATCAGAAATCCTGAAATTAGTAGGCTCTGTAGGACTTCACAATGCATAGGTTACCTGAGGGGGAACCACTGAGTCACATTTCAGTGCTATAAAAGCATATTACCAAACTGCGTGCAGAACATGACTTAGGTAGTTTTTTTTTTTTCGCTCGCAGTCACCGAGTCTAAAGTATTCTGAGAGCTCAGAGCGAATTCTACGAAGGCGTGCAGCTTATCCGTCACTGAGATCACAAATCTGGATAAATAAGGATACTTGAGCTATACACTCTTAATCAGGTCCTGGTTAAATGCTGGCTATATCCCGAAAACCAGAGAAAAATGTCCGGTTTCCTGGCTCTATCTAGTGCTTTAAGCGGGGCCTGATTAAGAGTGTACGGTCCGGTTTGTTGCATTACCGACATAGCGCAGTTTGTTGAGTGTAAAAATATAAACGAAATTTATAATTCATTTCGTCCACAGCAAGCAGTACCAGCTGGAAGTGGAGCAGCTCAACATGCGCCTTGCCGAGGCCGAGGCCAAGCTCAAGACGGAGATCGCTCGCATCAAGAAGAAGTACCAGGCCCAGATCACTGAGCTGGAAATGTCATTGGACGCTGCCAACAAGCAGAACATGGACCTCCAGAAGATCATCAAGAAGCAGGCCATCCAAATCACCGTAAGCAAGATAGCGTCTCTCGACTTAGTAGCTCCCTTAACGGGTCGGGATCCCCTCTCCGGCATGCACTCTGACACCCAGAGAGAAATAGATGAAAAGGAAGAGGCCGGGAGGTTAGCCTGGTAGTAATAACCGGTTTGCTACCATGCACAGGATTGGGGAATTAGTTGTTGGAATGAGGACAGAGAGAGAGTGAGATAAAATAAACACAAAACACAAAATGCACACATACACACACGTGCAGGACGTTCCTATCAGAGCCGTTCTGATAGACCGGTTGAACGGAGAAAGCGCGTTAGCGCCTGCACAGCCTTCTGTGACGCTAAGTTCTATCGGTGGCGTAGGATTCTTTCTTCCGAAAGAGTTCGGTCGTCCAATTTATTAAGCGGGTTGCAAAGCGACTGTCTTTGCGAACAGTACTGTATATATGTATATCGTTACACCCAAAAAGTCGGTGCGCTAAGGCGCTGGAGGGTCTGAGTGGCAACATCTTGTACCTTAAAAATGTCAAGGTCACACAGCCAATTCACATGAATATGCAAGCTACGTTTAGCAGTCTAGGCTGTGGTTCATAGCTAACTCCAAGCGGGACGCTCCACTTTTGATTTCGAAATTGCCGCCGTGCATATGCGGCCTTCTGTCCTTTTATCGCAACTGGCAAGCCTAAGCTTTCGAGCACAGCACTTGGTACCAAGATATACCACCGAATAAAAGAAAAACAACGTGAATATATAGGAAAAGAAACTCAAGCAACGTTATTTGTCGGAATGTAACCGCATTTCCTCAACGAGAACAACAACTGAGGCCTTGCATGTTATGTGTGGCGCATACGCAGGAGCTGCAGGCCCACTACGACGAGGTTCACCGCCAACTGCAGCAATGCGCCGACCAGCTTGCCATTTCCCAGCGCCGCTGCCAGGGACTGCAGGCCGAACTGGACGAACAGCGCGTGGCTCTCGAATCCGTAAGTTACCGCTCGGGACTGGTCTTACATACTGGCAAGTTTACACTTAGCTCGATGCCTCGGCATTAGCCCTGACGTCGGGCGCTGCTTCAAGGCAGATCCGATTTCAAAGATATGCCTTCAAGGATATAATACTACGAATAATTAACAGGTTTATAGGCATTTTCTGTTTTAACCTGCATTTGAATTATACGATTAGTACAATGCGTTTATTGGCTGAGGCTCTGCTTACCTATGCTCGTAACAAAAAGAGCGGCGTTGCGCGCAACGCCAGCACTGAAGAACAAGTTAGCTGATGTATTAAATTGAAATATCTGGTAGGAGATGTCGAGAGTGCTTTTTAAAGAAATAGAACCGAGGCATACATCATGGGGTTATATGATGCGTTGGGGGGAAAACATGCGCTGTTCTTGTTTGCGTCTGTCGCAGGCTCTGCGCTCCAAGCGGGCCGCCGAGCAGTCCCTGGAGGAGTCGCAGGCACGCGTGAACGAACTGACCACCATCAACGTGAACATTGCTGCAGCCAAGAACAAGCTGGAGAGCGAACTCTCCGCGCTGCAGGCAGACTACGACGAGCTGCACAAGGAGCTCAGGGTAAGCGCACGTCACCAGATGGCGCATTCCTTGCCCGAAAGATGAACCTTGTGATTAACAAGAGATAATTTTCAAGCTAAACACACAAATGTACCTCTAGGAATGACTCTGCTTCTTTTCCTCTCTCTAGGTGGTTGACGAACGTTGCCAGCGCACGATTGTTGAGCTTAAGAGCACCAAGGACATTCTGGTGGAAGAACAGGAGCGCTACATCAAGGTCGAGTCTATCAAGAAGTCCCTCGAGGTCGAAGTCCGCAACCTTCAGGTGCGCCTGGAGGAAGTGGAAGCGAACGCCCTGGCCGGAGGCAAGCGTGTCATCGCCAAGCTCGAGGCTAGGGTAAGCGTTCCTGGCCTTGTGCTTGCCTTGCCGTTGATCAGCAATTTAACCAGGCGGGCCAGCAATTGCTCCGCTTGAGCACCTGTTTTTCTTTTTTCCCCGTATTATAAAGAGGCGCGTGACAAACAGTTAACACGCATAGGCTTGAGCAGCCGGAAGATGAGCCTTTTCAAACATTATCGATTATATTGTGGGGAGCACAAGTTGTTACAGGCAGGATTCTGAGGCTCTAGGACGCTCCATTCGTCTAGGCAACAAAACATCGCAGAAACAGGTGAAATGCGCTGCGTCGCTCACTTAATTTCGTCATCCGCTAAAACAGCGCTATCACATTTTGCGTCCTGACCGCGTTATAACATTTTGTCGCCATCCTGCTTCGTTATGTTTCTACAAGGGCTTCCTGCTATGTGCGCTGATATAATCGGCGTTACCTCTCTCCGGCGTTACCTCTCTCCGTATGCGCAAAAAAGTGAAGCAACTTTACTGTTTTTTCATGTCAGAGACGACGCACCTTGCACGCATTTGACACCCGTTTTATTCGAGAGGTGGCCCTGACGATGCCTTCTATATGCTATCTTGTTTCCAGATCCGCGATATTGAGATCGAGTTTGAGGAAGAGAAGAAGCGCCACGCTGAGACGCAGAAGATTCTGCGCAAGAAGGACCACCGCGCCAAGGAGCTGCTGCTCCAGACCGAAGAGGACCACAAGACCATCACCATGCTCAACGACGCCGTCGAGAAGCTCAACGAGAAGGTCAAGGTCTACAAGCGACAGCTCAACGAACAGGTGCGTGCTTTACCATTTGCCAGCTAGATTGCTCTGAAGGAAACGAAGACAAGAATAACTAAGTGCGTAGGGGCTGCTTCTGTTTCTTTAAAGAACAAAAGGCGCCAAAAAAATAAAGTGTATAGCAACGACAGTTTTTAACTATGCGTGCAGATTCGTGTGAAGTGATTGCTGCAACGCTGCAGAAAATGTATGCACCACTGGCTGAGAAATGACGCGTTGTTATGCTTTCCTTTCGTAGGAGGGTCTGAGCCAGCAGAACCTGACCCGTGTGCGCCGCTTCCAACGCGAACTGGAGGCGGCCGAAGACCGTGCCGACTCCGCCGAGAGCAACCTGTCCCTGATTCGCGCCAAGCACCGCTCCTGGGTGACCACCAGCACGGTTCCCGGTGGCACCAGGCAGGTCTTCGTTACCGAGGAGTCCAGCCAGAACTTCTAAGCCTAACGACGATCCCGAGCGACAGCAAGCACCCTGGCCGCCACAGCATGCAACGTCCGCAACGGCGCAGACCTTATACAACGCCGTTCCCGAAAGAGTCTAACCGCTACAATAAACAGACACCAGGGTTGCTACGCTCGATGTTTCCAGCTGTTCTTGCCTGCCGTTCTCGTCTATGACTGCCATGCATAGAACGAGGCCGACGAATGTGTTGCGTTCTTGCTCATTTATTCTGGGACGGTTGTGAGAGGGTCAAAGTATGGCGCGGGGAGTGAATTATCTCAACTACCACTGCCCTCATCTACCACTCAGCACCCTATGCGAAGCAAGGGTGTGTTTTTGTTTAGCAATCGCGCAACTCTGCCCGCCATATTTATATTTAAACGAATTGAACGCGAACGCTGCGATACTTTCCTCGGCCTTCCTTAACCTGCCTTTCGTATAAAGAGATGCGGTATGGAAACCTTGTAGAAACGGCGTGTAGAACGGCTATCATTGACTATAGTAATCCTGGCATCCATTACAACCTTTTCAGGAGACGCCTAAATTTTTTTGCATAAAAGGCCATAGCGCAGCCATAACGAAACTCTATACTGACTGCTTTGACAAAGCAGTACCGGAGACGTGCTGCCTGCGGCCAGTTATGCGAGCTAGTTGTCTCAAGGAAACCATGCAATAACATAAACGCAAAATTCAAGAAGAAGGTTGCAAGCGCTTTTTTCATTCGGTCTTACAAAACCGGACACGACTTTCCATGGTTATGCTTGACCATATCAGTATAGCGCTGATACCTTTATAAAAAATTGGCCCTTTTCCTTTTCGTCCTTTGAGCGTTGCTCTCAACATGCGTTTGGCCATATTTTTTGTGACTATGAGAGTGACACACACGTTAACGCATTTCATATGCCGCTGACAAATCTTGTTCTATTTTATTCTCTCTTCTGTGGGACTCTTGTCCAGTTTTTCGCTAAAGTTCTCTTTCTCTCACTTTCCTTTTACTCGATGTGATTTGTGTGTCGTAGAGCGTGCACGCTGCAGGTGTAATTTTACAGAAAGAATAAAGGCGCCTCCAAAAAATCCTTTACTTGCTTGCATTTTGTCTTCGGGTCTCACACGACATGAAAATTTCTGACCGCGAACCTCGAGCTCGGAACGTACGAGCCCACATGAACAAATTAAACTATAAAGCGGTGACTATTGTCAATTCGGGAGCCCGCAACTGATACTTTCCAAGCTTTGAATACGCCACCAACCTTGTACCACGTGGGTGACCTTGCGTGAGGGCTCAAGGACACCGTCAGGACCAGTTGTAGATGGACTGAGGAACCATTGATTCTGACGCGATGCTTGCAGCAGCCAAAGAAATCGGCACTCAAGTTTACCGTACTTACAAAAACATTATTATTATTATTGTCACGCCGTTGAGCCAGTTGAAGAACTTGGTTGTACGCGCTGGCTATGTTCTGCAACGCCAGCTGCTTACACTTGTATTCACGCACGAGTGCCCGAATTTGGATGAACGTATGACTCACTATATATTATCTATGTGAGCTACACCTTGGTCCTACACATTGCTTATTGCCAAGGTGTAGGATGAAGTGATTCAGATAGGACTTGGCCAGGACTAATTGATCTGAGATGAGAAAATAAATCACTTTGTCTTTTTTTTTTTCTGGAACTGGACTAACTCGTTTAACAGCGACAGGACACGCCTTATTCAGGAGAACAATTTTAATGTGACATGCACACCACAATTTTGTTTTTCCGCACTATTCGAAACTGCAGTGGTCTCAAAAATGCATGCACCAACGCCATTCTTCTAAGATTCTTTGAAGGGTCCAAAACGTTAGACAAATTCCCAAAGCACAGTGGTTACGATTTGCTGAAGCACACGTCGTTGTAGGAGCTCGAGTTCGAGTCCGTGTAACGGGAACGGTGAAATATTTACTTGAAGCGCGCGTCTATTTCGCTATCGTACGCATATTTTGCTGATGTGCATGTAGCGGGTAGTGTGGTGAATAATAACAATAATAATAATAAAAAAACTTTGAATATCATGTTCTCTCCTAAAAGGGCATACTTCAGAGATGCCTAGGAGCCGAATATATGAGTATATGCAGGTTTACCTGCTTAGTTTACAGCCACCCACCACGGTGCTCTAGTGGTTATGGCGCTCGACTGCTGACCAGCAGGTCGCGGGATCGAATCTCGGCCGCGGCGGCCGCTTTTCGATGGAGGCGATAATGCTTGAGGCCCGTGTACCTAGATTTAGGTGCACGTTAAATAACCCCAGGTAGTCGAAATTTATGAGAGTCGCCACTACGGCGTCTCTTATAATGATACCGTGGTTTTGGGACGTTAAACCCCAACGATTATTATTATTGGTTTATAGCCTTGTTATGCAGACAAGAAAGAGGACAGACCCGCCGCGGTGGTCTAGTGGTTATGGTGTTTGACTGCTGATCCGAAGGTCGTGGGATTGAATCCCGGCCGCATTTAGATGGAGGCAAAATGCTACAGAGGCCTGTGTACCTTATAAGATTACTACTTGTGTCCGCCAGCGTGAGTTTTGCTTTGTGCCAGTGGATAATGCGCAAATCACGACAATTAGAGATTACGTTCCTTCCAGCGAAAAAAGAAAAAAAAAAGAAGAAAGAAAACTATTTTTTTTTACTTCGTGTCGCTCGCGCTGGCGCGTAATAGGTTATAATAACGTAGCTTGCTGGGCGGGTTGGTTCATAGTAACATTCGGATGCAAGTCCGGCGTTTGTCCTGTCTGGTTGTTCTCCGACGCTGTCTTCGTTGTTTCGCTGGTTTCCTTCCCCGAAGAGGTTATAATGTCAGGGTCAGGGAGCCTTGTTTCATTGTTATCCAACCTACTCCAGCCACATTGTTCATGCAGGAAGTAATAACTATATAGCTTCGCACAGGGCAGATTAACTTTACTTGACGTGACATGATGGGCGTGTCGTGATGACACCGAAAAATAACCTGCGTACATGCCAATGGATGGCGTAATTTCACGCGTACAGCTGGCGCCTTGTGTTCTACGTACAGAAAGAAGTAGCACGGTATTTGTGACACGCGCAGAAAACGCTTTCGAGAAAAGGCAAATGCTGTGCCTGCAGTTTAAAACGGATTTAAGCTCCGTGGATACAACAGTAGTTAGCCCGAACTCCGGAAATAGAAAATACTAAAAGGAGGAAAAGCGGCGCTTCCCTAGGGCTGACAACACTCTGAGCAGGTGTGCTGTAAAGGTGGAGTCTAAAGAACACGGTCTTGATCTAATAGCATCCGGGAAAAAAAGAAATGAAGTGAATAAACAGGACAAGGTAGAAACCTGACTGAACTTGGTCGGTTTTGTAGCGCTTTTGATTGCATTAAGACTCTGGTAGCTCTCTCTGCCCTAACGACGCACACGAGTACGCGGCAAAAAACAGCGTAGCTTGAGCGAGACACTTCATTAGAGTCGGCGCCAAGCGTAAGAACGGAATCAAAATTCGCTGGCAAGTCCAAAGTGTTTACAACGTCTCCCCGCTGCACCTGCGCTGCTCGAGAAGACGGGCTTAAGAAAACTAGAGTGCGGAACGTCTACGCTGTGAGCAGCGCGCCTTTATCCGCTGTTACTTTGGAGCAGCGGACCGACGCTAAATCCTCGCCGGTGTTCTAGCGCTGCTCCCTTGTGCCTTAGCGTTGGAAACGGCACGTGTGCGGATCCCGCTCTGCTCTTTATTTCTTTAGTTGCTTTTACGGCCTAATCTGCTTCCCACACTCTCCTGTCGTCAACAAGATGTTTTATATAGAACTCTGGTACGTGGCGTACACGCGGCGACACGGCTGAATTAGGCCGAGCTGATGGCCACTGCGCGCTGCCCGCAGCGTGGGCTAATGAAATGGGCAACCTTACACGGGCATATTTGTTTAAACTGTTTGGGCCAAGACATTATTCTTCCGACGTGGTAAACCAGTTGTTGTTCTGCGCCGCTTAAGCCTTGTACCCTGCGGTAAACTGCAAGCCAGTGATTCTAAGCGCCTGCGCCTGAGAAAATAACAGTCCTGCACATATGTCAGTATTACTGAGAGAACAATGTATAAAAGATACAAAAAAAGCTTTTAATGCCAGCTAGAGCAGCTAGACAGACTAAACCCCTGTCACGAGACTTCGTAGAAAAGTGATAGAAATAATAAAAATGCTAAAGCGTTAAAAAAGGATAGAGAAGAACAGCGATAACAAACACGAGGAAAAATACAAAAGAAAACACTATAAACCCGTATGAAAATGGTCATGTCCGGGAAATGTCCTTTCTGTTTCCCATTGACGTCCTACATGACCTTTATGGTTCCTCTTCCTTTTTGTGACCTGCAGGACGCTACTTTATGTTTACGAAACCCTTCCTCGGCCTATCGAAGGATTCCTTCTTGTCTCCTGTAGGATGTGTCCTTTATGTTTACGGCAGGATGTTACCTGGCAGCGAACTATATGTTACCTGCAGGAGCACCCGAGTTCATGAGTGGGTAGCATGTGGTAGTACAAACACATTTTTTGTCAGTGCCGTAGCCAGAGGGGGGTTTGGGGGTGCCGAAGCCCACCCCCAAAATTTTTGCATTATAACACACACACACATAAATATATATATATTTTTTTGGGGGGGAGGCTAGCCCCCCCCCCCCCGAAATTTTGATGGTTTTGATGATTTCGGGGGTATATATAATAAACACCCCCTCCATCAAAATTTCGGGGGGGGGGCGGCCTAGGCCCCCCCCCGAAAAAAGTCCTGGCTGTGGAAAAAACTAATATATATATATATATATATATATATATATATATATATATATATATATATATATATATATATATATATCAGGCCCGTAGCCAGGAATTTTTTTCGCGAGGGGGGGCCCACTTGATGAAAACCTTGACGTTTTCAGAAAGACACCTACTTCACCAAAATTTCGGGGAGGGGGGGGGGGGGGCCTGTGCCCCGTGCACGGGCCCCACCCCCCTGGCTATGGACCTGATTATATATATATATATATATATTTTTTTTTTTTTTGTCGTCGCACTGGATAAAAGTTGTATTTGATACTTTTTTAGTTTGACATAAGCGCAATCATTGCATAACAATCTCGCGTGTAGACATCTGCACTAATTGTATAACATTAATTCACGACACACGAACGTTTTGTGGCGATTAATAGCATCGTTGTTCATGTGTTCAAAATTTTTTCAAATTTCGCGCGCTTAGATTTCGATTTTTTTTCCGAGGTCAAGACATTGTACGCCTCAACTATTTATGTACATTATATTTACCTAATTTTTTTTAAATATTTGAAAGCGCGAATTCAGGTTTTTAGTTAGAAAGCGCGATGCGCAAATGCGGTATACGTCTGCGGGGCTGATACCACGTGATATCACTTCTTGTTTTGCGCTTGCTGCACGTCGCACGCCGCGTCGCGAAGGGCCGAGCAGGCCAAGTTTGAGTGAATTTTTCCCTTGTTTGAAGTGTGCTTGCGCCTTGTGCTCGTCCTGTGTGTTCTACCGGTGCTGCTTATTACGAGGAGCGAAGACCGGCTGCTTCATATCGTGGAGCACTCACCAGGTATGTACCACGTTGCTGCTGTCAGCGCTTGGTTAACACCGAGAGCGCGATAATAACGCCGTTAACCAAGTTTTTCTTAACCAGTAGACGATAAATGAGCTTTTATTAACGCAGCGAGCCTGTTTGTGTCTATCATTTCACCAGGATCAAGGCACGTTTGTGTGATTTTAAGCGCGGGCGAGCTTTTTCTTTTGTTTGACGCGTAAAGGAGAGTGCGCATGCGCGGCTGTGATTCGGCGGGGGATTTGAACAGAGTTGTGGCGGTGCCCTCCTCTGTCGGCAGTGGTGTTGGAGGGTGCCCCCGCTCGCGGTAAACTACTATTTTGGCTTAATAGATGGACGAAGACGGCGTTTGTTAGCTGTAAGCGTCGATCGTGCCTAAGGCGCGTATGCTTGGACCTGTTAGTAATTCATGCTCACTTTTTTAGCGTACTGAACACTTTTACGGCAGTTCCATAAGCTGCGCGTACTCTTTTCAATAGCTACAGGATCGTTATAATATCAATGTTTTGACTACTATCAGAGAGGTGTGTTTTCCTCCTTGCGGGTGGTCAAACGTGTGCATGTGTATGCATCCGCGCTGGCACGTATCTTTAAACTGCCGTGATACTCGGGTTGATGCGTGTCCGTGATCTTGAAATAGCATGTTGCTTCGTCTTAGGTACGGCTCGCGAAGCTTGAACTTACGCTTAGGTGTTCATACAGCCCGTTTCGTCAAATTCGGCCGATGTTTTCACCCGCAACATAGGTTGCCTGATGCGGCCGGCACCCGTGCGTGTTAAGCCGTACGTTAAACTTGAACTGTACTCCAGTGAATCCTTCATGTCTATTTGGGGCAGAATTGTTGCACCAAACAGTGCAAGCGCTAATTCGAGCATCAGTCCACGCGTTCGAGCACAACTTTTTTATTCTGCTTGTTTCTGTCGTGTTTGGCTTTTGTTATTTTGTTCTGGTTATTAAGAATTGTATGCGCCTCGCCCCACCTTGGCGTTAAAACTTCGCTAAACACTTACTTGTACAGGTACGAACATTATAAACAGCTTGTACCACCACCTCCAGTGACATTTTCTGATAGATGAAAAGCTTAACGGTCTATCGGATAAAGTAAATTCTCTAGGCATGCGCTACAGATGTTAAAAGGATCCGTGGTATGTGCAACATATGAATATCTTATTTATTGCTCATAACTCGCAATAATGTTATACATACATCACGGTATGCATGCATAAGTCATGCATGTGTTGCTGTTCAAATGTAAAATTAGACAATGTATTGTATCTGAGAACACAACAAATCTAGACTGTTTTTTCACGCTGTTGGCATTGAAACAATTATATAACTTCAGAAATAAGTTTCGCCGAATGTTTATTGTGTATTTGCTAAATTGTGGTCAATAGCTTCCAGGATTCTGGTTGCCAGAGATTGTTGCACAAGCCTGCATGCTTTATTGGGATGGCATGTGGTTCAAGATTGGTGCCTTGTAAGTCTTAGCATTTCCACCTTTTTCTCCACATGGCCATTAGACAGCCTGTGATGCATTAGTGAGGAGTATTGCTTTTTTAGCCAACCAGAATCATTGAAACTAATGACCGCAATTTAGCAGCACACAATAGTAGAGTGAAACCAATTTCTGACATTATATAATCATCCCAATGTGAGCAGCCTGAAGAAAGCTACGTTAGTTGTGTTTGCAAGCAGACATAATTTAATTTTAGCTGTTACCTGCAATGGATACATGATGAATGTGCATACTGTAATGTATGTGCAGTGCTGTTGTGCTTTTGTGCAATAAATAAAATATTCATATGGTGCATATTGCATTACATTCCCTTTAAGGAACACATCATATAAGTATCATAATATAGCTACAGGGATACAAATGTGCCTGTGTGAATGCATACTCACACATATGTTTGGCTAGCTGCAAGAACAGAATTTACTGATAGCAGCCAATGATATTACTCACGCACAGAACTTTCAATTACACGTGGTTGACACATACAGCAAACAGGGGGCATCTTTTCCTAAGAGCTGTACCTTTGCGTTAGTATGTGAGCAAGCTAAAATGGTAAGGTTAGATCCTCAACATCAAAAGCATAAAAAGTTCTTCCACAACACGTTTTTTATTGCATTTATTTCGCAGCATTCCCTTTATGTATTTCTCACTGAGTGGAGTCAGGTGCCACTAAATATGGTAGCCGTGCACTGCATCTGTACCCACACAGAACTAAGAACACAATTCCAGCATGATGGGAACATACTGTACGTTAAGCTCTTGTGAAACATTTCGTGACTACTCCTTCTGTCTTTATTTTAGGCTTCAGGGTACGAATGTACTGTAGAGAAAGCACACCCTAGCGCACCCTGCATTATGCAGGAACAATATTCAAGCATATTTTTTACACATCTGCGATGTGGAAATTCCATATTCTTTCATAAGGTTGCGACTGTGTTCACCAAGAATGCATCAAACAAGTTTTTCTTGTAACTTCTCTAGTTTGTGTACGTCCTGCTTGTTTTAAACTTATCTAAAACATATTGTTCCAGATAAGTTAAAAAAGAACGTGTGAGGAATTCAGCTTTGCTAACAGACACATGTGTCACTAAATTGTTATTTTGTTGTTTCCATTGCAGCCTATACGTGCTCCTTGTACAAAGCGAGTGTGAAAGAAATCCGGACAAGCCTGTCATCAACGCTGGCTCATGGACAAGTTCGTTGCTGATGTACAGCAGCTGCGCATGGCTTCTGTTTCCTGTACAAGGGAAACAACGGAGTGGGCACTTCAGCCACCTGTTTGCTGTATTCAAGTAGCTCACATGTAGAGGGTGTTCAAAATTAAGCTTTTTGTTTTTCTTATAAAAAAGTCCGCACTGTAAGTCACGTCAAAGCCACCTTTGCAGATAAGTTATTATCCAGGGGGACACAAAGTGGGACAATAATTATCGCTGTCAGCCATGCAATTATTTAAGATTTAATAATGAACTTTTTTAGTGACTGCAGCAAGCGGGCATGTATGAAGAAGTTTGAGCCAACTGCATTTTTACACGATTCCACTTGGAAGAATTCTTCTAGCATGTCTAGGCTCATTCAGATATCCTGCTGCAAAGTTTAATTCCGGCTTGCATCATTACACATGCAGGACCTTGAGCACTGGCACAAAGCTCCTCCCTGATGTGCCACGTTTAATGTTACAGCGTGTCGAAGGCATAGGCAAACATGATAGCGGTTACCCTTTTCCTGCCGGCTGGTGATAGCAAGCAGTGACGGCTTGTCACACCATGGAGTAATATTTTGCTGATCCTCACCGCCTCGCATCATGCAAACCACAGTTAAACTTTGCAGCGGGATATCTCACAGCACAGACATGCTAGAAGAATTCTTCCAAGTGGAACTGAGTAGAAACACGACTGCCTCCAACTTTTCATTACAAAGATGCCCGCTTGCTGTAGTCACTAAAAATTTCAATATTTAATCTTAGTTAATTGGGCGGCTGACAGCGGTAATGCCTTACTTTGTGTCCCCATGGATACATAACTTACCTGCAAAGTTGGTTTTCATGTTTTTCCCAGGGCTGAATTTTGATGCAACCATAAAGCACAATCCTGAATGTGTCAATGCTGCTTCCTTGGCTTTGTATTTTGTCTTTTCAAAATCTATTGAGTGAGCGGCTCTCTCGACTCGTGTGTCATGTTTTAATTCATATCTTATGTGCAGTTATCATTTTTAAAATTGAACTTTCAGTTTTGTGATAAGGCAGTAGTGCATCAATTCACTATTTTATTTTCACTTTAATATTCACCGTACATTTTATTGTAATATGCTTTTCTAATCATATTTCATTGTCTTCTGGAAATTAATTTCCTAAGTGCAATCATGTGATGTCCCGCTGTGATGCCTAATCATATTTAACTTTGTTAATGATAACTTACAGAAGGCATTCTGAAATATTGAAATGTAAGTCTCGGCATTGGGAGATGAATGGTGGCGACATTTTATAAGCTACACAGTTTTATCTGCTTGCTTTAGTTGTGTGAAGTATAATAGTAATAAGTGTTTGGATTTAACCACAATATGATTATGAGGGACGTCGTAGTGGAGGGCTCCTGAAATTTCGACCACCTGGGTTCTATAAGGTGCACCTAAATCTAAGTACACGGGCTTCAAGTATTTCTTCCTCGATCGAAAATGTGGCCACCAAGGCCGGGATTTGATCGTGTGACCTTCGGTTCAGCAGTCAAGGGCGACTTACAGTGTACTACTTTTGTGTGGGCTATAGTTTCTTGCTTCAAATTATGCATGCTAAGTATGGCATTTTGGTGCCAACCACGCATCTCTGGTAGTGCACTGATGTTGTGTTTGCCACATTCCTCATTTATTGCAATATTTTTTATTTGTGTATTTATTCTGAGTTTGTGGTGAAGTTATGATTGTTCCACTTCTTCCACTCTAGAAGGTTGCACACATTTGTAATTAACCCATGAAGCCCAACAAGTCACTCTGATACACTTGGGTGTGCAAAACTTATCTAAGTAGCCCATAGTGTTTATAATGCCTTGGAAAGTGCCTCTTGGTCATAAATTGCTGTCATGATGAGTTTCTTAAAACATTTGTTTTTGAGTTTTCCAGAAATGAATGTACTCTTCATTACCAAAAAAGATGCAGAACAAGTTAAAACTTTTAAAATGTTAATGATGTGTTCAGGCGTTATGGGGTTAAGGCTGATCTGTTAATCTTATTTTTCTTCAACCGCCGACATATGTACATTGCCAGTTTGAATATTGTCTATGAAGTGCTCTAAACTGTACAGTGTAAATGATAATAAATTATTAATATTGCAGAGTTTTGTATGCGTGTACATCCAAATTATAGCAGCCGTAATATGCTGCATCATACAGGCAATGAAATAGCCTCATTTCTGGTCTGCGTGAAGGGTGGCTACTTATAGGACACATACAGGACGGACACTTTGAGGAGACAGAAAGTCAGCGGCCAAATCGCGACATCTGGGAGACATAAAGGACGGTTACATATCGGATACATACAGGACGGTCACAAATGGGACACATACAGGACGGACACTTGGAGGACACAGAAAGTAAGCGGCCAAATCGCGACATCTGGGAGACATACAGGTTGTGTCCTCATGCTGCCTCGGGGAACCATACAGTACACTTCCAGGACATCACCATTTTCATGAGGGAAACCTTCATGCAAAATGCAGATGTACCCATTACGAAAAAAACAACACTTAGTGCAAACAGAGATAAACATTTTGGAGGACGCTTGAGCTTCGCCTTCAAGAGCAGAACGTGATAGCTTATCCGGCTTCGTTCGCATCGCCTTCTCAATCGCTAGACTGTCTTCGTTTCTCGGTTGGCACCTCAACCTTGCGGCAAAGAAAGGAACGTCTGTGCGCGTAACATTGGCCGTTCTTAGAATCGTAGTATGCCTACTGCAAGGGCTGTGGCGAAGTGCACACTACTTCGTATAATTCTTCCTTTCCCGAATTGGCGCCCACCGCGGTGGTGTAGCGTTTACTGTGCTCGACTGCTGACCCGAAGGTCGCGGGTTCGATTATGGCCGCGGCGGTCACATTTCGATGGAGGCGAAATGCTAGGGGCCCATGTACAGTGCCATGTCAGCGCACGTTAGAGAACACCAGATGGTCAAAATTTCCGGAGCCCTCCACTACGGCGTCCCTCATAAGCATATCGTGGTTTTGGGACATAAAACCCCAACAATTACTAGACAGATTTAGTTGGGCGTCCGCAGCTGCTCTGTGGACGCAGCCTGCCAGCCGTTTCCTATGGCAGGCTTGGTCCGTAAAGCTGTTGCGGACGCTCAACTAAATCTGTCCATTATTTCCGAAATGGCAACGTACCCACTACGCGTCCGTAAGGTAACACGCGCACTAGCACAGCTGCACGCTTTCCTAATGCTGTTTCTGCTGACGATGTCGATTAAAGCAAGGTGTGTGACCGAGCTATAGCTGGTATTCCATCGCTACGTCAACAGCGTGGGAGAGACACATGGACAAGGAACCAACAGCGCTAGCCCTCGTCGGTTCCCTGTCCTTGCGCCTCTCCCGCGCTGTTCACGTAGCGATGTGGATTAATTATGCCTGAGCGCTTTGTAGTTGATGGGCATTTACACTACCTACTTGTTGCGCAATTCACATGTTTTGACGCCTGGTGCGGTTCTGCGCTGCTGCCACGCAAAACGCGATAGTGTAACCGGACCGTGTTCGTATCGCCTTCCCAATCGCTAGCCTGCCTTCGCTTCTCGGTGGAGACCTGAACCGTGGCGCTAGGAAAGCCAAAGTGCCGACGCCATCCAACTCCTATCTTTATTTGCATCTACCTCGAATTTTCGCTCACGGACAACGCTGATTCCTCGCTCACAACCAAATTCGTCGCCGCCGCCGATACCGGAATTTCTGCGAAACAAGCTCTTTAACGCTACCGCGTTAGTTGTGCAAAAAAAGTTTAGCGGATATAATTGTATTAAGAAGAAGCGTTAGCCCGAGAGAGAGAGAGAGAGAGATAAGATCTTTAGCCCGAGTGCTCCTCTCTAAGCATGTGGGAAGGGATCAATTGTTTTTCTGGGCAACCACAGCACCAAATTTGATGAGGTTTGTTGCATTTAGAACAATACGCTAGTAATATTTCTTGGGGTTTTACGCACCAAAACCGCGATATGATTATGAGAGGCGCCGTGGTGGAGGGCTCCGGAAATTTCGACCACCCAGGATTCTTTGACACGCACCTAAATTTAGGCTCACGGGCCTCTGTAGCATTTGCCTCCATGGAAATGTGGCCGCCGCAACCGGTATTCAGTTACGCGACCTTCGGCTGAGCAGTCGAACACCATAACCACTTGTCCACCGCGGCGGGCTGAAGAATACGCTAAAACGTGCTGACTGCAGGAAGCGAAGCTTTTATTAAAGCGGTGTATTTTCATAACGATTGCTGATAATCACAAAATTTTAAAAGTGAAACTACCAAGTCTATTACTTCGTACGTCACGAATAAAAAAAATATCTCAATTCTCTTAAGTTTATACCTACATACATACAGCAGCTAAACTGGGACAAATTATTATACTATCCACCCCTTTGAGTCACAGCACCAATATGGGAGTACCACTTTTACAAAACCAATGCTTGCGTCGCGACAAAATAAAGGAATACTAAAATATAGAAGGAATTTGTCTGTTTTAGATGCCTTAATTAATGGAGTTTACACAACTACGATAGCTGTTTGTGCTGCAGCTTTCGGGAATTTTAAATTCGTACTTCGATTATTTTCGTACTTCACCACTTTTAAAAAATATTTGTGGAAAATCCCAACCCATAAATCAGAATTATGCTTTAAACTCTCTGAAAAAAAATAAATTTCTTGCTCTAAGTCTGCAAGTTACGTTCTAATCGGTTAGGGGGTTCTGTTTCATGAAAAGTTTTTTGCGTTTTACAAGAATTTTCTATAAGCGGTATGAGAGTTGGACCAGACCTTCTTCTAAATGACTGGGATCATGCAAGAAAGCCTGAAGCTCTTTGGTCGCGCGAAAGCCACGAGTAACCCCCTCCCCCTGAAACTATCACGCACTTCAAGGCGTCCATCGCGACGGAAGTTAAAAGAATTCTTTCAGTGAGTCCCTGGAAATCTATCAGACAGTTCCAACTGCCCTGGTGAACTATGGAAGCACGGTACGTTTCATCTAAAACGGAATAATATGTGAAGAATGAATAATGAGTCCACTAATGACAGCAACATTGATTTAAAATCGATACAACCACCCACGAGAACTACGTAGGGCCATGCTGCATGCGACAGTCCATATTCTGATCAACACTGCGAAATCACCAGTATGTATAACCTTTCCGGGTCACACACCACGGAGAAGGCTGGGGGCGCCACGCCAGGTAATACTAGACAAACAGCCGCTGTGTTACGTTGAGTGAAGTGCATACGAAGATGTAGATCCGAGGATTCACTCGGTAAGGCAGTAGATTAACTGGTTAAAATCGACCTCCATAAGTCGTGTATTCAAGATTAATATGCCATGACGATTCCCCGGCGGTCGCAATGAAGACTTGCAACTGAGCCTCAAGCAGTTTGAGTTGTCGCAACAGCGACGTGCGGTTTCACCATCGCATTATAAAGAGACGTGGCGGCGTAAGTGACGGCGAGTGGAAGTCGGTGATAGAGGTTCTATGTAAGTAAACCAACTAAGACGTCGTGGAACGCTATGCAAGAGGTCGCGATCAATATAAGTGCACAGTAAACTCTACTGAGAGGAAGGTTAAGGCGAATTGAGGTTACTTTCGTGTGAGCAAATGGCACTTCTCCAAAGGTCTCGCCGATCTTCGAATAAAACATGCCAGTTAAGCCCTCCATACTCCCCTCCTTCCACCTCCACACTTCCCCTTATATGAATATGGGCAGCACTTTACCACATACTCAAAGGCAGCTCCTGCGCCAATGGGAATGTAATCTGTTGCATTGGTGATAGAAGGAGTAGTTCTGATTTATAGCTTCAAATGTTTTACACAAATTCTTATTATTGTTAAGCCTAAAAGAAGGAAAGAAAGAATGAAAGACTATTAATGAAGTTAAGAAGTCGGCAATTCTAAACCGCAAATAGGCAACCCAATTCTTTAAACTGCATTCGTTAAACCACCTAAAGCATAAAATTTGTTCGATTAGGTGTACAGTTTACGTCAATTCATTGACGTGATATACAGTACATTTACAAAGGTCCGCCACATATATTAGTAACTTAGAGGTGGGCATAATAGATTTCTCATTTTGAATGCATTCTAAGTGCAGCTTACAGAATTGCGGTATCGTATTTCATTATTGACTTGCAGATTGTTAAACCTGATTGTTTTCTTCTTTGACATTTTGCAATTTTCAGTAATGCTTCCGAAGATAATGACGCCATTAATTAAAAAAAAAAAGATTGCAGCACGTCGTCCAACGCAAAGTGTTGTAATCAACGTACATATAGCGAAGCTTATATTCGCATCTTTCTCTTTAAGCCATTGTTCAGATGCGAAAGAAGTCACGTGTTTTCAGAGGCATGCTCCAGTCATTTTCCGTAACTATGACTCACACGATCTCGACGATAACTTATGAGCTAACATGTTTTCGTGGATTTCCTTAGTTGGGCTATATAACTGGTGTAGGTACCTCGGCAATAGTTCTTATGACACCTCGCATGTTCCCCTAACTGCGTGCACGTGTTTCCTCGTAAGAGTTGATAGTTTTATTGCAATTATATGGACACTCTCGGCGGATTTTTGTCGTCGCCGTTGTCGTCGCCATCATGTCCCGGATATGTATGTGTATGTATATATATAAAACAGGCAAAAAGAAAAATAAAGCAGAAGAAAAAAAATCCTGAAGTACCAGCGACCCCTCGCTCCCCAGCGCGCTGCGTTAGACAACTCATCCGCACGCCATGTATGGGCCGGCGAAATAGCGGCGAGCTATTTATGTTCACTATTTACCGCTGGGGGTACGCAGGTCTAGGAGAAGCCTGAGCGTGTTTTCTATCACGCAACGCTCCTACATTTTCTTTCCATTTGAAAACTGCCCTTGAGAAGCGCACGACAATGTGGCCCCTTTCTGTACCCACTCGTGATGTGGAACGAAAAAAAAAAAAGAACACCGGGCACACCTTGCGGCAGACGCCCACGTGTGGCAGGAGACGCAGAGGGGTTACTCCACGCGCCGCATTAAAAAAAATAGATTTCTAAGAGCGTTTGATTCTCTATTGTGGACATGCACTCTTGGCCAATCCCCCAGAGTGGTATGTGCCATAATTTTGTCGGAAGAAACCAACCAACCAACAAACAAACATTGTCGACACTTGCAGCACGGTGCTGCCCCGCCACGATGGTCTAGTGGTTATGGCACTCGACTGCTGACACGAAGGTCGCGGGATCGAATCCCGGCCACGGCGGCTGCATTTTCGATGGAGGCGGAAATGTTTGAGGCCCGTATACTTAGATTTAGGTGCACGTTAAAGAACCCCAGGTGGTCGAAATTTCCGGAGCCCTCCACTACGGCGTCCCTCATAATCATATCGTGGTTTTGGGACGTTAAAGCCCAGATATTATTATATTATTATGCAGCACGTTCCTCAAGAACAAAGACGTAACAACTGTGACAGTTAGTTTGCGCTTGTCCTGTGTATACCTGCGCGTTCATTGTGGGCGTCCTTCATTGTGCTTCAGCGGCGCGCTGCAGGTATCGAGCTGCTTGTCCTTCTTCGTGATGACATTCCAATTTCTTGCTATCGCATTCATTGCTTCGCTCTTGCGGGGAAGCTGTGACTTTTTTTCTGTCTTCCAGCTGTCGAGCAGTTTCTACTTCACTGTCGCTTCCATGAATACACCAGTTAATTCCCCCGTCTAAACAAATAATAAACATACAATAAGAATTGTTGGGGTTTTACGCGACAAAACCACGATATGATTATGAGCGACGCCGTAGTGGAGGGCTTCGGAAATTTTGACCATGTGGTTTTCTTTAACGTGCTCCTAAATCTAAGTACGCGGGGATCTAGCATTTCGCCTCCATGAAATGCGGCCGCCGCGGCCGGGATTAAATCCCGCGACCTTCGGGTCAGCAGTCGAGCACCAAAACCACTATAGACCAGAGTGGCCGCTCACAAATAATAAACAGCTTTTTTTTTCATTTTGCCTAAACACCGTTTAGGTACAGTAGCACACCAGTCAAGCAGTAAATGGCAGACAAATAGCAGAGCGTTAAGTTTTCGAATCTTCCTTCTCCTCGTGACACTACGGTTGCACTTGATAACGAAGCAGTAGTACGTCCCGATAACATTGAATCAACAACCACACAAAAGGAGGTTACAAAAGTGTGCAAATCGACCTCCATTAATTGTTCGTAATAATTAGGAAATCTATTTTGAACAGGGGGAACCCCTGGACAAATGTAAAGCGGATTTTAGTGGAGTGGCTTTGCCTTGGTTGTGAGTGTGCACTGCGCTGAAGGTGAGACACAGGTAGCAGTGGGGCATTTGTAGGGGTGTGCGAATAATATAAACTTAGACTGTCGAATCGAACCTGGTCCTATCTGATTCACTCTTAAATAGAACAGCAGCCGCTATGCGTAAATAGCAGTATTTTTGGTATCGTTTACTCATGTTTTTGAAATGTCAACAGCACCCAGAAGCACGAAATTCACGGAAAAGTACAATAAGCTCCATCCCGTTGGTCACAGTATAGTCATAAAACGTGTAAGCCTACGTAGTGCAGCAGCCTGTGTCCTTCGCACTGCATGAAGAATTCTGTGCTTGCGAATAATCTAATTATCTGTTCCTGATGCTTCTTCGGCAGTTTCAATGCTAAAACTATGAATACTAAAATCTTAACCACATTTTATGTTAACTGTGGAAACCGACGCTCGGTATTCGAAAACAACTCGAAAAGTATTCGACTGGATTCCCTTCTGGCACTATTCTACTCGTATTAGATTCGACCTCAAAAGACGATTGTGCACACAGCCCTACACATTTGGCATACCAGTACTTGCCGGACGCCTGTGTACTACAGCCTTCATGGTGACGAATGTACTGCCGATGCAAGAGATCTGGAAAGCCCTTGCTACAGGGGCGACGCCAGGAGGGGGGAGGGGGAGAGCACTTTCCAGCAGTTTTCGACTGCGCCCACTTTCTGAAACGCTAGACGGCTGACTCTATGGCTAGCTCCTTTACGGCTGCCCCCTTCACTCCTCCGCCCCCCCCCCCCCCCCCGGCCTTCCCAGAGGAGAAATTTTGGCGCCACCTCTGCCCTGCTATGCGCTAAAGCCCCTACAAACGTATAAGCGTTGCGTCAGCGACATCGGAGCCCTTGTTTTGCACACATTTCTTTAGCGCGTCAATACTTCTTCTGTTTAAATATTCGTCGGATGTTTTGGCCTTCGCTTTTGCAGAACTTTTGGTCTTGCGCACACATTTGTAAAAGTGCTTGGACTGAACCTGCCGCTTGTTTCTTTGTAAGCGTGCTTTCTTCAACTTTGCGCTGTCAATAAGAATGGAAGCGCATTTTCTCACTTAAATTTTTTTTATAATGATGGTACTTTGTAAGGAAGATTATGTACTTTAAAAAGCAAAAGCAAATGCCAACAGTAGGGGTGCCGATGAAGCTTACCCACCATTTTTACCTCATATATTATCTTTATTCCAGCTAATTTTTACTATTGACCACATTGAAGAAGTAGAGTAAGGCGACCGCATCAGTCGTACTCCGAACCGATCGCGATGCTTAGGTCGTTGCCGACAATCTCCGTCTTGTGGTACCACAGGTTGGAGTCCACAACGACTGAAAGACAAAATAAGAAAAGAAACAACAGGACATTGACCCTCTAAAACAGCCTTACTGCACAAAGACTAATATTTTTCTACCCATATGAACACTGTGAAATGTAATACATTAAAACACTTGTTTTTATAGTGCTAAGCTGCGATATCCAATTTCATTTTCTCTTTTCCTTTTTGCAAACTGCGTGCGCAGCTTGCAATCAAGCAGGGCCTGCGCCTACGTCACTCTTTGGTTTTCAAGAATAGCACCAAATTTATCAACTCTACGTTCAGGTAGTAAACAAATTTCAGTTTTTTTAGTGGAAGCGCCATTAAAAAACAACAACAAATTGCAAGCCTCAGTGGCAGTACATTGCAGCTAGAAAAGGTCAACAACTCACTACACTCTAAGAAAAAAGAGAGTCGAAAGAGGGTCATGGAACCGTGACTCTCTTCGGGTGTCCATCTGACCCCTTTTGGAAGGTACAGGCAGAGAAAAAGAGTTCGCATTTGGGAAGGAGTCACTGGACCCTCCCGAAGCGCGTTTCGATTGGCTTCGGTATACGGAAGAGCCGCCGTATACGCCTAGTGGATGGATGGATGCTATGAGCGTCCCCTTTATAACGGGGTGGTGACAAGTGTGCCACCAGGCTCGAAAAAAAACAAAAAAACCTTTACTCTTTTTTTTTAGCGTTGGCCTAGTGTCTTTACTTCAATTAAACTATTTTACTCCAGAAGAAAAAAAAAACCTTTAAGTTTTCAGCTCCGTTCTGTGCCCTTTACGGCAGAATGTGCGCGCCGACGGAAGCGCCATAGGCGGCGAACTCGGTCATTACTCTCGGGAAAGCAAGCAGACGGCCACCGTGGTTTCCTACGTCGTTGTACGTGTGTTTCCGCGTTGTTCACGTTTGCGTAGTGAAATAAGCAACGTTCGTCGTATGTGTGGTGGCCGAAACTTCAAGGGATGTCGAATAACAACTGCTGTGGAGTGGAGTGCTCAAACGCCTAAAAAAACGCGCTCGGAACGCGGTTTTACTCACCGCAAGGCCCCCTGAGCAAGAGCGACGGAAGCAATGGATCGCCGCTGTTCGTTGGCAAAGGCGAGCCGCTTCGTCATTGTGCGAGTTAACACGTCGCTTCTTGTTCTAATGCTTTCGTTCTGCCATATCGGTGCTCGCTGGATGCACTCGATCATGTTGACACTGGTAGACGACCAAAGTTACCAGCCTGAGCATGCGTTGGTTCGGTTCCACCGCCGTGCCCCCCTAAGGCACTTCGCTCAAACGTTCTATGTTTCTGAAGTGTTGTAGTTCGGGCGAGTTGGTCATCCATAAACTTAGCTTGTACTAGCGCGGTACATGTACCGCCCTATTACAAAGTTCTATATTTATTATTTACAGAAACAGAAATGCAGCAATGGTTGACTTCAGAAAGAACAAGAAGTGATTGAGACGTCACCTTTGTAAACAAAACAAAGCGGATGTTCACCACGAGCTGCACCTCATAGCTGGGTCTTGTTACGCTGGTCTGCGCGACGCACCTTTAATATTCACCGGCATGACGATTTACTCCACGCGGACGTTCGTTCTCCTCCGCAGTCGGTCATCACATGTCTCCTCGGCGACCTTCTTCAAAACTTGTCACTGCTCCCGCGGCTTCATCTCTTGATACTTTACTCACAGCACTTGATCATAAAACAACACGTCTTCTGCGGTCGAGCGAACGACGCTATCACTAGAACGACATAACTTCTTCGCTGACTAACTCCTCACTGACTGACTCTCCGTCGCCGCGCGCTTGCATTGCCTGTATCGGCTTGCGCCTGGGTTCGGGAAGGTGCATATGATTCGTCTGTGCATAGCACAGCGAAAGCTAGGGAAAGGGCGAGATATTCTCGCCGATTCGTCTGCGGAATCAGACGGCGCCACTGGCTCTGCTTTGCTTTCTCGAATATCCCGATCTTTCGCGTGCGTTGACTGTGTCGGTGGCGTCTTCTGCGGAGTAAGGGGTGCGCTCTTGGCGCCTTTTTATACTTGTTTTTTTCGATGCGCGCGCTCTGTCGCGCACGAACCGTCGGCGCCAGGCTTTCATGCCGTCGTTCGAAATCGGCGACGTGCGCTTAGTTAGGCGCTCATTTGTGACAAACATCGTGCACAAGTCCACTTTCGTAGAGGCCCGCGCCTTTCCTGCAGCTGTCAGTGCAGAATTAATTGTCTGGCGCCCGCACGAAGGGGGAATAGCAGCCGCGAACTTCATTCATCTCCTCACAGCAAAGCTGTGCAAAGCGCTGTCGTCTGCTCGGCTTCCCGCACGTACTGTCGGCGGCGCCCGCTAGGTGGCTATCAGTGGTGCCTCTATAGGCGGTGCACAAGGCGTATACGCCATACATATCGCACGCTCGCCCGCTCGCCCTTTGGCGCCGTTGTGGCGCCTTGCTCGGCAACGTAGCGGGGTTGGCGCCGGGGTGGCGCGCCGCTCTCCTCTCTCAGTCGTCTCAGTCTCCTGGTCTATTGGAATGCGTTGCGTGGTTGCGTAGGTTGCGCGTCTTCGGTGGTGTTGACAGTGATGACGCCGGCTCGAGCCGTGCACGAAGTGACGCTTGGAGGGCGGAATATTCATGGAGCTGCGGACACCGACAACGGGCGCCAGTTAACGGTGAGTGTACTGCTTTCGTAGGTACTAATTATACAGCTTTAGCTGGGCGTCTGCAGCAGCTCTGTGGAACCTGCCAGCCATTTCCAACAGTAGCCTGTATCCGCAGGGCTGTTGCGGATGCCCAACTAAAGCTATCAGTTAACGAGTTGCTACCGTTATGCGCGTTGCTGTACAAGCTCCCATAAAGTGAGCGATGGAAACAATAATCGAGGGTCATTTCTTGCTGATCGCACGTCGTGTCTGCACTACTGAAGGAGCAAGATGTCGTTTTGAGATGCACTTTAGTCTACTTCATAATAACATTTCCATCGACCTTGAGTGTGCAGCGTGCTTCCACGCGTGGGAACGTGAAAAAAAAAAAGAAAGCCTGTGTACAGAACGCTCAGACGCACTATATGTAATGGTTTTTGTTGGCTTAAAGACGGTAGTTTGAGGTGCAGATATAGTACGGTGGCTTCCAGAACGTACGCGGTAGTCATTCAAGTTGGACACGCCTCGGCGGTAAAGTGAAGAAGCTCTAGACTTTCGACGGCGCGCGTTGTTGCGGCCGCCGGCGTGCACTCTTTTCCCTCGTTTCTGTTTGCTGTTTTCGTGGTTTGCATACACTGCGATGACGTTGGGCGCTATAACAGAATCGAGTGAGTGTACGTGATTGGGGGAGTTATGTGCGCTAATTCTAGCATATGACATGTCTGATCTCGACGTAGACGGCGTACGCACGCGCTGGGTGTCGTTCGGGCCCTAGTACTCGCATCTGTTTATCTGAGTATTTAAGGATGGTTTACGTTTGTAAAACATGCGGTCAATAACCGCTCACGGCATGCCCCTGGCTGCCGGAGGATGTACTTTGTTGTTTTGTTGTTAGCCTTTATTATGTCTGTGTGAACCACTTATTGTGTAGGTTTTGCAAACATTTACTGCAATTTCATTTTCTCATCATAATATCACGTCCTGCTTTTCAGCTACCGTTTTTCATGGTGCTTACGCTGGACAGGAGCGACAACCTAGCAAGCCACAAGTCTGATGCCTGAAGCCGTCACCACTTTTTGATTTATTTTTAATCACAAGGAATAAATAAGGAAACATGATGGCGATTTCTGCTGTTCATTTAGCACGATATGACACTGTGCACATCACAGTCACACATTTTAGTTGGCTATACTCATAGAAGCATGTAAATGAGGAATACCCAAACTTCTTAATTGGAAATCACAGACCATCTTTTCGCGCTTTCTATATGACTTTGCTGGAAAATATGTGTTGTTTTCACGAGTTTTATTAAAATAATGCTAAAACTGAACTATTCTTTTTTTACAGTCGCTGGGCAGAACGGCCAGTATTATTGAACTTGCTTAAAATGAATACTCCACTATTTTCAACAGTAGTCGCGCAAAAGTAGAGCAAGGATCAAATGAGTAGGTTAAAATACTTGTGGAGTCGCTTGATGCTTCGGTGTGCGTCCCTTGACCTCCCTAGGAGCGTTACCGTAAAGAGTCGTCTGACTCCCTATAAGTGGCAACGTGATCCTCCCGATGAGAGTCTTTGCACTCTTCCTAGAGGATCAGGGGACTCTCCTAGAGCGAGCCGACCCTGACCCACCAAGAGAGTCACCGTGACTATTTAAAGAGAGTCGTATACGTGGCAAGTCAGAACTCTCCGAAAAGAGTCACGCATACTCTTTTTTTTCTTAGAGTGTAGACTTCCAGCTTTTTTCACCACATTCTGCAATGTCCTCTCTTTTTTTTTTGCGCAACGCGAATGCTAAGTGCATTGGCCTTTATTCCTAGCCTGCTTGTGCCGGAAAATTTACACAGCCGGTTGGTGAGCTGCTGACTTGTTTATCTGGTTATCCTGGCTGAGTCGTTTAATAGGATGCAGCACAAGTCAAGGATAGTGCTTCTGAAGTAAGTCCCCATGAATGAAAGCTCAGGCAGGCACACCGCGAAATTTCAAAAATCACAGACGGCAAAGATGAGAGGACTTACATATTTCTCCCGGATGTACGACTACTTGGAGCTCGTGGCATGTCGAGTAACACTCGGGAACGGGCTTCAGGGTCCACAGCTTCCTTCCCTTAATCTGCGCTTGCCAAGACGGCTTGCCGACATGATCGATCTTCGCGGAGCGCGGGGGTGAGGTGCATCAGAAAAGGAAGAGAAAACCATAAAATCACTTTGACAGGCATCGACGTTTCTCAAGGAAACCTGCATACAGATTTATTTATTTATGTAAAACTGAGCCACTACTCAATGCAAAATTTAACATAGACTTGCCATACCTACCTAGACAAATACATGACAGTCAACGTCAACGCTGACGATGCCGTATTTTCTTAACGCTCTCGCGTTTAGATTACCAATGTCTGTTAAATGTTTGAGGCCCGTGTGCCTAGATATAGGTGCACGTTAAAGAGCCCCAGGTGGCCGAAATTTCCGGAGCCCTCCACTACGGCGTCTCTCATAATCATATCGTGGTTTTGGGACGTTAAACCCCAGATAGTATAGTACCAATGTCTGTTCTCGCCGTTCCTGAGTAGTCATAAACTGTGAATCACCTGTGGCGCATACCCGCACAACGCGACGCGTGATATACGGGTATACGTGACTCGAGGAAAGAGTTTCATGACACGAAAGGACTTTCAGGTTATTCATGTCATGACCAGGCAGTCATGTTCGACAAACCCTCATGCCCTCCTATGTCAATTTTGGTCTATACCAAGTTAAGGAGCGCAACACGACAGCACCAAGACGTAGGCGGATAGATAGATAGATAGATAGATAGATAGATAGATAGATAGATAGATAGATAGATAGATAGATAGATAGATAGATAGATAGATAGATAGATAGATAGATAGATAGATAGAAACTCTCAACGTGCCTTTGGTTCGCTAAGAAATGCTTCGCATTTAAAAACGGAGCACTTGCCGTTATGAGGCAAGTCAAGGTTTAGCTTATCGGTAAACGGTTTAAAAAGTCACAGTTTCGCCGCAAGGGCGAAGCAATGAATGCGATAGCAAGAAACTGTAATGCTATACGAAGTGATGCTCGCCAATGGATACTCTCAGTTTGAACAGCGCTCCTGTTGCAAAGGCGGCCGAAGCAGCGAAGGAAACTAGCGTGCTTCAAGTGTCGAGCTGTGACACTTGATAGTTCGCGCTTATCTTCTGTTTGTTCTTTTAGCGGCGTCCCTTGAACTCGAGTGACTTTTGTACGCTCCGTAACATCAGCGCGGACATCACGGTGAAAGCTCGAAACATCCCTCCTCCCCTCACCACGAGATAACCGCGCGAGGAGACAGCGGAATGGCAAGGTTCTCCCTGCGCAAATATCAAAAGAAGCGAGCGAGCTGGCCGGCGACGTTTAAATGCGCCCGTTGCGCTTCTCGCGCCATGTCGCTGGTAATGAAGAAACGCTTATAAGCGCCTGCCGTCTAGGAGTACTATCTATCTATCTATCTATCTATCTATCTATCTATCTATCTATCTATCTATCTATCTATCTATCTATCTATCTATCTATCTATCTATCTATCTATCTATCTATCTATCTATCTGGGCGCTCTCGCGGCCGTCTCGTTAACTTGACACATACCAAAATTTGCATGGGAGGGCATTAGTGTATTGCGAACACGATAAGCAAGTATCTCACGCTATTCCTTACATGAAAAGCGTGAGATACTTGTCGAGTACGTCAAGAAACCCTTTGCTTCAGTCACGTGTGGCACATACCCGTATACCACGGCCCATGGAATGCGGGTATGAGCCACAGGTGATTCATAGTTTGTATCAACCCAGAAGCGGCGATAACAGACTTTCAAAAATCTTTACGTGATCGCGTTATGGAGCCTGAGACGCAGAAAATGCGGGGCGGGCATCGGCAGCCTTCTTATTGAGGAAAACACCAGAGGGACCGAAAGGTTGAAAATCGCGATTAGAGCCGCAATCATACGCAGGCATCCCGCATGGCAGTCAAGTATTCATCCACGGAGCTACACCTGTGCTTGAAACTGCTTACGAAAAGGACCCTATAATGAGGTCATATCGCGACAACGTCAACTGTGGTTTCAGTGTTCGCTATCGGCGTTTGTAACAACGTAATAAAAATTACATATTAACTCTTATGACTCGCCAAGCTGTGGTCAACCATTGCCAACCCGGAGGAATACGGCAAGAACCGCTTCTTATGATGTGCACATTATCGCACCGTAGCGTGCAGTTCATTTCGATAAAACTGACATATGTGCTCTGAGGTGAGTACCAACGTCGCGTCGGACCATAGGATACTCTTTGGGCTAAGTGTAGTAGACGTGCCTGTCAATCCCGTAGCGAGGAGGGGGGGGGGGGCTCCTTTCCCTTGGCTACAGGATTGATGTTCTTGCTTGCTCAAATTGCCCAAGGCCTTGACTATTTGAGGAAAGCACCTATCTGAGGAAGCAACAATTTGAGCAAGCAACAAAATCCATCCTGTAGTCGGGGGGGGGGGGACGCTCCCCTTCCCCCTGGCTACGTGATTGATCTTGTTACTCACTCAAATTGTTGCTTCCTGAGATGGGTGCTTTCCTCCAACAGTCAAGAAATTTAGCAAGTGCTTCTCCCCCCGTCCACCACTTCGAAAATATTCCTCGCTACGGGCCTGCCCACGATATACCTAGAACTACTCAAAATGCACAAAGAAGTCGGTCCAACTCATAACGCTTGGCTCAAAGCAATAAAAAAAAATTCGGTATAGGCCACTAATCAGCTACTGTTTCGCATGAACTTTTTCCCGGTCATTTCTTAATAATAATTTTGGGGTTTTACGGGCCAAAACCACGATATGGTTATGAGTCACGCTGGAGTGGGGGAATTCGGCTTATTTTTACCACGAGGGGTTCTTTAACGTGCACCTAAACCTATGTACAGGGTGTTCTTGTATATCGACCACATCGATATGCAGCCGCGCCATGGCCGTGAATCGAACCCTCGCCCTCCTTTTAGCATCTACTACTATATTAAAATGAGGTCGTAGCTGCGTTATCAGTTTAAAACGAATAGATATTTCATTTGAACAAAAATAAAGATTTGAATGCTCCAAACGCAAGGTATGTCTTGTACTCACGTGCAAATGAGCCCCATAACCTGGGCTTCCCATAAAGATCCAGTCAAGCGTTGACCCCTCCGAATATGCTGGCAGAAAGTACGGGGTCTGGTAATGCTTTCTGAGAACATTTGCCACACTCGGGTTGCAATTGCTCCTGAAAAAAAGACGAAGAATGTTTTGTATTGGTGATGAGCAGAGCGCATGCGCAGCCTGACTCGCTGATATAGTATTGCACAGTAAACTGCAGAAGGAAAACGAAACGTAAGCTGCAGCCGACTTGCATCGAATTGTGTAAATTATTCTTATTGTCGGCTTATGTGATCTGTGTAGCAATAGGCTAAAATAAAACAAACATATCTCTTGTCATAAGGGTAGCTGTTTGGGCTTGTTGGTTTGGCATGACACAGGTTGAAAGCGCAAAAGACTACGACAGAGAAGAGGCTTGACGCACAGCGCTCGTGTGTGTCAAGCCTCTTCTCTGTCGTAGTCTTTTGCGCTTTCAACCTGTCTCTTGTCATAAATATCCGCCTAACATTTTTTTTTGAAAATCCCACTGTACATTTACAAACGCCACAGACGCCTGGTACATGGGCCTGGGCAATCTTTACGAGAACTTGGAACTGTGTTATCGGCACCTGTAGACAGAATCCTGGTTTGAGCTGTAGTTGGTACTGGTTCATAACTGAGGAAACTTTTCGGCGCAAATTCAACGAGGACGCATAACACAAAGGAACAGGATGGGCGCCAACTTCCAATGAATTTTATTTCACAGAGGAACGAAGGACTTTATAGGGCAGTCGATTCACATGCTCACGTGCGCGCGCATCACAGTTTTTTCTTAACAACCAAAGAATTGCAAGGTGCTGCTTAGAAAACTCATATCTTTATCTTTAAGTGATAGTGAAGCGGTGCTGATGCACGCGTCGCCCCTTTGTCTTATGTAATATGCCTCTATTACTTCTTTTTCCGTATTTTTCTTTTGCTCTGCCTATAAACTTTGCCTGCCTATAAACTCAAGATAAAAAGATGAGTTTTCTAAGCAGCACCTTGCGGTTCTTTGGTTGCTAAGAAAAAACTGTGATGCGTGCGCACGTGAGCAAGTGAATTGACTGCGCTATAAAATCTTCGCTCCTCTGTGGAAAGAAATTAGTTGGATGTTGGCGCCCGTCCTGTTTCTTTGCATTGTGTGTTCTCGTTGAATTTGCGCCGAATGGTTTCCTCAGTTATGAACCTGTGAGCACTTCGAGGAGAATGACAATATTCAAACTTTTATTAAACACACGTCAGACGTAGAATGCTTCTCGCGTCGAGCTGCCTCTTCGATGACATATGCAACGGGCTCCCCTAAAATTTTGCGGCATACAGGTCCGCACGCGTACTAAGCCGGATAAATTGCCCCAAAGTTTGCGTATTTTCGTGTTTCAAATGTCTGAATTTGTTTTTTTTATTTTATTTTTACCGCGTGGCCAACCGGATCATGAGCTCGAAAAAAAATTGAAAGTTGAGCCGATCTGAAGCCGGCAGCGTGTAGGTGGCTTCGAATGGGGGAGAGAAGGAAATTTTGGCGAAAGAGAGAAATTGCCATGACACAGAAGCGGTGTTTCAAAAAAATTTTCCTACAGTGGGATTTTTTTTCCGGGTTCCTATTACCGCAACCGGATGCTTCAACCACTACGCCACAGCCGAATATAATCATGCGGAACAGAGCACCTTTAAGAATGCTCCGCGGGCAAGCAAGCACGTTCACAATCGAGGTGCCAGGCCTGCGCTACCACTGCTGTAGTCTAGAGTCGCTGTACCACGCCGTTGCCCCATCCCCCGACGTAACGCTAATGCAGATCTCTCGCACCTACCGCCAAATCGATACCAACTTTTTGCTTATTTGTATCCGTTTCTATTAAATAGAACACCTTATATGCCTCATGAGTCGAAACATCCGGCGTACTTGGCGTCAGCGCGAATGGTAAGAAATCAAAAACAAGAAAACTATCAAGGCGTGGCTCGAGGCTTGCGAGCTGCGCGCTCACTTCGTCTTCGCGAAAGCAGAGGCGATAAAGTAGAAGCGTTTGAAGGTCTTCGGGAAAAACCGTTGAATTTAAAAATGCATTCTTCTGTCAACTCGCGCACGTGTCTTAATGGGTTGCATGAGTAGCCACGTTCGTTCTGACGTGCACGTCGTAGCATATAGAACAAGTGGTGATGCCGACATAAGACTTTGAAAAAAAAAATGTCACCAAGTACACTGTCATGTATGCCTAGTATCTTCCTACTTAAGTAACCTTAGCGTTAGTTAAGAGTCCCCAGATATTTTTTTAGCCACGTCAATATAGAGTACAATGCCAAACGGGCACTCAAGGAATCCTCTGCGGTTATTACCAGAATTTTGTTTTTGCTTTCTTAACCTATGCTGAGAAGGTATGAGTTCATTTGTTGCTTGTTTTCAATACGCCCTGAGACCTCGATTTCGCCACGTATTCGTGCGCGCGAGCACTCTGCAGACCCCATTGCTGTTTACTGATAGCTGCTCTGGCAGGCTTCTAGTTTACACCGCAGAAATTGAGAGCCCCCCCCCCCCCCCCCCACAAAAAAAGAATAAAAAAAAACTACTTTGAACAAATATTAATTCTGCGGCAAAGCAGAACCAATAATATCCATCTGTAGTTGACGTCTATATCTCGAATATTTTTTGTACAATACACGGGAAATTAAAATGATGTGCACGGGAGTCACTACATGTGTTTATTTTGTCCGAGAACTTATAACGAGGCGTCTCTTGCGATTTTCTAACTTAAATATATGGATATGTTTCGGACTAATATACTGCTGTGTGCTGGTGTTTTGTACTTTTAGGACGATGAGCTGGAAGTTTCGGTGGATTAGGGCCAAGGGTCGCGAAAAATTGTCCACAAGGTCAGAGGCAAAATCTTATCCTCATACTTTCAGCAGCTATACACAAGTAGAGGAATGAGTGTGGCGTCACATATTCAGAAATGACAGCGTTTATGCTGCGCATACATCAGTTGTTATGCTTTTCTTTGGACAGCTGAATGCATGTAAGTAAACGCATTGCAACTGCAAAAAAAATTTTTTTTAGATATTATCCATTGGCAGGTTAGAAATCATTCCTTTTAGGCGCCCTGCGATGAACAACACATCAATGTTTGTCTGTAATAACTTAGAAAAAGTACAAGGCCACAAGTGTAAAGAGTGTCTACAAACAGGTCTCTAGCAACTGTCTAGAGGTCATCTCTAGGCAAAAATTCCGAAAAAATACGGCACTTTGTCCATAGACAGTGCATACACGTCTACAGAAAAGTTTAAACACAGTCAATAGACGTTTGCCGATAAATATGCTATAGGCAGTAGTCTACATACATGAAATGCCAAATCACCACTGAGAACCTATAGATAGGATATAGACGTTCCTTCAGAAATTTTCGAAGCCATAAATCTAGGAATATGTCATAGACTACTATTTACAACCAGTGCATAGAGTGTGCATAGACTAATACTAAGCTAATAACTTTGTAGACAATCAAATAGTGAAACGGCCGCTCTGTAGACTGTCTCTATAATAGTAAAAATACTTGGCTGTAATCTGTCAACAAACTTAACCTACAGACTCTTTAGCCAAATCTTTGTTAGTATATTTAAGTGCTCCGCGTTAATAAGGACTCTTTGAACATGCAGCTAAAGCGGACTATCCTGGCTTCAGTGTAATGCGCCCTATCAAAGTCTGACTTCACCTATCAAAGTCTGACTTCAAACCATCTTATAGCTACCCATGTAGGTGGTGATTCTATGTATACGCGTAGATGTAGTTAAGATAAGGCTACCCATATGCCGCGAGTAGTGTAGATGTAGTTGCGGGTTTTTTGTCATACTGTTGTGTGCCCTCTTCTCGCTTTCCGCAGCTCTTCTCGGTATTTTCTGCCCTTTCCCCTTTCTACGTTCGGCCTCACGTACTCGATTAACGTGAGCGTTTGGGCGAGTTGGTGATTCATCGGCAAGGAAGATTTCAACAGAGCGGAAAAAAGCGCGAACGGACAGCGCTTGTCCGCGTCGCCTCCCTTTTGTCCGTTCGCGTTTCTTCCGCGCTGTTGAAATTTTTCCTCACGTACTCGGACACAGAGGGCGCTAGTGATTTTCTTTTCGCTACACGAACAGATCGGAAGAAATCGTGGCAATGAATGATCCGCGTTGAAATAAATTAAGGAAAAGCATGACACGATGCCTCCTTTCTTACCATCCTATGTACCATGGAAGTCGTGACCGCTCAGCAGACATGTTGAAGACTTCTTCCAGGCTTCTGAACTCCGTTTTGTAAGGAAAAAACTGACAGGCATTTCTAGACATTTTGAATGCCTCATTCCGGTACACATTTTCAAAAAAGTTGAGCGAGAAAGTCTGTAGAGCAGTCCAGTTCGAAGCCCCGTCGGTGACGACGACGGGTATTCCGGTATAAGCGTATCTGCAATAGAGAATTGAATTGAAAATTGTATTGTCTATATTTGCATTGTGGATTATTACATATACTACAACGTTGCGACGAAGGGCGTTACAACATTGAAATTATAAAATTCATGCACTCGTGAGCGACGACAAAGTCAGTGTGCGACCACTGTATTTTGAGCGTGTGCTCATATACGTAGACTAAACGCAAGAAATATAAACAATAACTTTCCTCTTTACATCTTACGAGCGTTGCAAATGGAGCGGTCTAAATACTTACTTGGTCGGTTGTCACTGACAAGTACATTGGAGGCGCTTATTCGTTATTTTCTGCATTACTAAACAGTTGCAAAAACCCACTGTGTTCCGACCTTTTGGCTGGACCCATCAAAGAACCTGTGCCCAGTAAGCGGAAACTCTAAGCACTTCTCGCTCAGTTTGGCTGTAAGGAGTTCTTGGCAGTCGGTGCTGGTTTCATGTTCCTCCTTGTCTGTGTTTCTAGGCGCTGTTCACTATGAAAGATGCGTATCGACAACCTCGCGCTCGTGCCCCCTCTAACTCTAAAGAAGCTTTCTTTTTCGTTGTCAGAACATTCACCTTGACAACACTAGTTATGATGAGCTGCATTTAAATGCGAAGCATTTCTTAGCGAACCTTTGGCGCTTTGAGCGTTTCTGTCTACGTATCTATCGATCAATCTATCTAGCCACCTACGCCTGGGTGCTCTCATGATCGCTTCCTTAACTTAGTGTAGACCGAAATTGGCATGGGAGGGTAAGAGGATTTGACGAATATGACTGTTGGGTCATGACATGAATAACGTGAAAATCTTGTCGCGTACGCCGTCAAACCTTTTCCTCCAGACACGTGTGGCACATACCCGTTTACCACGGGCCGCGGTGTACAGGTATGCGCCACAGGTGATCGACAGTTTATATCTACCTAGGAACGGCGAGAACAGACATTGGTAATTTAAATGCGAGAGCGTTAAGAAAAACCGACATCCGGCAGCGTTGACCCGACGAATGGAAAGAATAAAAATTAGGACCGCAGGAGGAATCGAACCCAAGCATTCTGCGTGGCAATCAGGTATTATACCACAGAGCCATGCCAGTTCTATAGACTGGTTTGGAAAAACAGCCTATGCAAGCGTAATGTCGGTGCAGCGTCAATTGTGGTTGTAGTGCTGGCTATCTAATTTTACAAGAAATCAATAAACACTTCATATGTGCTCCTACGATACAGGCGTTATATCAGATTATTGTCTGTGGTTCCAGTGTTAGCTCCGCTTTTATAGCAGTCTAATAAACGTTACATTTGTATTCCTATGATTCAGCAAGCTATATTCAAGCACTGCTCGACCCCGGAGGAATACATTAAAGAAAGTTATGTATGATATTCACATGATTGCACCATAAAGTGCACTTCGTCTCAATAGTACTGACGTATGTAATCTAACGTGAGTGCTGACGTTGCGTCACACCAAAAGTTACCTTTTAAACGCCAGTGTTGTCGACGTGCCTGGTAAGCCCGCGATATGCACACAGCTACTACACTTGCAAAAAACACGTCGATCCACCTCGCAGCGCTTGGCTCAAAGCCAGAAAACACAGCATAGAAGTACTCGCTGATTGTTTCGCATGAAACCGATTCCCACAACGCGTGGGATCTGCCGATTTTTTTCAGTTTTACCTCAATGCCTGACGGTTCGGCGATTTTATTACCAAGCTATCTCCTTAATGAAGGTGACAAATTTGCTCGAATAGATTGCGCGGTGCTCTTTTAAAAAGAGAGCGAGAGAGATAAAGCCCACCCACAATGGCGCTTCGAGATGTCCAATGTCAAGAAGTTCAAACAGCGGTGCTGAAATTATTCAACGACATTTATTTGCCGTCACATATCAGATTGAATCAAATCATGCGCATGCGTATTCGTGTGTAAGCGATTATATAATCGCTTACAAAGTACACGGTAGATTAATTCAGTTCATTTGGAATCCTAGGAAACCATCTAGAAACGACACGCATTTGAAAATGTGGCGTTTTTTCTTTTTCAGAAAGAGCCAGATCCAGAAACCGAAACTAGGTTAAATTTCACGAGGGCGTAAGGCGCGCCTAAGTATTTTTCACTTTTAAAATAAATGCAATCAAAATGGGGCAATTCCTTATTGCAACGTGAACTCAGAAAGGCAGTTTCACATAAAAAATGAGTCAAATCCTGCATCTGTTTGAATCAAACTGAGCCAGATTCATTAAACCAGCGCTGCTTCAACAATCGTGACCCAAACAACCAAGATGACCTCAACCAGTCTGTTTCATTTGTGTCCCAGTTGCTTTCCTGTCGTGCTTTCGTTTGTTTCACAATTAGCTTTTCTTGGGCGAGTTGACACTTACTGAAGGACATGATGTTGTAAGGAAAAACACGAATATAGAGAGACAGAGACCGACTTTCCTACTTCTTTCTGCCTTTTAGCGTTTCTCTTCGAGTTTTGCGCTGCAGTATCATGTCGTTTCGCTCCAAGGCGGTATATTTGAAATGGAAGACAACTGAAATGAAGGTACTGGGCACCGATATATTCCTTGAAGAAGAAGCGATCCGGAACGACCCGGCATAAGATGAGCTAAGAAGAAGAAGAGCTGAAGCATATCTTGAAGGCCTCCAATAGACGTCAAGGACAAGTAAACGCGGCCGACAGTTCAGAATAGTGTGCCTTTTGCCAGGAAGGACCACTCACTCTTCAAGTCTATTCATCGCCACTACGCCCATGAAACAAAGAATGGCACCGATGGAAGCACAAAGATGGTGTTAAGTTTGACGCAAAATATTGGTATATCGTTAATTCGCTGCGATTTAGACTTCTTTTACGAGCTAATTCAAGCACAGATGAAATATTCCGATCTATAAGAGCCAAATCCAAATTTTACCCCTGAATACCGACGATAGTGGGGTACATAGATTTCAACCGCAATATAGATTTTAGGTATTTGGGTAACATGAACACACTGGAGAAAAATTGTGGGACCAGGCCCGGCCACATTGTCAGTAGCGAAAAATTGCGTTTTTCTCAGTTTCAGTTACTTGGCTCTTTTAGGAAAAAAAAACGCCACAAATAATCGTCACAGTTTGCGAAGTCAGCGGCACCCTTCCGAAAGACGTCTTTCGACAACTTCCCATGTTAACCCGGCGCAAGCTTGCACAAGTATTACGCAAAAAGGCGCGCTCTGCTATATAGAAATCTTCAGAATAAAAAAAAAGAGAGAAAAAGGAAATTGGAGGACGCTTGAGCTCCGCCTTCAAGAGTATAGAACGCGATAGCGTAATCGCGTCCCGTGCCCATCGCCTTCAACCGTGGTGTAAAGAAAGGAACGTTTGTGCGCGTAAGATTGGTCGTTTTAGACTATCCTAAAATGCCTACTGCAAGTACAGTTGCAGAATGCCCACTACGCCATAATTCTTCCTTTTGCAAATTGGCAAAGTACCCACTACGTGTCTGTGAGGGGCCACGCGCCCCCACGCAGCGGCGCACTTCGTAATGGGTGGGCAGCTTTAAACCGCCCACTCGTTGCGCAGTTCACATGATTGGACGCCTGGTGCGATTCTGTGATTGTGCTACGCAATATTACATGCGTTAAGGCGACTCCTCCCGCTACATGACACTGTTATAGCGTTGTTTTACGCAACAGTCTCAAGCACTGCCGTGGCTCCGCTAATAGGTTGCAGTTTGTAATGTCGATTGTTGTTGGACCCCATCAAACATGTGGACTGAAAGGCCGTTCTATACAGAGTAACATCGACATCGCTCGTACTATTCTAGATTTTTGCTCAAATTCTTTTGACCAACTTGCATTACTGCAAGTTGACCTCGCAAAGGCATTTGATCGTGTTTCTCACTCGTTTCTGTTTTCCCTTTTACAGCAAGCTAATGTGGGCTCAACATTGTTAAAAGGAGTGAAACTTTGTTATAATAATTGCTCTACCCGCCTAATAGTGAACGGTCATCTCTCGCAGCCTATATCTATTAGCTCTTCTGTTAAGCAGGGATGTCCTATGTCGCCGCTCCTTTTGTCTCTATACTTAGAACCGATGTGCTTGCATATTATTCAGTCTCACAATATTCATGGCTTCAGACTGCTAGAGAATGAAGTTAAAGTTTTGGCATATGCAGATGACATTGCCTTTTTTTTGTACTGACAAACCCAGTATTGAAAGGATTGTTGATGCAGTAGAGCAATTTGGTAGCGTCTCAGGCGCACAGGTAAACTATTCTAAGAGTTCAGGTTTGTGGTTTGGGTCATGGGGATCTACACCTGATCAGTTTGCCGGTATTGAGTGGTCTGTGGTGCCACCAAAATATCTTGGTGTTCCACTAAGTGCACACAAGTCAAGCGCACAGTACTGGAAAGATAGGGTGGCAGGCCTTGAGCGTTATGCTAAATCTTTTATACCACATAACCTTTCAATTTTCGGTAAAGCGGAAACGTGCAACAAGTTTCTGGCTACAAAACTTTTCTATGTACTACAAGTGCTGCATTGTGCTAGAGCGCATATTCAGAGCTTTCATCGTAAATTTGCAACATTTATATGGTCATCCACATATGAATCCATGAGACGAGACAATCTATTCAGACCAGTTAGTGCAGGTGGGCTAGGTCTAGTACATCTGTACGTGTGGCAAATTGTATCTCGCTACTTCTTTTTCCGCGACGCTTCCCATCCTATTATTCGAGCATTCTTGCAGGTAAACCTGGTAAATGTGCTACCTGATCTAGTAGTATCATCCGATTCTTCTCCACGACCATGTTTATGGGGATTTATGCGAGAAGTTTATTTCTCTGTTCGTTTTTTAACAGTTAGGTTTTCAAGTGAATATTTGTACTGTGTATCACGCAAAAATCTTTACAGAGATTTAATAGCGATGCTGTTTCCGCCACCACTTTATCGTGCAAAATACTTGGGACTGCCAGGACATGATGTCTTGGATCGAGTACGTAAAATGCCGCTGACACCATCGACAAAAACGTTCTTTTTTAAATTACATTCAGAGACTTTGCCTGTGAAGACTTGGCTTCGTTCAAGAGACATTTTTGTGTCGTCCGTTGATTGTCCTCTGTGTGATGTGCCAGAAACAATTGAACACTGTTTTATAAGCTGCAAAGATGCAATCTTATTTTGGGATGTGCTCCAACGAACTCTTCAAAAAGACTTTCTGCTAAATTCACATTCCGTGCGATATCTCTTGCCAGCGAGTTCTCATTGGAATGCATAGTCTGTGGAAGACGCACATGTTGCAGAGAAACGCAGAGCCGATAATTTCCTCAACAGCCCACTTCATTAGGATGGCCACTCAGCTAAGAGAAGTATACGAGCAAATCGAAAGTCAGCCAGTATGGTATCCGGTATTGGTGAGGTGCTTATCCTTACCGCTGTTCTAGCATATAATTGGAAAAGGCCGCTGCTATAGCGTTACTTGATGTATTCGCTATAGAGATGATTCCGAATTCGATAGTGCCGTCTGTTAGTCATTGTGTCGTGTTAGGAGCATAATCAACATATTAGTTTTTTTGTATTGAATTGCGTTCAAATGCCATGTCTGTGTTGAATAAATACCATGAAAGAAAAAAAAAATGCGGCAGATCCCACGCACTGTGGGAATCGATGTAATGCGAAGCAGCCAGCAAAGTGCTGCATACATCGCTTTGTTTATTTTTGAGCCAAATGAAGTCATTCATGCCATGGCAGCTAGTTCACCATATATAGCATGTTTGCCATGCACCCGTGCATGCACAATGCGGTATATACCATGCCAATGAAACGTATATTCTGGTATATACACTGCATGACCGGTCATTTATGTTCATCATGCACTCCTGTCATGCCATACCAATTTTGGTATATATCCAGTTATGTAAACGGCCGGATGCGCACCATAAAACTGCCATGTAAATCATACCGTACATGACATTCATAACATAATTCGCATGCTAGGACATGTAATTTATGTTCGTCATACAGTCACATCGCACAATACCAATTTTGGTGTATATCAAACGAGCGAAATGGCCGCGAGTCCACCATGAGCGTGGCATGCAAATCATGCCATACATGACATGCATGTCATGGTTTTCATGTTACCACCTCTCATTTACGTTCGTCATACATTCGCGTGACGCAATGCCAATTTTGGTGTATATCAAGCTAGCGAAACGGCCGCGATCGGACAACGACCGTGGCATGTAAATCATGTCGTAAATGATATGCACATCATAATTTTCAAGTTACCACTTGTCATATATGTTTGTCATACAGTCAGGTTGCGCAATACCAATTTTTGTGTATATCAACCTAGCGAAACCACCGCGAGTGCGTCATGAGCGTGGCATGTAAATCATGACGTGCATGAGACGTGTGTCATGATTTTCATGTTACCACGTGTCAGTTATGTTCGTCACGTCGAAATGTCTCGTCATACCAGTTTTCGTATATATCCATTCATTTAAACGGCCGCGAGTGCCCCGAGACCATGTCATGTGAATCATGCCGCACATGACATGCGTGTCATGATTTGCACGTTAGGACCTATCATTATGTTCGCCATGAACCCTTGTCACGTCATACCAGTTTTGGTGTATATGAAATTAACGGAATGACCGCAAGAGCCCCAAGGCTCTGGAAAGTAAATCATGCTGTTCATGACATGCATATCATGATTATCATGTTATGAACTGTCATTTATGTTCCTAATATGGTCATGTTATTCCATACCAGTTTTGGTATTCATCCGATTAACGAAACGGCCAGGAGAGCACAAAGTCGTAGGCGGCTAGAGATAGATAGATAGATAGATAGATAGATAGATAGATAGATAGATAGATAGATAGATAGATAGATAGATAGATAGATAGATAGATAGATAGATAGATAGATAGATAGATAGATAGATAGATAGATAGATAGATAGATAGATAGATAGATAGATAGATAGATAGATAGATAGATAGATAGATAGATACGCTCAAACTCGCAGAAGTTCACTAAGAAATGCTTCACATTTAAAACTGCCGTTGCTCCGTGGTAGAACACCCGCTCGCCATGCAGAAGGCGTTGGTTCCAGTCTCACTCGGACCAATCATTTTTATTAATTTATTTATCTGCATCAATTTCAAATTTTCGCTCGGAAAGTGTTGATTTTTCGCTCACAGCCAACGACACCGACCCCGACGCCGACACCGCAATTCCTGCGGAATGAGCTCTTTAAAGCGCTCACGTTAAAACTTTCTTTGTAGCTCAGTGTAGCGTCCTGTCTTTTCTCGTTATGTGACCGTCTAGTCGCATGAACAGTACGTACGCTGCTTCGCTTGGAGTTAAACAATGAGGCCTCTTAATGTGAAAAGCATACTGAAAGGCTCACGTATCTTGCGTGCGATTGAGAAACATCGCTGGGGTAATTATACAATTGGGAAATCGCATACTTTTGTGTTGGATGTCAGCGCCCGTCTCTAGAATTTGGGTGTGCCTATATGAGAACTCTCAGAGAAACGTCGTGGCTTCTCAACGTAAGAACAGCAATCAGGAAAGCAGTACATTATAAGCCAGTTTCGATATGACTTTCTTGCAATAATGCGTATATAGTCTCTTTATTCAGTAAAATGTTCGCTCAAAGAGCGCTTTAAGAATACGTACATTGCAGTCTGGATTATTCAAATGTGAACCAAATACTAATTAGAACAATGATGGCCGAAGCAAGAAAGTATAATTATGTGATTCGTTCTGACATCATCTCTTTAGACGTGTTTCTTGGTTAGCAACAACCAATAACGCAGTTATCGGAGCTCGAAACTCACCGCGTTGGCGTTAGTGCTGGGATAAAGTTGGTCATTCCTCTGTCTTTCCTAGTGCGTTGAATACATATAATGTGGTGCGCACGTTAAAGAAACGATTGGAATTAACGTTTAGTATGACTACAGAAATGCTTCTGCATACATACCACGTGCTCGAAATCCTAGACCGGCAAGAAACTCGTCGTAGGCTCAAATCTTCCCTCAAAAATATATTAATGTCATATGACGTTGATATGCTAAGTTCAACGTACGAATTTCTCCCTCGTCTCAGATAAAATTATGGAGGAGCTCGTGACGTAGTTGCGAGTCTCGTGATCCCTTCAGTACGCTCTGCGCGCCCCATTACTTGACTGCCTCAGCCCGAGCAGAGCTGCGTCATCCCCGCATTTTAATCGCCGCTGGGGTTGCAGCATGACGTATCGTATGTAATGCCTGCATCAGAAACTCATTTTACTAGTTTCATGTCTCCGGCGTAAGTCTTCAAATTAATAAAAGATATCTTATGGCGTTCCTGGGGACGTGGTGTTGTGGTGTCTCCTGTTCAGAGTTGGGGTGTCCATAGCAAACCGAGAAGTTTACCGGTAAGCACGGAGCAAAAGCACTTTCTGTCACACGTGTTTGCAACAGCTTTCCGAATTTTTGAGCATGTTTGAAGTAGAAGCATTTAACTAGCCATTAACGAATATTTCTACTAACCAGAAGCGGCGGAGTGCACAGCAGCATCACTGCTGACATATAGATTTACCTTAACCGAGTTCCACGTCGCGTGCAGCCGCCGCTCATGCACTAACCGACGCGACACATGTCCTCGTCGCATAGCTTGCATTTCACCACATATGTTCTTCATATAGCTCATTATAGTACTTTCCTTTTTTTCGGGGAACTGTGTTTCATGAATGCGTCATCAGCGTTACATCGAAGCGCCACGTTAGGGAGCGTGACTATAGGAAACATTTTCATTGGTTTCGCGCGCCACTTCATATAAGAGCGACGAAAAGGTTCAACAGTCGACATTAACTTACGTGGTTTCATGTGAACTCATGCAATGGTATATGCTCCAGATATGACCCTGCGCGAGCATTTGTGACATTCCTGCGCAGCAGACTACCTGAACGCGCTCACTGTCAGAACGGCATGCATTTAGACGCACTTGGAAGTGCCTGTATGGGCGTCAAATACATCAAACAGTTGGCATTACCATACAACGGAAGAGGAATTTACGGCATCATCAACCCATCATCGACGTCATCATCTACAACAACAAGAACAACCGTTTTCAGCCTATTTTATGGCCACTGCAGGACAAAGGCCTCTCCCGATGATCCCCAATTTATCCTATCTTTTACGAGCGGATGCCATTTTATGCCAGCGAACTTCTTTATTTGTCATTCGATCTAACCCTTTGCCTTCCTCGGCTGCATTTTCCATCTCTTGATATCCATTGCATCTCTCTCACTGGCAATCGGTTATCCGTCCTTCGCATACGCTGACCTGCCCAGGCACCCTTTTTTCTCCTTAACGTCAGTTGGAACGTCGGCTATCCCTGTTCTAAGTATTCGTAAGAAAATCAGCAATGTACGTGCAACGTGCACATACAAAAAAAAATCTTAGCAGACTTGTTCGATATATTCGTTTATAAATAATAGCGAGTACGTTTTCCGTACCTTTAGACACTTCGTTTCTTCAATGGGGGAACAAAGATTGTTATTGCGGACTTAAGACAACTGTTGAATCCTTTTACAACGTTGCGATTAGTGTTATCGGCGCATGCACATGACAAACTTCGTTGAAGGCAATATATGCATCTCTCCCATTTTGAAGGCCACTGGTTAGTCCTTCAGTATCATTTTTTTTTGCTCATCTACTAGTGAACAATACACAGTTTTATTCCACGATTCGTGAAGCCATTTTTGCAAATTGGCTCCCGCAGTATAATTGCGCTATATGATAGTATATTCCAAGGATATTGTCTTAAAACCATGCACACATGCATTCCAATAAACGTCATCACAGCATGCAACGTCCATCAGATAATGTGCGACAAAAAAGAACTCATGAATACCCGCCTGCTAAAAGTTTCTGGCAAGAATATTTTCACAGGTTTTAGTCGAATAAAAATTACAACAGTGTAATACGCAGAATACTTGCTCTGTTTCGAAGTCGTATCGGCTCAATGATGACCTTCTAGACACTTTCTTGAGGTTCTTGCAGATGGTGCAGTCGACAGGAGGCATCATGGCGTTCTGAATTTTAGCCGGCATGTCCACGATGCAAGGCTCGGACTCAAGCTTGTTCCTCTCGACAAATAAGGAGACCCAGCCTTTTTGGGTATGAAGACTACGGTACCAAAATTGAAATACCACTACAACCATGAGTAGCCCAAACAGGAACCTCACGCACCGGCGAGACGGCTTCACGGTTCGAATGAACCCAGTGACCTGGCTTTGCAGCCGTGTTAAGGAGTGAGATGAGCCCACACGCTGTAAGCTTTTTACGCTAGGTAGTTCGCACAGCTCCTTCGGAGAGAGACCCAGCGCCAGGGCTTTGCTGTGAAGTTCCGCAAACCTGGCTTCGTAATCCAGCAGTTTTTTCGCAGAGGATCTTTTCAATGTCCTCTTGTGGGGGTGCATTACGATGAGATACTGCTGATGGCTACAAGTGCCCGGAACTTCTACACTCTAGGTGGATCCCTACCACGTTCAGCTTATACAGTTCGCTTTATTTGATTTTTATTTAAATTCCCGTCAGCTATGATTGACGAGGAATCACGTGCCCGCGTTTTCGAATGAAGAAAATAACAAGATTTATCTTCCAGGACAAAAAAAAAAGAAAAAGAAAAACGCGCCCTCGAGAAGTGGATTCTCTCAGCAATTCCCCACGGATAAGTACACTACGAAAATGAAGCTCCAACAGGCTGACTTTATCCACTTCTTCACGCAAAGGAAAAAAAATGAAACGAAACGGCCAGGCCTTACGCGACCTACCTTTCGCTAATGGAGAGTTTGCTTCACTCACCCAGTGGACGCCAAAATTTTTGCGTGAACTCCCCGGGAGGTGTTGTCCGCCAGAACGCCTTTGTCTCAAGAACAGCTCAAAACTCAAATTGGAGCGGACCAGCGGGAGACGAAAAGCCGCTTTTGCAAAGAACCGACGGACAAGGACGACGTCAAGCGCTGACGGGTCGAGTGAACCAGCAGGCTCCTTGGCTTTACGAAGTCCCTCGTGAAAGGGCGTGGCGACACGAGCCCCTCCAGCACGGCATGCTCTCGCCACCTCTGGTGCAGCAGGGTACTACATGCGCGTGCGTTTCCGTGAGTGGAACGCTCACGGTCGTCTTAGCCGGGCGGAGCGCAAAGCTGAAAGACACGATTAGAGCACGGCGGACTTGCTATCTACCCTCCGCAGGAGCAAAGAACAAACGTGACCCTCGCTCTTTGCGGAGGCACATGGAAGCTAACGGGAAAAACGATACAAAATATATCTAAGGAGGACAAAAAGTCATGCTTGGAGAAGGAGCCAAAGCGTAGCTGGCCGCAAAGACAAGCATAAGTGAAATCTATTAACAGTAACTCTACGAACAGATAGAGTACACAGAGGGCGCTTGAAAACAACACGTCCATCATTTTCGTTTTATTGAAACATGAGCAACAGCTTTGTCTAAAATAGTAGAACACATATGCGACAACGCGATTAGTATGGATTTTGTCAATATGATGAGGCCAGTTGTGGTCTTCAGTTGCGCAGCCTTCATGCTGTAGCAGCCGCCGCAGTCGGCTTTAATTTACTTCTCCCAACGTCATGCCTTTTTTTCTGATCGATTTTTTTACTCCACTGATATGGATATTTAAGGACCGGATCAATAAGCATTGTTCCGCGTCCATAAGGCGCAATTACGAGGGAGAACCACACGAACACCGTTACCATATACGGAAATTTGTTGACAAGGTAGACGGTGTTTAAGGATTATTTAAAGCAATGCACTGCTTCATGCATGGCTACCAAAAATATCATTAGATTCAGTGAGCGACAGAAGGCCGCGCGGCTGATGTGGTAGCCTAACGACGATCGCAAATGGCATCGCCACACACACACACACACACACACACACACACACACACACACACACACACACACACACACACACACACACACACACACACACACACACACACACACACACACACACACACACACACACACACACACACACACACACACACACACACGCGCGCGCGCGCGCGCGCGCGCGCACACACACACACACGCACACACGCACACACACACACGCACACATGGTTGAGACGTACTGTAAGAACGAGCTCACATGTCATCCCACACCCCCGCACTCAACCTCAATGATGAAGTCCGCGTCGTAGCGCGAGGTCTCACGAACCGCGCCCGCAAAGACAGATCTTCTCTGGGGGACGGAAATCCAACAGAGGGATGGATAGAGAGGGACCGAATGACCAGATACTGTGACATTACAAAATTTTCTCAAAAATCCAGGCACGTTTATCCACCCCCAAGCCCAAAACTCGACAGGACCCAAGCGGTAGACTACAGGCAGTTACAGACCCAGACCTTCCCAACTCCGTTCATCTAGGGAGGGCATCTTTCCAGACGACAACTGCAAACTTTGCGGCTGCAGCTGGTTCACACATCTCTCAGGCAGATTCTCTGGGAATGTGAGGCAAATGAAATGCAGTCTCCTGGGATGAAGATGCGGCGCGGTGGACGGCCGCGTTGCTCCGCTCAAACCTCTAAGATCAACTATGGGCCATCCAGCAAGCCCTTGAGGCGGCGAGAAGACAGGTTCTTCGGACCTCCTCGGGCGCCGCCTAGGCCCAGGCCACGAATTTGCCAGAGTTCTGAAGGAAATTGCTACCACCACCACCATTTGTCTCACGGTAACTGTCGTGGTGTAGAAAGCATATATTGAAGTGCGGCAGATGCATTGCAATACACGTCTACACATTACATTGCTATAAGAACTGATCGTCAACATTTGGAAGTGCCGATATTACGCGAGGGTTCACAGAAACGATACGATGTTTAGCAAAGTAATTAATGCACTAGTTC